>NW_019211454.1:51410558-51886108 GCF_002443255.2 Varroa destructor | reverse complement strand
ATATACACACACTTCTCAAGATCTAAGATGTTATCAACAATATCAAAATCAGTTTTGTTTAAACGTAAATGTTGCACTTACGTGCGACCAGTTGCCGCTGAGCCTGGTTGCGCAGGACATAAGGCAATACAAATATTTCATGTTAAATTTACACGCTACCCACGAACTATTCCGTGATTATCGTCGTTTTTTTCCTATCCAATTCATTTGGTTTCACTCAGCTGTGAAGAGCGGTTCATCGCGGTGTTCAGCTCGGAGTGAGCGCGTCACCTCCGTATTGCCTGGTTCCTCCTCAGGAGTACAGATCGCCGTTCAATGTTTCCGTTAGCTAGATCTTATTGTAGATAGGTGAGCTTGATGACAACGAAGTCATCACCTGTCGTAGGTTTTATTCCTAGGACCAAGAACGCATGAGATAAAGGGAAAGAGGAAAGCGACTCATAGAACTTTAGGTAAGCGAGGCCAGTTCTACGCTATAGTACTAGTCTGGCTTACAGACTTTGCCGCAGCTCTTCTCTGCAATATATATAAATATGTTACTGTAATGATCTTGTGGTTATAGTCCGTCGCATCACGGTAAACGGTCTACTGAGGTTGCTGCTGCTGCTGCTGCTGCTGCTGCTGCTGCTGCCACACTTCATAATGAACAAGCCAACATCAACAACAACAATAATAAGGCAGCAGCGCGAGCTCCACCATCACAAACGCTACCACCACCATCATCATCATCATCGCCATCATAATCATCATGACGAATGGGCGGTCGAACCCAGACGACAACGGAGTGCATCGAGGCAATTATGTCCGTCGCTGCTGTTGGGCGATGACGCGACCAGATCAGAACCAGCCTGCCAGCAAACGTCTGCGTAGCAATAACAGTGACAGCGGCGGCGGCGGCGGCGGCGGCGGCGACGGCGATGGTAGCGGTAGCGACAACAGCAGTAAAACCGCTAACAACAGTGGTCGTATTGCCAGCACAATTGGAATCAAACGGTCCTGCCGTTCTAGCGGAATTCTATGGACCACAATGGACTACGGGAAGCGTTAACACGGCAATGGCATAGCCTGCGGTACCTAGACCACACCTACGGATCGCTGAAGTGACGTTCGGTTTCCAAATGGTGGCAACAGCAAATGTGCGGCCAACAATAAATTATAACAATCATATCAGATCCAGGTAGACTGCTATTTTGCCGTCCGAATCAGGACATCTGCTAGGAGTAAGTGTTCCATTTCTTTATATTTAAACACAATTGATCAAGCAAACCGACCTTATGAACAGTACGACAGACTACGAACCTAGAACCCCGATCGCTTTGCTAGGGAGAGGCCGAGCTATTACACCTTGTTTTACACATAACCAAAAGTACACGTAAAAAAAGGCTACGTAATGTGGAAGATTGCGCGGTTATTACGTACGACGGAATTCAAGCTCGGTTTCGAAGTCGTTCTGGCATCGGGACGGACAGAAGTGGCAGAAGTTGCAATGGGACCAGTGGATGTGATGTAACACGCAAAGGTAAACAATTGCTTTTTTGCTGTAGGTCTGCTTGTTTCGTGACTGGCTCTAATCTGCCCGACTTCTGCCCAGTTCTCTTACGACAAGCGCTTATTTTTAAACAGGTTTCCTTCGACAGAATTTCAGAACCTTTGCATTCAATCACAAGTTGGGTATGTGGCACGTTGAAAGCTCTATAAAAATTATTTACATATTGATATACGTTGAAGAAAAAGATAGATGAAATAAAACAACACTATTAGTTTCTAATTATATTTTGTTTGTTTATTGCTGAGAAACGCTTAGTCGTATTATTACCAAACATCACTGACTATAATCTAGCGTAGGTGCGTAATTTACAAAAAAACAATACTTATAAACATACGCTCAGACAGAGGCCTTTCATTAGAAATGTATTCACATTTAATATCGTTCCAGCAGTTAGAAGTCAACGTAATTTATATAGCCTGCAACAAATATCAACCCTTTTAACGAAATGATGATCTAAACGAGCCAACATTACGTACCGTAAAACCGCTGTAATTTTCTGCTTTTTGGGCACACAGCTAAACCCAGCTCAGTACATGGTTGTTTGCCTTCATTCTGGGCAAACTTAAAGTCATTATTAGTCTATATAGCGATTTAGTATTAAGTAGAGCTTTCACGGTGCCTAAATAGGAGTGAGGACATGCCCTTTAATTTTCTGCGCTTCAACTAAAAAAGGTCATTGTTTTTCTCTTGTGTCGTCTGTCGGCACCCCAACATGGGCAGCTTGACGGGGCAGTGATAATCCAACTTTGTCTACTCTGAGGGGATTACAACTTTGACCCCTATTTGTACCTCCTCCTGGCTGGCAAAACTTCACAACCATCTTGTCACAAGTCAAAAGCGCATAGACGAAACGCATCCACGTACGCCTATGTTTAAGTGTCCTCCCTGCAATTACAAATCTAATAGCTTGTTTTCTGCTGCTTCTGTGACAGTTACACTTTTCAGGTTACCGTGTGGGTCGTTCGTAACGGTCTCTGCAGTGGCAACAGGATGTCCTTTGCTTCCATCAGGAATGAAGTACTATACGCTAATCTTGAAGCACAGCTAACAACACCACCAATAGCAACATAGATGGCAAAAACAGGAAAAATTCGATGCCACCCGACGCTGAAGTAGGAGGAGACACGTAATCATTGGGACCTCCCAAACTTCATGATAAGCTATTTTTTCTTTTTATTTTTCTACGTGTCTTTTACCTGAACGTAGGCCTCTCCAATGGGTTGCCCGACACTGCCAACAATCAACCTCATACGCTAAGAGCAATAGCAAAGGCAACAGCAGCCGCAACAACATGAGTCACAGAATCCATTCGCAACTATACACACTCGGTCTAATGCTTGCAGCCGCTTCGAGGCCGAAATTAATAATCAAAGAGCCAGTCGCCTGCACTAACATGAGCTGTCCTGTTCAAAACTAATGGAGTTCAACATTCACGTTGCCTTCTCACACAGGCCGTCCGACCGGACCTTTGATAATTCTGAAAGACTATTGCTACAGTCGTTGCTAACTGATATGAGTCGGCGTTCGAGCAGGCCGTCTAAGAGCGGTGCCTGAGTTCATGGCGGCAGTGGCAGCCTCTGCCCGGTCGTAACGTGTCATTTGGGTCATGATTGGCTGTACAGCGTTGGTCCATAATAATAACGAGAAAAAAGTCACCACTTGCGGCCGCTGCCACGCTCAAGAATACGATCAGAAAAATCAAACTAAGAAAGAAGTCAAAGGAACTAGCTAAACAACTGTCTCCGTGGATGAGGCGGAGTGTACGCCAGGAAGAAATGAACAAAAAAACGATAGAGATAACGAGTGACCGAGAAGCCGGAGATGCAGAATGTCCGCCGGAGTACTCGTTGTTTGGGAAGCGAAAGACGAAAGCACAGACTGACTGGACCAGCCGACGAACAGACGAAACAGCAACGAAAAGAAAACGATGAGGATGAGTTTGGATGACAGATAGCTCAAGCGGCAGAAGCACAGGCGGGAGCGGTAGTCATCAGCGTCATTCGATTCGATGTATATAAATATATGAAGGGTGGAGGAGTGCAACTGTTGTACGAACGGGGAATAGATGGATACTTAGCGATCAGGTATTCTGGCTGATCAATTCAGGTGGGTCCGGCGCAACTCGATTCGAAACACAACGACACAAGAGAAAGCATGCGTACACAAACGCAGCAGCTACGCACAAATGGACACGCACTCACACACAGACACACTCAAAGCACTAAAGAAATAGGGGGATGGCTGTTTGATTTTTGGCTGGACTTTAATTTGGGGGTTTCTGCATAGTCTGCCGCGTCGGCAGTGATGCCGATGAGGACGAATTTTGTGGCGGATGTGGCCGGCAGAAAGTTGACGGCGGTTTGGCCTGAACGGGCGAACGAACGCCGTGCGATTTATGCCGCCGCCAAGGACAAGCGACACGACAAAGAGAAAAAAAAGGCGAACTGACGAACATCGGTGGCAGTGGCGACGACGACGACGGATCTCAAGAAAGCTGATGCGATAATGAGACAGAAAGTCTATCAGTTTTTTTTGCATTTAGATGAAACTCCAAACGTCGGGAAACGTAAAGGCAACACGATCACTGCTGTTCTCACGATTAGTTGCCAATGAGGGGCGACAAGAGGAGCGCCATCAAGTAAAGCAGCGACATATTACTACTAGCCGTAGGACGGAGAGAAGATCGAACTTCATTCGGTGATGGGTAGATTCGACGAATAAAAAAAAACGCTCAAGAACGAAAAAAAGAAAACAAAAAACAGACGCGCAACGACAAACATGTGTAACACACCCGATCCTCTATGGGATCTATTAGAATTAGTAGGATACAGCTAATATACGTCTGGCGTTTAGGAACTGATAATACGGAAACAATCCGTCAAGTTCAGAGTGAGTGCGTGCGTGCGTGGTAGAAAAAATAAACGATTACGGATCTTAGCATGAATGGTCAGATACCAAACCCAAATCAACGAGAAAAAAGGCTGCGCATTTATCAAACAAAAAAATTACCAGACAATACCGTTTACAAATAGAGTAAAGTTCTTCGCGTGTACAAAAAAAACAAAATTTAATTTAAGCATCTTCCGGCCAGCTATAAAAGACCGATGCAACATGGTTCGTTCTCAATTCTCTCGGATACGGTTTTGGCGGGTGATTTTGCTTAGCAGGCGTTTGCTACCTGCAAGTCTAGATACACGAAATTTGACAGGACGAAGTTCCGGGGGTGAAATAGTGCAACGGTCAAATTTTTACCAGACCGATATCGGAGACAAGTGTGATGATAACTCCGAACAAGTTCCGCACCGCTTCGTCATGAGGTGAAGGTGGAGCCCTGCTCGCGTAGACAGGACGTCGAAGCTGCCGTGTGTTCCAACCGATACCCCACACCTCCGAGCAGCGATGTCCTGCGGCTGCGTGTGGTTAGTAGTCACAATTGCCGACGAGTGCAAGAGATCTCTCATGCACTATAACCACTCTATTGTGGGTAACGCGAGAAATTTCAGCTTCAAGCACACGTTCACGATTTCGTTATTGGTTCCGTCGTGTCCTACGCAGCGCCCCCCGGTTCCGGTTGCCCCCTGCTGTCAGCCGCTCTGACTGGCTGGTGCTGCTTTTGCTCCTGTTCTTGCCTAATTCACTTTGTTCCTTACTTGCTCTTCAGTTCTTGAAGATGTTCCTATGCCTCTCCAGCGGTAGAGGCCTCTACCGCACCTCGACAGTTCGCTCTCACTGTAGAATGCTCTCTGCTGTCAGTGTAGCAACATTTGGCGGTTCCGTTTTTATTTGTTCGTCATTGGCGTTGTTATATCAGAGAACGATGCGTCCAGTGTCCAAGAACACGAAATTTTTACGCGATACTGTAAGTATTTACCTAAAGCTTCTTAGAGCAATAATTGTGTTAGTTAAGATGGTTTTTATGAATATTAAGTTTTTTTAAACCGATTGATTGTCTTCATCGCTAATGTTTTTCCATACACGGCCAATGGTAGACAGCAGTGTACACTCTTATTTGCGTGCATGGCGTAAGGGAAGTTCTACTGTTGCCTTTACCAGCAGTTGGCGTGATAGTTGCTCTGATAGTTACGTCACTAGCTTGGCCATTCTTTAAAAAGCTTTCAGTTCAATAAGCAAATTTCATACAAATTGGCTGGTTTATTACAGTGTTGTATGAATCTAGTTACAATTATCCTGTGTTTTACGTGAACTCGGATTATGTCGCTGAACTTTCAGTTTCGGAAGTCTCTCTCTCTCTCTCTCTCTCTCTCTCTCTCTCTCTCTCTCTCTCTCTCTCTGATAAACGGTTTCCACCCATTCCAACGTTCTAGTTGCTAAGTGCCCAGATAGAAATTTGACCCATTCGCTGGGTGAGCTATCAGGAAAACTATTCCATGTCACGAAATAGCTGAATTACAGCATTGAATTCCCAATGGTTCATGTGGTACTCACGTACTTGTTGCTTTGTCAACCAAATACACACAACCTTTGCGTAAGGTACTCTATATTAACTAAGATAAACAGTCACGGTCCAAGATAAGCATGAAATGACGGATAGTGGACAGACATTTAAAGGTGTTGTAACAGGTGGGACGTGTTGCCCCGTGTTTGAAGCTTCGCACTGTTAAATATTGATCCATCGACTTGCCCTAACTACCTACCAAAGACCGGTTTAATCGCGTGACAAACTGTAGGCAACCCCATTTTAAATGAATAGGAGAATCGCTATCTATAATATTTTGACAAATTTCAAACCATTGTTTCCAGCTAAGCATGAAACAGGGGCTCATGCGGCCGATCCCATCGGCCAGTACCAATGAAGATTGTTAATCGATTGACGTAGTAATGCCCCGTGCAGTGGCGTCATGAGAGTGCCTGCGTGACCTGGCTCAGCCTCGTGAAACAGCGAACGACGAAGCTAGCCAGCCGATAGACTCTACGTTCTTGGCATGAAGACGCTTGTTAGCTAATGCTCTACGAATCTGGAAGCTGCCGGCTTATCGCATGCCAGGTAGATATGGTCGCGTATGTACCAAAATTGACACTCACTTTTGTCTAGTTTCGGTACTTTGCGATGGTTGAGACCGATCGCTGCAGCCTTCTAGTTTTGCTTTTGAAAAAGAAACCATTTATACTTACGTTCCCACGAAGTGAATCATTAATAATATTAGAGAATCGAACTAAGGAGTGTGTATTTAGTTTACGCCCGTAGATTATTAATCACCGTTTGTATAATAGTTTAAATATGAAGTTTGCGATACTTCAGGCACTTGATTAGATGAAGCTCCTCTTGATACCAATTCGCCGTCCGCATTGGAGAAGTGCTCACAGAATCGAGTAGTTTATTAATTGATAGCACAACGCATGAAAAAGTAATCCTCTGAATTTATTTCTATTAAACACAATTCATGGTCTGCTCTGCACGACATTTTTCGACTGTCTGATAAGCCATAGCTATGCTTTTGACAATAGCACACTTCGTATATCGTAGTTTCTATACGGGACTCCGACACTTGCTCTAGTCGTAGCGGCCCAGGATATTTGGCTGCCTGTTCACAGCCTCCATCCACGGCCGACGCTACGGGATAATGACTCAATCGGTTTTCGTGGGCGACGCTTCGCTGATGAGGCTAGGCGGCCGCTCATAAAGCTAAGATGAAAAATTTCGCCCCCATCGTCTGTTAATGCTAAAACACGTCCATCGCGAGAATTTACTCTCGCCGTAGCGCGACACGCAGCAGTGCAGGGTAGCACGGGGCCAAAATCAACCGCTCGCATGTCAGTGCCCATCTAAACCTGAATAGGCGTATAGATTGAACGCGAGTAGCGGATAGACTACTTACACATGGATCTTTGTCAGAATCGAGTATATTTATATCTCTATCCACTTGTCTATTGGTCAGGTCGTCCAGGCTGTGCGCTATCTCAAACCACTTTGCCAAGAACCGAAACAGTTAAGTGTTCGTTGATAAATGGTCCAATTCTGTAAGCGACGAAGAAAAAAAAGCAATCGAATAGGCTTATTAATGATAATTTGCAACAGTAAGAGCGGCTGCAGTACTCACAGTAACGGCAGCGTAAGCGGCACGTACGCCATACTGACGGGAACCGGGTCGCAATACCGAAACATTGAGACACGATCCAGTAAACGAATTACCGCAGTAACAACGGCGGTACGGTGGCAACGCTTACGGCTATCTATCTGTCTCCCACTACTCCCACCTCTAGCAAATGTTAATAGATAAATATAATAGATGGATCAGTAGATCAATTGTAGCATCTGTCATTCTCAAACGATCATAGCACATCAATCTACTGACTGCTACTATGACTATACTGCATGGGACATTTTGGAGATCCCCTACTGCTTAATCCTAAAGCAAAGCGCTGCTGTATATTTGAATGTTGTTCAAACGAAGCTCTAGTTCCGCTACTGGACAGTACTAAAACTTTCTACATATACTTTGTGTAAACTGAAAAGTTTTCTGCTGGGCCATAATTTAGAGCCGTGGGATTGAAGAAGAGAGCTCTAAACTATTATTGTTTTAGCAGAAATCTTCCCTGAATACCTCTCGAGCGCAATTAATAATATAATTAATAATAATTGATTATTTTTAAAATCCTGTGATAAACTGGAACATCCTATTCACAGTGCTTGGCGACTGGTCCGTTGTCTATAACTTGCTTAGCATGCTCGAGGACATAGCTTTGTCATGGAACTCGTACGTAAAGGCTAGGTATAGTAACTAACGAAATCAATCTTTAGTCGAAACGACTAACGGTCACTAACAGATGCCCCCTACACATTTGGTTCGCGACAGAGGTTATTAAAAACAAAAAAGAAAAGCTTATTATTAGCTTCGTCTTTTTCTCGAGGGTACACACCTTTCAATTAGTCGACTACCTCATTTCGGCGTAATTGTTATCGGCGTACTTCAGAAGCAGACGAGGACACAGCTTTTGTTACCGCGGAAGCGGCCATCAATGCCAGTCATTAAGTTCGTATAGCTACTGTGTTTAGCTGATACTATGTCAGCCGTCTCGATCCACAGAAATGGGTTCGACATCTATGGTGGATGTTGGCTAAACGGGAACTTTACTAGCGTACTGCCGGGCTGACTAGACATCGAATGCACTGCTATTGGTGTCGCAGTGGTTCCACAGAGGTCCAGCTTGCGGTAAGATATCCACAGACAGTTAGACGGGCACTCATGTCACTGCCGCTGGTGCCCTAGTGGTGATGACGATCACATTAAATGTAGCTAATTGTTGGCCCTGGAATTGTATACGTGTACCGATCCGACCGCAGTTAGCCCCTGCGAATGACGATAGCTTGATAGTCCTAGTCGTGGCCGTGGTACTCGTCGTCATTTGTGACCGCAGGACGACCTACAGGCCCATCAAGCGAGACCACCGGCAGTGTGGCAGGCGCAGAAGGCGCTCCTCAGGAAAGCAGTCTCTCAAAATAAACGTATATAGAGCATACAGACCTCGCTGCTAGCACGTCTGGCGATACGTTGCTACTAATAGTACCCGATTCAGCCGCGAGGTTTCTGATAAATTTATATGGCCACCACTACTCTGTACAGCTGCAGTCCGCCCATAGTAGTTCATCATTCACTTTCTCTTCTCTCGCTACTGGCTGAGTTAAAAATATCATATGGTAACACAATACATAAAGTATGACAAGAAAGTTACTACTTTCCGTAAGATAATTTATGTTGCCACCCTATCAATCTTTATCGGAGTGCTGTGGATTACTTCCAGCATATTAGGTCTCAATCAGTCACACGCCGCTAATGACGACGACACTGCATCTAGAACGCCTTAGTAAACCATAGGAACCTGTGGCAAACTGTTACAATATACGTAATACCTATACAGGCGGCTATGTCTAAGTTCGTATGACGTCGAAATGCTGTTTCAATGCTTGGATACTGTTAAAATAAAAGTGTCATACCCCTTTTTTTGTTTACTCTTAACGTCATTACTTTTTCCATCGGCGGGCTTGACGGCCATTCTGTGGTGATTCTGTTGCTAAGTGTTTCCGAACGGAATTTTGCTAAACTCCCTTTATATTTTTATCTACTTCGCTGCTGTATCGGCGTTACGATCGGAATGCAGCGCAAGGAACCTGGGGCTGGGGCAACATGGGACGCCTGTAAACGGTCACTTCTCACTTGAGAAGTTCGACATTTCTAAATGATCAGATTTTAGCCTTTGCCTTGCCCTCACTGTATCTGCGATGCGCAATTGCCAATGAAAGCTGTCAGTTCGTTTGTTTTTTCGGTTGCCGTCGGCCCGGCAGTGGTAAATTGATTGAAATGACTTGGTCGTGAGCGAGCAGTGCACAGGCTACTTCTGCTATTGCAGACGATAGCAGAAGTAGCCTGCCGTTTCTAATAGTTAAACTCTTTACGTGTGTATTCACCTATGTCGTTATAGTCTTCTAGCAAGCTGATAGCATAGCTTGTATCCCGCACACTCACGTAGATACATACGAACGTGCATAATAGCTGCTAAGAGAAAAATAATCGAAACGAAGACCGGTTGGGTACCGGGACAACCAACGGGAAAATAATGGAAGATGAAAAGAGACATGAATTCGCTTTTTGGTTTGTAGCGTGTATAGGATCGGGGGATAACACTGCGTGCACCATCGTGGATCATAGCTCTTTAACTAGCAACCTCATTCTTAGTGGAAGAACTGTTGTGAAGAACCCAGACATAATTGCAGGTATTGTTCTTGCGATAGAAGCTTTGTCAACTCAGAGACAATACCTGGGTGAAGCTGGGCCTAGGGGATCACTGATTCAAGCCAGCCATTCGCATATAAATATCTCGTAATAACGAAGCAAAAGCAAAGAGAATTATTGCTAACATGTGAGTTGATCATGATATGTACTTCAGTGTATACTTAGAGCTTCTTGGGACAGAGAACCTGGGGGGTGCATCTGGAGTACACATCGTATACCCACCTTCAGCCTGGTAGCTTCAATTAATAGCCGAGATGACTTTTGGCTGCGTGGTTAGCAATCGTTTGGCTATCTGAACATTTACATGTTAATGTTAGCGTCTCACGAAGTTATTCGGAAGAACACAAAGGTCAAACAAAAACCATTGGGAATACGGTTTCCTTCAAATTTTCCAGCATTTTCCTCCTACGTTTCATTTCCTGACTCGTTTCTTTTCAGATATTTGTCTTTCGATACCTCCATCATTCTATAACGTCTCTCACTAGACCGTATCAGCGCGGTTTCCGTATCACCGGCTCGCCGTCAGATCGCGGTTGTCCTCTTGCGTCATTTCGTTCTTCGGAGTAATGGCTGCCGTACGTTCCTCCGTGGACGTGGACGTGCGCATCTAGTCCAGCGTCAACCAAACATTCGTTCTGCTGCTTTAACTGGGTGAAAATGCTGCATGTAATAATGATAATTACGATAATAATTAAAGGGCGATTAAGTTCCTTTTTCTCATTCTGTGTTGCCTGCTTTTTCATTGTACGTCTCTGCTCGGCTTGTATGTCAGGCTGTCTTGGTGCCTGGGCGCAGTGTTGCCGGTTTGTAGCTACTGATGCCGCCGTTGGCGCCGACGCTCGATTTGCGGTCTCCGCCGTCCGATCAAATAGGCAGCGAACAGCAAACGAGTAAGCACGTGAGAAAGAAACAAAAATAGTCGAAACAGAGAGAGAGAGAGAGAGAGAGAGAGAGAGAGAGAGAAGCTATCACGTCTCAGAGCGCGCGCGTCATCAGCTACATCGCAGCCTTACTGTCATACAGGACCCGCTATCAAGCAGCCGCGTATGAGTATTCGTGTCTATGACCGAGCGTCAACCGACGAAAACCGTCTGTCTATGAACGAGAAGAAAAACGCTAGGTGCGGTATGGGAAGGTGAGTCTCAGGCTTCGGACAATTCTGGCCGTCCTTGTTGGACATCGGGAAGAGAAAACTTTACCACCAGCCATAGACCTGAGGTAAACCCACAAAACGACGCGCAAACTGTTACAGTAGTGTACCTCGATATCTCATTATTGCTATTACCAGTGGTATGGCCTAGTGTGAATCACTGTTCGTGTGATGCGGTCATACTACCACGAGCCTGCTTGCTTACTGGCCACAGGCTTGCCGTGTTGTCCCTGTCGTGTTGGTGTAGTTACTTTTCGGGAGAAGGCAACCGCGTGGCTTGCGCTGGTTTCGTCCGGGTCGACAGACAATCGGCAAGACGATCTGCGACGCTGCTCCCTCGCTAAAATCGTTGCACGCCGCCACCGTTTCTCCTACCCGCTCTTTACTACAATCGTCCACTAGTAGCCGCCGTAAAAAAGAGCGACGGCTGTGCTTACCTGTCGTTCTTGATTTCTGTTAATGACTTTAATTATCGGAAGTCCTCGTGACGGGCGCCCGAGATTATCGGGTAGCATTCGGATATCTGAAGCGCGCTCGGACCAAAGAAAAAAGCCGCGGAAAAAGGTGCTGCAAGATACGTCCGCCGAACACGGTACAATGCTGAAATGACTTCTCCGAATCTGGCTGAAAATCGCAGGCAAGTAAGTCGTGCAGCAAACGGAGCTCGATGCAAGTTTTGTGACAGCGTAGATAGTACACCTAACTAGAACTTCATTTGTAATACTTAGGTGTAGTGTGCTGTAAATTCGTATTTATTTCGTTGTACGTAAGACCTAAAACCAACATGGACGTTGTATTGGAAATGGTTATAAGATAAACTGAGAGTTTCTACCAGTCTGAAATAGCTATAGCTAGTTTTTGCAAATAAGAGAAAACTATTATGTGGGGTACAAGTGACTGTCTTTTCGACTAGCTTTCGTTTAAAAACGCTAAAAAATATCTGAAACGCTAAAAAAAATAATAAGAAAAAAACTCGTCTAGTATTTTTTTATGCGAAGATTCTCTGTTGGATTTTGCTTATCGAACTCGCTTTTAACGTATATCTTTAAATTAAAAAGTACACTGTTAGTGCATACATAAAACGTCGTATAAATCTTCGATACGTGGACCATACATAATATACACATCCTTGATTGATTACCAACTTCACTCATACAGAAATAAAGCCCACTCCATTTTTTAAAAGGCCGTAGATATCGTTATTGGAAACTGTTTAGTCTATTTGTTTGATTTCGTTCAGTAACGGTGGCAAACAAGGGTAGGTCGAGCCGAACGAATAAACAAAGTGTACTCTAAGCAGGAAAATGGAATCCAGGAAACGTTCATGCTACCCAAGGTTCGTGAACCCAAGGTTCAAGCGGGATTCGTGAAGAGGTACGTGAAACGTCCACATGAGCAGTTCCAGTCGTATCGATGCGTTCTGTCGTCATTTGTTCCTACTTCGTATGTAACTCAGCCTGGCTATGGCAATTTAAAGGTTTGTCACAGTGTACTTTATGCTGTTTTCATTCTGTCCTTTGAAGTTCTGCTCAGTCACATGCCCTTACTATTCTCGCAGTACCATCTCCGAAACCGAGCAAGTCGGTTGTCAAGAGCAAGCATCTTACGATTTATCAGAGCAAGTTAGATGTTAATGATCCTAATTGGCGGATCGTGAGAAATTATTCGAAAAGCGAGAAAGAGCCGAGAGTCACACAGTGTCAGCCAAAAGCGCTGTTAAGGGGAAAAACAAAGAGTGTGCGTTAGGCTAGTGTATAGAAAGACGAAGGGTTCAGCATGTAGACTTAGATGCTGTTGGACAAAACTGTATTAAAATATGTATTCTACTGTAAAAAAAACACTGTAGTCTGTTATGATCAAAACCAGCGTTGCTGGCATTGCCGCTGAATTTCAATTGTAACTTTTCGAGCTCTAGTTAACTCTGAACACACGCGGGAAAACGCTCTGCACAGATAAAAGAACGTACTGCAAAGGACAATCCGCCATAGGGAAGCGTATGAGAACGCGCGCCGTAGCACAAAAGCAAAATTCACCCAACAACAGCAGAAAAAAGGTCGGACGAGTAATCTTCAATTGGGATTTCTAGCGCAGTGTGGCTTACTCCGTCTACAATGAAGCACTCGCTAAACGCTATTAGAAGCCGACAATGGTCACAAAGTGAGCAAAGTCACGCCGCCACCAGCGGCGGCAACCAGCGTGGGACTTGTTTGTTGTTGTGGCGTTGACTGTCGATAGGTCAGCTTGTCGCCCGTCAGCCACAACCGGAGGACGACAGAACGCAGGTACGCTACGCTATGCAACGTATTCTGATAATGGCGATGATGATGGCAGTGGTCATTCTGAAATTCGTTACGGTATCGACTCGATCGACCAGAAGCTGAATCGGCGGGCTAGCGGAACAGGAAAAGAGCGTCTGCATGATTAATACGCTAGAAATATTGAAAGAAGGAAAAAAGCTAACAGTCTGCTTTATATCGGCTAGGTATCTCACAGCCCTGCGTTTAGGCTTTCACGCCTCTACAAGGGTGTCGTAATATATTGGTCCCGTTGAAAAAAAAATTGGCGAACACTAAGACGCCCCAGTGGTCAAATAGCAACGGCAGAAGTGGAAAAATAAATCCCAACACTAAACTTTCATTATTATTTATTATTAAAAAACATTATTACATTCTATTGATACTCGTGCGACTATGGCAGGAAACCGCATGGTGTGTAGGCTGGCAAACAGTTGCACAGTTCAAAACAATACTCGTCCTTAAATAGGAATCGAATATTATAATTTGGCCGAGAAGCCTTTTTTCTCTCCGTTCCATTTAGATACCTGCACGAGAAATTCATTTCGAGCATCGACGGGTGAAATTATTGCACTTAGCAATATACCGTAGTGAAAATTCTCCATTTCTAATCTACGGGCATTACTTAATATCAGCCCAAATCTCACCCTATACACGTGGCTCAATAGCAGTACAACAGATCGTTGAAATTATTTCCATACGTTTTAGCTAACAAGAAGCAGTAAATGAAAAAATCAGACAAAATAATAACTGAAAATTGGTAAAATCTTGTTCTCTCATTTCTGCTTTATTTGTCACGGCAGTGAAAACAGATGACACACTTATCGCCAGCTGTTGTGATCCAGCGTTACAAACATTATATATAGTTCTAGTATATATATCACGTCCAGCTATTGTTGAGCTTCAATTGTTCTCACTTCTTTTGATTCGTCCGCCCCATCATCGCCTCCTCGTTTCTCCTCTCGTCTCGTACTCCTCGCCAATGTTGTCCTTGGTCGTTGTTTGCCGTATCCTGTTATCTGTGCCTGCGAACACGCACCGCTACGTTAATCACGTTTAAAATTATTAATTTTCCTACTCACGTCCCATTACAACTCGAGGCGACCATAACACAATAGCTTCTGTCTATAACTGCACCGGCTGATGTTGTTTTGCTGCTGCGGTAATGGTTCAGAGACGGAGCTACCGCTAGCCCCATCGCCTGCGGCCGGCTATAGTCATCCATGGTACGCTGCTAGTAGTGCTTTTGTCATCATCGCGCTTTCAAGGATTGGCGGATGGGTGGCATTTGTTTCCATCCCATCTAGTCCCGTTTCGTGTTATGGATACCGCTATCGGCAGCAGCGCGGTTGAAAGTTCAAGTAATGCCACAACAGCGCCGCAACAGTCGTTCCTCGAGCGTCGCGCGACGCATCCAGCATGGCCTGCTCCCGTCGCCTTCACCAGGAACCATCAAACACCAGTAGGCGGTGAGTATGGCCGTGCACCGGCAGCCATCGCCAGCAGCGGCCACAGCAGGACGTGAGTTTGGCAACAACAATGACAGCCATGACGGCAGCTGTCGGCATCGGTCGTGGTTATGGATGAGCGCTGCCAATTAGTAGTATTATCACTACGTCTAGGACGACGACTGGCACCGCTGGCAGGACGACCAGTGGTGGTGGACACACGGGGTGAGATCGGCGGGGCATCAGGGCGAACAAAACCCCCATTATTTCGGCACAGGGTTTAAGTAGTAGCAGCACTAGTTGGCGCGCACGTTGTGCACACGTGCGTACAGCAAGCATGAACCGAGAGCAAAAAGTAAAGATTATCCGCGGTTTAGTGTACAGCAAACAGCTACTCTCGCCTTTGCCGAGGTCGGGGGAACGGGGCGCTTGTCGACAGTAGAGACACGGTGCGCACCTCAGGTACTGTAGGCTGTGTTTCTATTGCGGTCGTAGCGTTGTAAGGTGCGGGCATTTAAGCTCATTCAATGAGCAGTGTTGTAGAGAGAGAGAGAGAGAGAGAGAAGGAACTGTGACGGCTATGCCGGTTGATTGCCGAACTGGGTGGTCGCGTAGACGACGATGATGATGGTCACCATTAAAAACAGTGAAGTATCAACATCGATTGGAGCAGAGCCTTGCTGAACGAATGTAAACCTCTTCTGAGTTTGTTTCGCATGCGAAAGCGTGGGGTAAATGGAGTTGAAGCCCTGATGAAACGCTAGCAAGGTCGGTAAAAAAAAAAAAGCCAAAAATACCTGCGAGGTTGATTGAAGGTTATTCTGTCACTGAAACATGGTAAATGTGAATCAGATCATTTCTGGTTACTTTCCCAAACATTACTTCTAACATAATAGTTTCATATAAAGGATATATATTTTGTACTTCATAATATCATGACAAATTATTCATTTGCTAGTTCAAATCGATCCCTATGCAAATGTTCTGATTGTTTCGTGCCTGATTACATTAGCCTCTTAGCTTTTTAATTTTAAAAATAATGCTCTTTTTGCAACCTAGTTTAATCAAATTCATTCCGGCATCTCATCGAACGGAATTAAACGCATGATTGGCCTATCGTCCCTCCCTCCCTCCCTCCGGACCGTAATTCTCAGGCCAATTAGTATGTTCGCATAGAGGTCACCACCCGTGTTGAGTACTAGATATATGTTACATGTCGTGTCGTAACATCAAATAGGTTAGTTGTGGTATTATCATCGCTAGCTAGATAGGTCCTGCGTACCTATATGTATGAACTATAGATAAAAGCCATTTTTAAAGTAAAATGAGCATGCCGTAGGCTGCATCACGCTAGAGTAAGCAGAACCAGTCTGTTCAACGGCCTGAATTTCCTCAAATGAGAAGGCGCATATTGAAAAGTGCCCGCTTTACATACTGTCACTACTCCGACCAGCTTCAGCGCCAATGGTGACGATAGCAACAACAACAACAGGCGTCACAAATCCAGCTTTAGAGCTCCGGTCGTTAGAAACATACCTGGCTAGTGAGCTAGAGTGTCGGTAGCAAAGGCCAAAGAAAACTCATCTAGAGAGCTCATACGCACACAGACACATAAAGAGAGAAATAGCGAAAGAGCCTTAATGTCTCAATTAAAATTTCGCGCTCGCTTGCCTTCAATTACGTCTTCTGCTTACGTCTACGGCGCAGTAAACGTGTAACTGAAGACAGCTACGCGGCAAATTGTTACGAGTATGTGGAGTGCGGTGGAAAGGTCACGACGAATACAACGGAATAATGAATGTCATCATCCGTGTGACGGTTAATGTCGCATTGAAAAGTTTTTAACAGTTTGTCGATAGGCTACGAGAGGAAAATGGAGTGAGGGGTACGAGGAGACAAATAACAATGGAACTTGGATAGAGAGAAGGCGTTAACAACAGCAGAAGTGCCGTTACTTTTAAAGTTCTGTTTATATACCTATGCGTTCGTGCCTGTCGGCGTAGTGACGGTGTATAGCAGCGATCAAGCATGAGTCAGTGATAGTGAGTGTCAGGTTTAGGTACAGGAGATAGATAGTATCCAGAAATCTTATAGAGTGGTCAATGTTCGGAACGAAGTGATGGCTGCTGTACAATGGAACGCATAGTGCCTTATTCCGACTTTGGAAATATGATTTCTCGAAGTATTTTAGACCTTCGGCTTCAGCCTCGAGATGTTTCGTTAGCGCTTTCTAGTAAAGTATTGTATTTAAAATGTCACCTTTTTCAGATAGGTGATATATTAAACGCGCTACAAGTCGTTAGACGCAGTTCCGTTCTAGCTACTAGGTTTTTCTCTGATTTGGCTGGGCAGCATTTCTAGCTCTTTTTTCATTTGGCAACATTACAAATCGTCCGACATCCCGAGCAATTTTCTATAGTACACATTAAAAATGGCCAATAGGAAACGCGAACCACACCGTTAGTTAGTTAGTTAGGAGTGTTAATACTTCGAAAAGTGACGGTACGGAACAAGTGTTTTCCTTCAGGGTCAAATGTAATAAGGTTCATATCGCAAGCACACAACTTTCGTGCATTGACTGTCGTACCGGTAATGATTCCATCCGGTGAGATATGCTATCTTAATTTCGAATCAGATTCTATAATGTTCGAGTCGTGCACCCTAGCAAGAGCACCTCAGAGTTCTATCTTTCTATCTTGACAGAATGGCACACGGTCTTCGGCACGCAAAAACAGGCACCCCGAGCAACCTGGTTATTTAGCTAAGGTTCGATGCGGTACATCCGTCGCCTAGCCATCTTCAAGAGTGAGACTCTAAACGCAGCATTGGTAGGTAATACGCGCTCGAACAGCAATACCGACAGCATTAGAGCCACCATCAACAGCATATTTTAGCCCTGGCAGGGTGCTGATGCTACTCACTTCAATTTGCTGATGAAAGTGCACGCATCCACGGTGTCAGTCCAGCTGTCAGAAAATTTGCCTAATGTAATTTTCACTCTGAGCCCCCTTCTCGGTCTCATTATCGAAATCGTTGCTTTTTTGCTGCATTATCTCGTTCAACGGCATCGTATCTTGTTACGAGATCTTTTTCAGAAGGTCCGAGATGGAAAAATCGGTGAAGATGGGGTGTACCGAGTCTCTAACGCGCGGTCTGGCACCACAGCCAGAAAGATTAACTGAGTGCTGTCTGTTTTATTGTCGTAGGGCTGTTGTATTATACTGCTAGATTCGATGCTAAGTGACAGGCGGTCGGCATCTTGCTCATCTCTTCTACTTCAGGCTTTCACTGAGGCTCAGTCTCTCAACCATTGATAATCATTCATTACACACCACATGTATAGTAGAGATGATGATCTTGGAAGATAAGGACGTCGTCAGCCTTACGTACAAATGGCATGCAATCAGCGCGGCCATCATCATCATTACGAAGATGGGTTTTTCGTTGGTGCATGTACAATTATTGCATATAACTATTAGTACGAATCTGCATCTATCGGCTTCTCTCGGTGCCATTTTTTCAACAATACAACAAAGCACAGAGCGTAAAACGACCTGACAAACCCACTAATTGCGAGGCTCGCTACTGAATCGCCCTGTTGTTAAACTAAGCGGACAGTGTCAATTAAGAAGGAAAGCCGAGCGTGCGATTCAACGGTCTCAGGTAGATGTTCAGTGGATTTTGATTCTGCTAAATAGAACAAACTGAACTTTATCCAGCATCTTATCTCTATTTATAGCCCATTAGACTAATTTAATTATATGAATGCGTAGCCATACCCTACTCCTTCGTGGCTTATAGGTTTAACTTGGGTCTCTATATTTAGCGAAAACGATACGAATGCAGAATGTAATAATTATTATCATTTTCCTTCCCCTGCATTGCCACCTGTCCATCTGCTCGTCCGTCACTATTTACTCGCACATTAGCCAAAGGGATTTTGTCGATTTCCGTTGTTGCTGTTGTGGCCGATGTTGGTGATGCTGACGCTGTTTTGTTGTTGAATTCAATGCAATAGTTATCGCAGCAGCTCAGACGAGCCACCGCACCAGCCGGGTCCCTCAACCAGAGTCGTCTGCCCCCCTCTCTCTCTCTCTCTCTCTCCCTACCTATCGATGTATCTCTCTCTACGCCTGTTTGTCTACCTTACAGCCCCGCAGTCGGGGATGTCCACATCCATCATCTCCATCCGTTCCGACAACTGAGAGGTGCCAATTGATCAAATTCTCATCATATGATGTGTTTCTTTCTTTCAAACGTTTCATTTCCTTCGTTTGCGTCCATCGTTCGCTAATGCTAGCATCAAGCCTCGAGCATCGAACAGCGCTGCCAGATGCCGGCGAACCAACTAGAGTCGCAGCTAGGACCGGCGAGTAACGAAGAGAGGTGCTCAGCCGTCGCAATAGCGATCACGGCGGTAAGAGGAACGGCGGGTAGGGACAGAGAGCCGCCCGTTGAGGATGCTGCTAATTGAAAATAGAGATATCAACAACGGATTGTAGCAATAACGACAACAGCAACGCCATACATATTCGTATCGAAAGGAGCAGGAGTGAGATCAAAAGCGGGACGAGTGCGTCAAAAATCATTATCGACTGGATTTGAGCTCGCTAGCTGGCGCCCACGTTGATTGACATTACAAGCCAATCGGTCTACGACAAGCGCCGAAAGGACCATAGGCGCCTGGACAAAATCTCTTTTCTTTTCTATCCAGAGAAGGGTTCTATGATGACTATTCATTTTCGCTAGCGACGACAAGCTACGACATAGATACGATATATGGAGAAAGAAAATGACGTTTACCTACCAGTATCATAGCAGTGAGTCGTAATAGCGTCGTTGGACGCTATTTTGATTTCAATTGTTAGAATGCTGGATAAAAGTTATTCGGTGAAAACGAGGCAGTGAGTGTTAGAAGAAAAAGCAGAAGTTCAAATGAGCATGGTAGCGCCTGGAAGTTGCAAGCAAATTGAGGAATTACCAGTATCGAAAATCAACGCATAATGGCGTATGTAGACCCGCGTTCAGTTGCTAGTTCCTTTACAGAGTGATCGGTACGACACTCTACTAAATGGGATCGGTATGAAGGAACAAGGCGATATACAACAATGCATCGATTGCGTAATTATCTTTATAGATGTAGAAATATTTCTGCTAAAAAAGTGAAATGTTTACATACATATGGGAAAGAGGCAAAAGAATTTTTGCATAGGCATAGCTTTCGCTCGGGGCAACCTCAGCGGGATGTGGACGTCTCCGTGGCCATGACGACATCATGCTAAAATCTCTGGAGATGGACAAAAGGCGCTCGTGTTGTGTGCTAATCAAGAACTTGCTCGAATAGTACTTCCAGGAAGGTATGTTCCGGTTCCAAAGATCGAATGGGTTCGTGATGGCCTTCTGGTGATACGGGAGTATAATTGTTGGGCTGGTTGTTGACGACAACACCTACGATGATTAAACACATCATGTTTGTTGAGTGCTCACACAACTATCATCCGCCTGTTTATCCGTGTATACCTACATATGTATGTATGTGTGTAAGTTATTTCATTGAGAAATTCGAAAATAGCAGGTTGCACCAGTTTCTATTTCCCTGCCAGTTTAAACATGTTCCGTGCCAACAAAACAAATTAGATGAGAAGCAAAAAATAAGGAAAGTGTGAACAATAAAGTTTCGAAAACGGTTGCGCTTGCCGAATCCACGCTCACAGAAGTACGCCTACGCGACAGCGTACTGACGCGTGCTTGCTCGTACTTGCGCCCGGCTAGAACGTTAGAAGTTGAAGCAATTTTTCATTTAGCTCGCGACTGCAATTCGCCGACAAACGTCTCTCTCACACACATTTTCGAACGAAATGAGCCTGGCGCGGACGTCTATTTGAGCTACGTCTAATCATCATAAAACGGACGCAATACACGCAGCAAACATAGTAAGTACCTAGCGGTATCTCGCTATAGTCTATATTACAAACTATATTCATTTCACGTCATCATTATTATCGATCGGTCGACGCTGACCGTTATACGGCTAGTAGCGATGTCAAGCCTGTCCAGCTGTTGTGTTTCTCTCTTCGTTACGGCCACTGCCAGAGAACGAGTGCCGGATCGACCAACCACGTGGTAATGTATCCATTCGGCTGTCGCTTCGTTGCCCATTGACGTTACCGCTGCTGCTCTTTTTAGATGTCATATGTCTGGCGTGGAGCGCAACGTACCTGGGCAACAACACGTGGCTTCTTGTTGCCTACGTTCACAATAATATCAATAACTGGCGCGGATATCAATGGCCGCTGTTTCAGGCCTACCGATTCTCCTCCGCGACCGCGACCGCCACCGCCACGCAATACTTCTAGACGTTGCTACTCGTACCAGTTTGCGTGCAGCGTCCGTGTACGTACGCAGACCTGTGCGCATAGCTGTGCTGCCGGCCATGTGCGTGAAGGTACGTGAGAGCTAGTACGACATCGAAGCAGCCACAGACCTCGTTGTTAATATTGTTGCGGTCGTACGTTGACGCATGCGCTTGCGTGAATGTGATGAAGATGAACAGAGCTTCATCCGCTTTATAACGATATATATATATATATATATATATCGTTATAAATCATCGAACGTCTAACGTCGACGCGTCCAAAGACCGGTGGTATAATTAAAGCTACATGACGACTACACAGTGCTCATCATCGCAAGAGCTTTCACGATGCTCTTGTTGCTGCTATGGCCGGTTGCGCTGATCACCGTGATCGGTTCCTCATGACTACAATAGTGTAGCTGGTTAGTGGTTACTGATTATTGCCTCAGCCGTCGCTGCCGATTACGTATGATGCCGGCCATGATAATTACAATGATGTTCATGATGCTGTTTTTATTTCTCTTACGTTGTTGCTGCTGCTGATGGAACAGTTACACAGGCGAGAGCGAATCGAAGGCCAAGAACAGGTCGAGGAACGGCAACGATGGAGATTCATTGCCGCTATTAACGCACGTGAACTGAATTGAGACTGGCTTAACTCCGTTAGAGCGAAAGGACGATCCGTCAATTGCCGAAGGTTCGACGACTTGGACAGCAGCAGCAGCAGCAGCAGCAGCAGCCATGACGATACAACCTATTTTTGACATAACTGGGAGAGGTAAAAGCGGAAGAAACCAGAAAAGAAGCCGAGTAATATCTGAGATCGTCTAAGGAAAAGGTAGAAAGATTTTGCAGCCTGACGTGGGGGTGAAGTGTAGCCTGCTAAGTAAAACGCTTGAAAAAACGGTGAGGCACCCATGTGCTCATCGGCTGTAGACAAACGGACGCATGGGACGTCTGTGTTGATGCGGGCACACAGTCGCAACGTCATAGCCAGTGTAGCTGCGTTCCGAACGTCAGGTACGGCCACGAAATAATTGTGTGCATCTTAATGGTATATTAAACTGAAAAAAAGGAAAAACGTAGCTGGAGCAAAGCAATTCGTAAACGTCTGCTAGTTTTTACGGCACAGGCTGAGGCATAGATCAAGAGTGGCCACGCTGGTACATGCTGGCTCCTAGGCTAACAGTCGTACTGCTTGCGACTATGTACAAAAAGAAGAGGTGTCAACCGAAGATACTTTTCCTTGCCGAAATAATATGATCAGGTTGGGTAATGTTGATACGCTCATTTACTGTGCAGCAGATTCTCCTCTTTCCTTTTATTCCTGGCTCGCGTTGTATTTTTCAGGTTGTCATTTTTACATAATATTTATTAATATATACAGTATAACATGTATAGTATACACCTGATCCATAATGCAATTTTACGAAATTACGCAGCAGACAGATATGTCTGGGTACTTGTACTGCTGGCCAACGTTTCGCCTTCCCTTCGGAAAACAAATGAAAGCCACGCTGTAGTTTGCCGTTTTAACGTCGCTCACGTATTTATGTTCATATTACGTTTTATCTTATGTATTTGGCTTTTTTGTTCATCTTCTTCGTCGTCGTCGTCGTCGTTGCTAACAATAGATTTCGTAATCGAAGCTTTTATATGCTCGCCTCTATCCATTACGAGCCAGCGGCAGCAAAAATCAGAATCTTGAGATCATTACGCGGACGAATACGATATCTTCCTTGCTCTCTTCGTTTTCTTTCCCTCTCAGAGAGACATTACTATGCTTATTAGAATTTTGAAATGATTACGACTTCAACGGCATCGGCGGCAACGACGAGCGAGCGACGCCAATGACTTTTCGTTCACGGCGCGACCAGCGCCAGCCGTTGAGGTTTCGTTTCAGAAACTTTGATGACTAAGTACGAATTTCTGTTGTTCGATGAATTTTGTTTACGACGATGCGATACAGCGACCGTGCTACTAGCTTCCTGCCGTTGTCAGTTCGGTCATTGCAGATTTCTGTAGCTGTGCTAGTGATGATGGTGCAGCTGAAACTGTTGCTATCGCCGCTGCTTTTGGCGGCGTAGTGAAAACCACGACGTCGCATAGTTTATGTTGCGGCGGCGGCCGTCCTGCTGCCGATGACAGGATCATTGAGCGAGCTGTTCCAGGATTCACTTGCTCGCCGCTGGCTTTTCCACCGCTCGAACACCTAAGCAACTACTGTAGCCATAGTGGTACTACTCGTAACGATAGCAACACCGATACGATATAGTGGCAGTGGAAATTGTGACGTTTCCGTATTTTTCAACTTTTTTTTTTTTTTCGGTTAATTCTCGCCAAACGCGCTCACCGTCAGTACCACGGACAATTGGCAGTGGCACATGGCTCGTAATAGCAGTATTACTGCCACTCGCAGCAGTTTCCTCTCGGCACAGTCGGTACCAGTGAGTCAGTCAGTAAACAACAAAATTATCACCGACAATAGCGAGCGTCGCCAGTAAAGCCAACATCGACAACAAAATCGGCATCGGTGAGTGACGCTAAAAACTTTTCGGTGCCACCAGCCACTCACTGCTGTCTTGTTTAAATTAGCCCTTTCTTAACAACTGGAATGACGTTCTTGCGGTTATTGCAGCAAAAATGGCCACAGCTGGTAGCGAGGCTGCTGTTGCTTCCGCCGCCACTTCGGGTACCGCGCTGAATTGCTTGCGCCATTGTTGTCGTCGTTGGTAGGTTCGTCCTCACGAACGAAAGACTTTACCGCCTCTGCAGCAGCAGTAGCATCGCCACCTGTTATTGCCGTCATTAGAAAACGTTTGGAAAATGTCGAGTTAACAATACGTACGTATCGTAAACAAAGGCTGTCCCTCCGCGCGTCGACCTGTCTGCTGGCTTTCCTTTGCTTGTTCTTGATCATCCATGACATCATATTAGCAAAGGGGTCATCAAGTTTCGCCGTTGCTGAGTTCCCTCCCTTTAGCATTGATTTATTGTAGGTGGAGCATTACATCAATATCGGCGCCAGCGGCGACTGCCGTAATGGCAGTAGCAAATGAGTTGTTAGATTAAGCGAGTGAATTCTTAGCCGCAGCAGTCGATTCAACCGTCGGCAGCAGCTGGCCAGATCGATCGCTTGCGTGGTCGATCCATCTGTCTTGCTGCCATGCCGTAGATAGTGATGGTCGCCGACGGTGTTGTTCAACTTAGACATTGATCTAAGTAAATTGCGGCTAGTATATGTACGTAAAATGACTCGTTAAATGTGCATTAACGAGGTGATTGAATAATATATAATGGCGGAGGTTTCTCTTCGCTGAATCGAGATGGATGGATGAATGGACGGACGGATGGATGGATGGATGGATGGATGTCGACGGTGAATAGTCTTTTGAATACGGTCGGCGTATTGGGGTGGCAGCGGTCGTAGCGCACGATATTCGTTTTTCTTGTACGCAGGTACAGCAGCATCAGCATGAGGCAAAAACGCGCTAGGAACTAAGAGCGGCTGATTACAAGGGAGTTGTTAGCAGCAACGCTTAAGTTGAATACGTCGTCGTCGTCGTCGTCGTCGTCGTCGTCGCCGCCGCCGCCGCCGTCTCCGTAATGATAGCAGCAGCAGCAACGACGAGGCAATCAATTCGCTAGTTGGTCGGTGCTTGCCTCCACCTCGCCGTTATGGATGGGACCTGGCAGAGTAGGGCTTCTTACACTATTAGTATTTCTACTATGATGATTATATGCAGCCAGCCGAAAATAGTCGTCGGAGCGGATAGGCGTTAGAACTGGGAAAAGCATTAATGGAACCCTATGTGTCTATAATGTAATGCCTATGCATAAGGCGTGACCTTGTGCTTGTGCGTATCGAAGCGTGCGTGTAAATTCGAATGCTTTTTCTATGGTCAAGACAATAAGGGTCACTTAACATAATCGGGTTTATTAGCTTTTTTGCTTCTTTGCCGCTTCTAAATTCAGAACGCTTGTTTTTCATCTATAGTATTACTCGCCTCTTTAGCGTCATCAAGTGAGAGCTGAGCCGACTATAATATCAAAATAAATATAGTATCAGCATTAATAGCAGAAGAGCTCAACTATCCTCAGACGAAGTTAATGAATAAAAGTTGGTTAGTGTGTTTACTTCCTATATTTTGTTCACGGGGCCGCGACCACCCTTATAGCACTGCAACTTATCGTCGTGGCTGCAATCACCGTTATAGCGGTCTCTGTTTTTTGAGTGTCGACTGAGCAAAGCTCAGAAGGTCCTCGCTTTCAGATAATCGTGTGAGGATCCGTCAGTAAGTGTAATGCGATGTGATGCCTGCCATAAACACCAGTACAAAACATAAATAATAACAAACCTATACGACAGCTGGTGATGTATATCTACAATGCATCAAGTTTCCCACGTGCATCCCAAGGCAACGATTACGGTTTTGTGAGACTAACAGTCTCACAGTGACTCACTCAATTATCAGTGAGAAATGAGTCAGGTCAATGTATCTGGGTTAACGAAGATTTTCAAGCGAATTTTGTTGTTTGCTTGCTCACACGTTGTTGAATTGGAGTTTCGCCGCCTGGAAACTATAGTTATGTCGAAGGGAGATTACTAAATTTCATATTGTTCGGGCGTACACATATGGGTTCATTCTATTCGCGGGTGTTTTGTAAACTGACACAGCTTTTGTTCTTTTTTTACCCGCGTTCAACTGCAGCCATATCGAAAACAGCATCATATCAAAAAAAAAAAAGACGCGCCTTGCCAAACATTACTGAAAAGCTTTTATAGCCCATGTTATGTAGTCTGTTACGCTTCACGGTGGCGGTTTTGATCGTGACGAACAAAGAGCCGAATGTACTTGTTTTAATTATTCAGCATCTCGTCACCCGACGCACCTCTTTTTCACGTTACATATGTCGCAGGATGCTATGCAATCTCGTCCTTGTCATCACGCAACTGTCATTATTCAGCTGTGCTTTCAGTTTGCTGCTGTCGGCGTCGTTGTGGGTTTGTTTATATTTGTTGTTGTTACAGCTGGTATGCTCCAACGTGAATCATAAAGATTATAATTCTGTTGTCGCCTCATTGTTGTGTTTACTGTTGCCCTAGTCGCTGTCATTATCATCATCACTGTTGTTGTTATTGTCGCTTTGGCGTTTTTATGGAGCGAAGCGAGTGCACCGCCTCGTCAACTGTCTATCATTCTGAATTACTTCGGTCCGTCTGCTAGTGTTCCTGTTGCTAATGTTGTTGTTGCGTTGAGCTGAACTTACGGCTGGAGCCGACTGCAGCCTGCAACTGTGGAGTGCCTCATCAGACTGGTCTGCCGCCGACGAGATTCTTCATCATTTTCGGTTTGGGCTGCTACAGCTATCCCACTGAACGTTGACCGCTGCTGCTGCTGCTGCAGCCCCAGCAGCACTGCTACGCCACCGCGCGACCGCTCCTTCCATTACGACGTCTATCGTCGCCGCCGCCGTCGCCGTCGCCGTCATGACTGCCGTCGCTGTTAAAGTGGATAGACGACGTGCTGATGGGTATTTAGATTACATCGAGGCCCGTTTGTATCGATCTAGTGACTGCAGTCGCCGTTGCTATTCGTGGTGCCGAACAGCGAACCCAAATGAGCACATCGTAGTCGGTTGAATCCGCCAGCAGCAGCAGCAGCAGCAGCGATAGTAGAAACCCAAGCGACGGACTCATCGCGACCTCTGCAGGTCTTACAAGGCAATTAAAGCGTCACTCGTTTTTAAACGTTGCTACAGCAGCAGCAGCAGCAGCAGCAGTGATGTCGCTGCGTTGCTATTTTGACGTCACTGTTGTTAGCACTGCTGTCGTTGACGAACCGCTGCTTGGCTTGTTTCATTCGTCGCTAGAGTGAGCGGCTGCGGCCGGCCTGTCGCGGGTTTTGATCTCTGAGCATCACTGAGAGAAAAAGGGAGGGAGGAGCGAGCGCTGATTAAAGGGAGAGTGATTTAATGGGACAGACAGAGAGCAGCGCGCTAGAAATGCGAGGAGAAACAGGAGATTAGAACTGGCGCCACGACAGTCAACGTCGTGCAGCAACAGCTGCCGCTGCTGTTCTGCTTCCAATAAACACGAGAGCCGCGATGGCGCGGCTCTCCGGCAAAGGAGACGTCAGGACGACGAGAATTTACGAATATCCAACCGTCAAAATGGTTGATGAAGCTGTACTTTTTATTGACGAGCACGAGCAGCTAAGCTGTTGGTGTCACTATCCTCTCCTACACCCCCCGCCCCGCCCCGCCCCGCCCTGCAGTATCTTGCAGATGTCTGGTACACTAACGGGGCTCCTTCGGTTGTACTGACGTGGATGAGGGCTGAAAACCAACAAGAATACCTAAACTATATGGGGTGTGGTCAACGATCGGTTATGAAGAACCTTGTGTACAGTTTTGAGGTGGCTGTTGCAGTTAACTCAGATAGTATTGTTACGCTTGTTCGGCACTTTTTGGCGTTGCTTCATTGTTATCGAAATCATAAGAAGGCCACAGATCATATGCAAAGGCCCCCTCCACAGTTTGCTACAGCTGTCCGATTCGCCTGTCTCTGCCAGCGAGAACGTTCGTAAACGTATTAGTAGCATTGTATCTACTCGGTTTTGTCCGTACTGGCGCGTTGTATGACTTTGTGTACTCTGGCCGTGGCCGGGTGTGTATACGTGTACGTCTGTGTGTGTGCCACTAGTGGCGTTTATTTGAAATGTAAATTTAATTGATTTGCGTGAGGCGAAAAAATGCTCTGACATCCACCCCAACGGGTGGTCCCAACGGATGACAGCGGATCAACATAGAGACGACGGAGAATGGTGCGTGGATATTCGTCCGTCGAAGTAAGAACGATAGAGAAAGCATAGGCGACGAACGACCATCAGTCCCTCCGCCAGCACGGCGACCACGCGGTCTGACAGCATCAGCAATAGCAGCGGCCCTGCAATGTTTTCTGTCGCGGTTGAGACCGCTGCTGCCAATAAAGTGATGTGGAGGTATGTATCTCCTCTGGGTCGGGTAATGGTGCGGCCGCATTACCAATACCGCCATCAACGGCTTCGCTACTTTAGCATCTACCACCGTACCAGTCGCTTTGGTGTGCTTGTTGTGCGCTACTGCTGCTGCTGCTGCTGCTGCTGCTGCTGCTTGAGGATGTTGGAAAAATGAAAATTTTCGGTATTCTTGACTTTGATGCGGCAGCTAAAAATAGTAACGGCGATGCAGGTTCGACTCGTCCGTCAAGTTTAGTAGTGGTTTAATTAAATGGGAAAGGCTGCCTGCTTTCTAGCCATATATAATAGATAGATAGCTATCGCGAAGGAGCTGACTGATCCGTAGGAGCAAAGACGTAGAGCAGGCGCTAACGCCAGCATACATACAGACGCAGCCATATCTAGGCAGTAGGGAACGGTGGTTAACATAGCGCTTCATAGGCGGAGTTTAGCAATCAGATGGACATGCGGTCACATAGACCGTCGCCTTCGTAGCTGTCGCTACGCGCTGCAGACACGACGATTCTACGACTATTGACACATGGTTTTAATGTGACACTGCTGACGTGGTATTGAAAACGTTGCAGTAATAAACAGTTTTTCGTCAGGGCCTAGTGGGCCATACCGCCTGCTAGTCTAGCTGCATTTATCTGGAGTATGTGAAGTGACCAACCCAGTTAACCAACTAAGAACTAACAGAAGTCTTACTATAAAGAGAGTAGACCCGACATCTAAGCACCGGTGAGATACGTATCTCTTGTTCAGTGCTACGGCATGGACACAACAAGTTTCAGTCAAGGAACTCACATGTACGCCTCTGTACTCACATGAGTGACTACAGAGCCGTCACATTGATTACTAGTGATATAGAAAAATACAACTCATACAACTGCCATATACGAACACGACAGGTGAAGTTTGAGGAAGATTCTTGCGACGCGCCGTACGGCAATCGTTATGTATATTTATGATCGCTCATGACATCTTGTGTGGAAATAATATTACGGTAAATTATAGTATAGAACATAATGGAGATCATAACATAGTATACGAAGGCGATCACAATGAATCGATCAGCCTAGTGAGCTCAATGACAGAGACAGCACTAATTAACCGTGAGTCCGGATAGGAGAACAGTCTTCAGAACGCGACGGTTTCCTTGTTATTTGACAAGACGCTTGCTTCATTGTCTTAGCATAACATAAGCTTTTCATAGTGAGATATACATAATATCGTCGTTAAGTAACGCCACGAAGATAAAGAAACTGTTGTAAACTGTAAATTCGTCAAAATATAACCTATCTAATTAGTGCTGCCCGATGGGCGTTTATCTGCTACGCAAGGGGTTTACCCTTAGATTTTCGCAGGTCGCTCGTTTCAAGCGCCCCCGACTGGAAGAGGTCAGCGGCCACAGAGAAAGGATTCATATCAACTACACGTGTACGATGAAACCGTGCACGAAATTATGGTCAATTTTTTTTTTATCATAATCATATTCCGAAGCCTTAAATACCAAACGTATAATCATGGTAATATACATTTCTGCTGTTGTTCCACGCAGTGAAGAAGCACTACAGTTCAAGACCATACATACACACCCATACGCGTGGAAAGCAGTAAACGACAACCAGCGGGGCCCGATTGATTCACTAAAGTCTTATCACTTATCACAAAGCGTTATGACTATTTACCTCAGCATAGATCTTCCTCAAGAGAGAAATCATCATCGTCGTCGTCGGTTCCCAAGACGAAGCAGATGATAGGCAAACGTCATCGCGATGTAACGGACGCTTCCTATTTGCAAATTATTGAATTATGAGCTGTTGATAGCGGCAGCATGCAGAAGTTTCCATGTACGGCAACAGTGGCGATGCTCAGTGCGGGCTGCTCGGTGATAACCCGTGTGATAGAGACCGTTCGTTTTATCATAAAATTCGACTTTTATAAGTTTACATTTTACTCGCCCTGTTACTTGCCTCTTCTTAGTGCGTTCTGAGCATTTTAGTATATAATAATAATAATACGATTTTCTAGATCGTATTGGTGCTAATGATGCTAGGTAATCATTTGAAGATCGGTTATTCCACTTTTTTTAAATAGATTTTACTTATAATGGCATGGCATGGCATAACATTATTTGTACGTCTGTAATCCATTCGTCACCAATCTATTTTCGGCTGTGTGCTTCATCCCCGTTCTTAAGTTCGGTTAACTAAAGTTACTAACTGTTCCATTGAACGGTTGCGTATTTCTTAGAAGACTCAGGTGGGTGAAAATGGCTCAAGCTGAATACATATATGTATATGGAATAAAGTTAGCGGAAATCGCAATTTTTCTATCTCAGCTCTATGTAGCAATAGATAGGAAGTTCTGAACATATTCAAAGAACAATTTGCCATGTGTAATATTACCATTCAGCGCCTGCTGAACGCTACGGTTTTCTAGCCTTCAATTAGTTGTACCAACTTCTCAGCACCTTAAACATTCGCAGCCATAAAACATTGCAACCCGCGCCCTATCACAGGCAAATGGCAATGTTACCAATGCGTTCACACTAGTTGCTAGCTAGACTCTTTCTGCCACTGGCTGAAGTCTCTCTCCTTCAATTAGGATGTGGTTGGTCGTCTTGGCCAATATTTTTTTTGTCAACATCTCCCTAAGCTTTGACCTCGGTGACGGTAGCCATGATGGTTTCGTTTGATCTCATCGTGGCGTTGTGGCAGAATGATTCTGTTTTGCGCAACAGCAGACTATGGGTTCGAAGCACACAACACCTGTCTTGGAGGCGAATGGCTTGTTTTTCATTAATTTGTCTAACAATGTTTCTAAGTACGTAGGCTTGAGATGCAAGCAACACTGTCTAGCCAACCTCAACCGATTGGCGTTGCTGCCGCCGTCGCCAAGTGAACTATGGCCACCGACAGGAAGGAATGAGATGGCATGAAATGCTGGGTAGAGCAACAGCAGCATCGGCACAGCAACTGCCGCTGTGGCGTCGGCGACCGCACGCATGCAATACTTACTGCTGTCGCCATTTCTCCCGAGCGGTATTGGCAGCCAGAGGCCAGCGCAGCGTAACCGCATTACTTTTACCCTAAGGGGCCGTAAGGGCGGAGGGACCGTCGCGCCACAACTGAATAAGAAACGTTTGTTTCCCATGTATGCTCATAACAACTGTTGCTGACGCTGTCACAACTACAAATCCCGCTGCCGTGACCGAACAATACAGCCGCAGGTCTTCCTACCGCTGTGGTTGAAGCGCCAGCAGCGTCGTTATCCCTGTCGATGCCGGATAGTCAGTATTTGTTGTGTCTTCTTCGTCGTTGTTGTAAGATGAAATTCCTTTAATTACTTTCATTGTGCCGCCTCTTATGCCGACGAGATATCGCAGCTGTCGTTACTACGAATAAGGACAGCGACACAGAAAGTGAGAGTAGTTTGCATCACAATGGTCAGATGACTCGGCCTGCAGATAACAGTTCAATAATAGCCAAACAACAATGCGCTCAGTTTGGCCATTTATCTATTGAAGTATTTTCTATGATGTTCTATTGTAGAGTTAGCCGGCTACCTAAATTTTGCTCTCGAAAGCACGCGTGGCGCCTGAGATAGCATTGTTCCTTTTTTCTGGACATAAAATTTACTTGAATGTGAGGAAATGGTCCGACCGCGAACTACAAAACGCTCCTACCGTCAAGCTAACTTAAGGTTATCTCAAACAAAGAGGTCAATAGCTATTAAGATACGCCACGTCTCAAATACCCACAAAGTATAAAATTTTGAGTGCAAAGAAGCCTTCGACGCCGCTTGGTGCAATTTCTGAACGCTGGTTTAGGGACTAACTGGTAAGAATAAGCTTTCAAATCTACGACAAATTACTCACCATAAGATCTATGTTAAACCATAAGAATACGTTAAATCCTGTCGACACCCTCGACGACCTCACCTCGAGCGGTACTAGTGACACGAAGGTTGTGAGTTCCCTGAGCGAGGGACACGTAAGCAATCTAGAATTGCTAATTTTCTTCTGAACAAAAGTAAACGAGGGACATTTGCTACAGCCAGAGTTTGAATTCGTTCAGAGGTAAGTATACGATGGAATTGGTCGACGTATTTTTCAAAAAACAATAGCCATCATAATAATACTAATCATCAAAGCGTTTATGTCTGTTTTCCTGCGAGACAGTCATCACAAATTGAATCAACCTCAGTAATGCGGCTTTTGTGTAAAATAAAACAAGATTTTACAGCAGTAACTTACTTATACTTTTCAAGTCTTCGATAGATAGTTGCATTTGAGTCCTTGAACTTGAAACCCTGGGAATCTTAGGAAAGATTAGGGCCTAAGAAGGCGTAGTTCGAAATCCAAGGTTCGTAACCTACGAATGTTAATACGATAAATAGCAACGATCATAATCTTAATAGTACCAACCACGATAGTAGAAGGAACCGCAGACGCTGTTCGAAGATAGCGTGCCAATAGATTGAATACAATATTAGAGAAGACAATGCGAGCAATCAGTGCTCTACAGGGACACTAGTAGAATTATAGGGAGCTACCACATTAGCTTAGGGGGTAACGTATTTCTGTGCTCAGCTTAGTGACACGCTGTGGTCTGGGTTCGAACCCGGTAGAATGCGTAACGGCGACACCGTACGTAAAGCTCTCGAAATATCGAGAGAACTATCACATACTTAGCAGCACTATTATATGGTGATCGAAGTCATTACGCTTCTCAGTTTTACGTGCTCGGCGTTGTTAGAGCACCGTAACTTTTGCTGTGGCTCTCTGTGCATACTTCTGTCAGTGCTACTTGGCCGTTGGCGAGCGGCCGGTGTCATTACCCTGTTGTGCCGTTATTTGGTCTCTCTTTGTCTGTTTGGATTAGTGGCTGGCTGTTAGCTCGGGCGCCCCATCGGTGAACTGGGTGTCACGACTAAGGCCCAGCTAATGGACAGCCGCTGAATTAAACTGATACGGGGAATATTGCTTATTCATCTACTGACACAGTTGTGACTGCGGTCATAATCGATAATATTGTCATAAGTTAATTATTGAATTGGTTATAGCCACTGTGGGCTGGGCTATATGCATGCCTACCTATGAACATATAAGACCGCTGAAGCATGCGGACTCACTTAGATATTAAGCTAGAAGTTAAAGATTCTACTTAGAAAATGATAAAACATTCAGTTAATTAAGGGAAGGACGTTGGTGGACGGTTCGTAGCATGACCTTTGCTATCGCTGGCATACGGCAGTATTCAATCAGTAACTAAAGACTAAGCCAAATCGAATTTTGCTGTTGGTTATAAATTTTCTAAATAACCACTATCTACATAGTTACTTTCAAATCTTACAAGCGTGATTCCAAATTGCTGTTTCTTCGTGAAGCACATCCTGCCACGCGTGTGTGTGTGTGCCTATGTGTGTATAAAAAATTACATGCTTATAAGATTCATTATTTCACGGCATTGTCCATACGTAGGGAGCTGACGGCGACGTTAACGATGTGCTGCCCCTCTACGGGGAAATGGTTTATGTCGCCTTTAGAATCGTTGTCAATTCGAAGAGTGAATGTTATCAGCTAACGCGGCGTTGCAAATTGCCCCCTAAGTATTTATTTTGCCTTCTTTAGATTCTGGTTGAGGTTAATTTGTTTAGCATATGATAATGCACTGAGAATATACATAGTTGAATGTATTCTGTTATATTATATGTACATCGGCCATGATTACTTTGCTTTGAGTACCTAGCGATCAGAAGAATAACGACGTCAATCGCAAATGGCTAAACGTAACGCAGAGAGCCCATCATTGACGAAGTGGTCTATGCAGGATGATCAGCTGTTTTCAGGAAATCCCTGATATTTTTAGCTAATTCGACGACCACCGTATAAGGAGATGTCCGATACTCCGGTACTCAAATTGTTGGACTTACTCAAGGAATAGATCAAACGTTGGCAAGGTTTGAAAACCCTTCACTCATATGCTTGCAGAGAGTCTGTGGTAAAGATGAACAGCAGATTAGGTCTCGGATATATTATGGAACGTTTGAACGATGGAATAGTTTTTGATAGTATCAGGATAAATTGTGTTTAGCTAGGCAGGCTGGTAAAGAGTAAAAACCCTGACTGTACAGGAAGGATGTACGTATCTGGATTAGTTACCAGAGTTATCTATTAAGGCTGCTGGATCATTTTTGGCAAAAATCATTTTAGCCGTCACCACTGGAAATCTAGAAGATTGAACACAAACTTTAGCTTTCTGCTTGAGAAAGTGTATGGGTCTGTGTGTGTTACAATGTTGGTGATTCGAAAAAAAATATGCTAACTTTAATGCAGTTGGCTAATCTTCCGCTTGGCCACGTATCGGAGCATTGCTCTGGCGATTGTTAAATAACAACGCATAGTAATCTACAATAAGAAATGTTCTATGTTCTTATTTATAAGACAGTCTACAGCCTACCTCTTGTCTATGGGTACTTCGAGGAGAACTTCTGTTTTACTAATGGCGAACATCTAGATACGTTTCTAACGTAACTAAGTTGTGATTGCCATGACAACTTCCTGTTGTCGGCGACAAGGGCTTACGAAACGGCCAACTCAATATTGAATATGCGCGGATGGAACAATTCTTAGCGTCGTTCTGCGTGTAAGTCTCTCATCGTGGAACATCCTCACCAATGAATATAATGGCTGGATGGCTGATCAAAAGCGACCCGCAATCCCTAGCTCAAAGTCGTCTTGAACAATTACTTTATATTCATAGAAAGTGCCAATACGGCCGGCTTAACAAATCACCTGAAGTCCTTTAAACATTTATTGATATACGCTAAGCGATGACTGCTTCATCTAAGACAAACGCAATTGACAAAATGTCTTTTTCCAAATAATGGACGGAGTACATGGCGTAGTCCCATTAGCCGTCTGTAACACGCAACGTTGATGTACGCAAATGTTCACCGATATAAAGCGACAGGCCTTAGGGAAACTGCATACCAGCCCTTGTATCGTGGATACTAGTCATGTGATTAGAAAGAAGACAAGCCCGAAATGCTTGTTACGAAAAAACCGCAAATTAATTTCTTTCACTACTACAAAAACTAGTTCTGCCCAGTAGGATTGGCTAGATGAGCCCAGAGCGCGCAGGGACAACAGGGGCGAAAGGACGTAGAGAATGAAAAAGAGCTGTCTTTCTTGCTCTGGAAGCGGCGCAGATTCAACTGCTGCAGTGACGAGCGCCGGGGGTGTAGAGGCATTAGATCGTTAGCAGAATTAATGTTGGACATTCATATAACCGTCACCGTAAGTCGTCGTTCCCAACGCGAGCCTCCACAAAGCCAGCGGCCGCCACAACTTTGTAGCCGCCGACCGCTAACACTGATGTTATAGGCTAAGCGGCAGACGGCGCTGTGATAATGCTTCTAGTACGAGTGGCCAGTCACCGTTGTGTGCCTTTGTCCGCATGCGTACGTATGTGTTTAGAGTGGTTGGGCGCGAGGAGCGAAACGCGCGTTAGAACTGCAGCACCAGTAGCATCACTCTCCGCGTTTTTCGTCGTTGTCTTCTTTACATTTGCCGCAGGCCATTAGAGGTATTGCCACTGCCGCTGCTGTGGTCGTTTGTTGGCCGGTCTTCGGCTTCCGCTTTACACTCGCGACAGCCGTCGCTAACTCATATCCATGTAGCAACCAGGAAAACCATAGGCGTAGCACGTCCCATGCCATTGCTATTACTTCTGATGATTCCGTTGGTACACGCCCGCGCGCTGCACAGTTAAGAATAAGAAATAGGAAGAAGAGTCAGGATCATAGAAAGCGATAAACATAGAGCGACACAAATCTTGCTGGCGCGTTGTACCTTTATTGCTCGATCCCCTGCCGCTCGTTCCTTTAGCAGGCCCAGCAGTCTAGGCCTATAACCTCTACATAGATATATTCCTGTCCATAGTCAAACGTTCTGGAGAGGTTCGCTAAGGAAGGAAAAGCCGGCGGCGGACAGAATCGAACAAACAGCTGAGAGAGTTAGTGTGAGATCGAAACAGAGCAAACTAATGAGCGAATGAACAAGAGACATAGCCAGGATCATCGTCAGCGGTCGTCGGTCACACTTAACGAGAAACATCTGCCGGTTCACTCCGGCCAGTCGGCCGTCAGCCAGTTAGCTATCCAGCTAACCACCGTTCGAGATAAACAGGAGGAGCACTAAATGGTGTATCAGCGGTGCCATTCAGCGATACAGTGGATACTGCTCTCTGCTTGCTGTCGAACGAAGAAAGACAGCACTTGAGATTGACTTCGGCGGCGGCGGCGGCGGCGGCATCGGCCGTCGAAATGCCGCTGGTCATTAGCTGCTTTGCTTCATCTTCTTTGCCTTTAACCCTCTCACTTGCTCTCTGCTTGTGTCCCCTCCCTCCCTCTCTCTCTCTCTCTCGGTCTAATTCTTAATCAGTGTGACTATTCTTCTGACCTTTAACATTCGACTATCCACGTTGCCTCTGTGTGTATGTGCCCCTAACGTTCTCTGATTTCCATTGATCCTTCTGCGTTTTCGCTCTTTTGTTTTCCCTCACTTCTCTCCCCATAGAGCACAGCCTCCGTATAGAGTTTAGCTGGGCTGAGTCGAGTTCAGCTGGGCTAGTTAGTTGCCTGCCTGCCTGCCTGCCTGGCATAGTAGCTATAAATCTATAACGATCTTTCCTTCCATTTCTTTCTCTCCAGCTACTGCTACTGTGACGAGCAGTGTGACGATCACAACCACAATGACGACGTCGCCATAGATTTACCTTAGGCTGTGGCAGAGCCTAATGTCATACTCGAGCACAGCTATTACTGTTATAGAGCAATGACTCGGGCAGGATTTGACCGAGGACAGACTAAAACGTGCCTGTCTGTCTGACAAGTGGGCAACCTTTTGAAACGCGTTGCTGGTCAGCCTTGTTATAATAGCGTGTTCCTATTCCGTCCTGGTGCCACCACCACTGCTACTGATAGTACGATTGATGTCGTTTTCACAAAGGCGTCATTATCGTTAATAGTAGACTGGCTAAGTAATAGTGAAATGATACTGTGGAAAAGTGGCGCACAATTCCCTGTTCTTTTTTTCGCTCTCAGATAGATAGAAAGCAAAGCAACGAATAAACCGCTAATCACGTGCGATAGAGGATCGCTATTGACTGACTACCTTTGACTAGTCCATCGGCTCGTACAGTCGAAAAATCACTCACCTCTTTATTTTTGGACCAACTAACAGCAGGATCGTCAGAGCTTGGTGAGGTAAGCCGGTCAGTCGCCAATGGCATACGTCTAACTAGATTTGCGTCCGGATCAAATCTGTGTTTGAGCTACAGACCGCATAGGGATGAGCACGAGATATTCCCATTGCTAAATCTCAATAATAGTTTGAGGATTTCATTTTGTTTGTTGTTCTTTCGTTGTTGCTTTTTGCCCTGTTGTCTGTAGATCTCGCATTGCTTTACATGTCAATTACAATGTTACGAAAGGCTTAATTAATAGTCAGCATGATGTAGAAGTTGCAGAAGCACGCCCTGTCGATCAAAAATAGTCACTCAAACGACTTTGCTGGTAGGTAGAAGGAACAAACTGGCCAATTCGTTCTTCTAGTGCTTTGATAGAGTCGACGTTGGAAGACAGTTATTAAATTCGTGTATATGTAGAGGCAGATTGCAGATTCCTATCGATAAATAGGCTTCCTATCTAGGCCAGTTTCACGAGTCGCGCCTCTACCTAAATACCTCTAGGTAATCAGCATCGAAGTTCGCTTTGTTGCCATCTAAATTGTACCATTATTGTTGCTATTAAAATCGGAGTCGCTTTAGCTTGAGCCGAAACGGAGCATCGCCGCCGTTAGCCGCCTTGCGGTCGCATACGGTGACAACGACAATGCCGGCACCGGAGAACATTGCGACTCCACCCTCAATTCTGGCGCAACGAAGCGATTAGCTAACGAGTTGTTTCTTCAACAGCCCGCTACAAACATAATACTGCCATGATTTTACTAGAACTACCGGTACAAGCTCTGCTTCTGTGTGTCCTTTAAGATGTGGCCATGATTGTGATGCTGGTGAAGCTGATGGCGTCGACGACGAAAACCTAAAGCGACCGAATTTGAAAATAGCGTTAAAGAACAGTGTTGTGGCTGTGATGGTCGTAAGCGCCATCATTTTTCATCAGCATTTATCGGTTAGCCGATTAGCTTCTCATGCTACTGGAGTTATTCTACCGCTGCCGCTGTGACGGCTTTCTAGCAGCGGAGCAAACAGACGGAAAAATGGACAGACCAACGACGTTGGTCAGACGACCGACTGACCGGCCAAGCAAGCGGAAGCCTACGAGGCAAGCCGCTGCCATGACAGGCTGGGTTTGGTTTGATATTGGCTGAATTCTGCAATAGAAAAACTAGCCAGTTTAGTGAACGACTCAGTGATCGGCGCCGGTGGCAGCGCCTATCTGGATCGTCTGAAGTCTGCGTAATCTTCGAGATGAAACGATGATGTCTGAGCGAGTGCGGCTCGACGTTCTTATCGTGTCTGAGCTATTATACAATTGAACGACAATGGCACGAACGCAATAACAACGACACCGATGAACTTAGACGGCTGCTATTTAACTGCTCTTGCTGGTAAGTGCGGAGCAGTCATTCGGAAGCTTCTAGCAGCGCTATGCTGCTGATAGAAGTAGCTTAATTAACAAGAAAGAAAAGCCGTCACGTACCTGTCAGATGGAGTACTCATAGACTGAAGCGGGCGGATGGGTAGTGACGTTCAATTAATCGGTTATGATCATCCGGCACCGGGATAACAAACGGAGAGACACCATTTTGTGGATGTCCAATCTATTAAGGAGGAGGACCACTGTTGAATCTGTCAGGTGCATAGAGATGAGGCTAGCGTTGAATGTGACTGCTGACAGAACCCAGGGTAGCGATTACTGATTCAGTATATGCATTTTATTTGGGAATCAGGCAAATAAGGCATAAGCTATATGAAGCTCCTTCTTATAAGCTCCACAACGTTTCCGAGCTTCCCGTAGTGTCGCATCATGATGTATTTCTATTTTATAGTGATTAGTTTCTTCCTTTTTCTTTCTCTCTCTATACTTCGACCAGCATTTGGTAGATGTTGCCTTTCGAAATCGCTGACAGTTTTTAAGGAACACATAAATATATCCAGTAGCTTAGTAGCTCGAATAGTATAAGACCAAACGATAGACAATTAGTAGTTTTCAAAATGTTTACATAACCGCGCGGTTTTTTGATTGCTTTGATGATCTAACAAGTTTTACATTATATATGTACAAATATTTATTTTGGCCGACCGTTTATAGCAAATTATATAGAAAAACGACGGGCAGCTAGTATTTTCGCAGCTATAGACGAGCGACTCTTTTGACCATGCGAACAATATCGGCTGAAAGCGAAAATATCAACATGGGCAATTTCTACGGCTCTACAAGATGATCATTTATATAGTGCCTTACGGCCGTTATAATTAGATACCTTCAGCCGTCGATTAATCGTTCCACGTGTAGTTACATAGTATCAAAGAAGACAGTTCTAACGACTATATATATAGCTGCAACGGCTGTTTGTATCGTATCTCATGAGTGAGTGAGTTTATGTTTGACTGCACGTTCGCTCGCGCACCAGAACGACACCAAAAACCTTATCGAGACACAGTTAGTTTAATGTTTCTCGGATCAGTCGGCTAGAGCAAAAAAAAAAGCTGAATTATGGGGGAAAATACATTTAGATTTGTCTTGCAAGTACCGATGATAACTAAAAATCACGGACGACTTTTAGATTTAACAAGACAGGACGGGTCAAAAGGCGGGCTCTCGGAACATGCATGAGGTCGTACCAGTTGCCAGGTCACGGAATTGATTGATTGATTGATGAATTGATAGGCAAAGTTAAGGATAGCCAAAAGAAAAAGCGTTAAAATTAAACTGCACTTGGAAACACAGTCGTCGAATGGGTTATTATCTAAACGTCTATGATATATTGGGCTGTTATAAGCAGATCTGGTAGACTTAAGGGGATATAATACGCTCCTTTATTTTTTACTTGTTTCTCCCGCGCTCCGGACAGCCATATATCAACCACTCGCGTTCCCGTATGTAGTTTTCTTATTTATGGCTTCTCGAAGTGAATCGGTAGTGGAATGTGCTTATTCATCAATTGCCCCTTTTAGAGTATGGAAAGCTTCGTAATCACACGGACTTAGATTAGGATGATAAGCGAGTTGAAGACCACATTGGATATTCCTTTGCTCAATCCAGGAAGCAATTGAGGTATTGCGATGAGGACTGGTGTCGTCATCACATAACCGGACCGCATGCTTTCGATCACGGTGCCAACGGTCGATGAGTTCCTTGAAGAATACGCGATAGCCGACTGCATTCGTTGTTTCATCTTCTGCAAGTTCCTCGAGGCAGTAGCCGCCCCTGATGTCCATTGTAAGTACTGCCATCACTGTACGTCCGAACCTACTTGACACTTCGAAGTAGACTTTTTTCCAAAGCGACACCATTCTCTCGGGTAATCCCTCTCCGGTTAACGGCGGAGACCGAACGATGCTTCGCTTATAGCGAGTGTACGCTTGAGGCAGGTTTTTTGCTCATTAAAGTGTTCCAAATTGCGCGTGCAGGGGACCCAGTTTTTACTCAGTTTTCAAATTTTCAGTGTTTGAATTATAATTGTGCAATCCGCTCTATATGAGATTCCGGTTTTGGCCGTCGGAGCCCTTAAGCTTTAAGCTCTGCTTTCGTGAAAAGCGTCTTCAATTGTGGCTATGGGTTCTTGTCCTTCAGGTTCCAACATCTGGTAATTCCCCCGCTGTTCTTCGACTCCTCAATCTGCATTGTTGAAACGTATGCGTCGTTCACGTACTATGCTTTTGCTTAAAACTCCGTTACCCAATGTCTCCATAAATTTTCGATGAGCTTTAGCAACGCTGTAACCTTTGAGGGGCAAAAACCTGATTACTGAGCGTCGACTTTGAGGACCAGTAAATGTTCGCGGAACCGGTTAAGTGAGTGTATTCAACCGGTTTTCACCTATAAGCTTCTGGAGGATTGAGGCGTTTACAAGGAAATCGCGTCTATGCACTGATGCGTAGCTCAAAAGTTATTCAGTTTGTATAGCCTTCCAGTGGCAAGCAGAGGCTCGTAAAACAGCTTCAGCTCTAAGGGCAAAACTCAGCAGTTGTTTCTGCTGTTGTTGTTGTCGTTGTTGCTGCTGCTGTAACATCGACAACTGCGTGCATGGATTCATCCTCTGAACAAGCTGCCGTGACAGCTGCTTTGGCTATGAATGATGTGATTTTATCGTTCCGCTTTTCGTCAGCCGCTCTTTCCATTTTCAGTATCTTTGTTCTATTCGATTTCAACAAGCGGATCCCGTAGCAGCAGCTCGTTGCATTTCATCGCCATCTAATTCTCATCGCCTTCGCAGCGTTTAGTGCGACGATGCTGTAAGCGAGCACGCCCGCACCATGAAAAGGTGTTACTTCATCATCATCAACAACAACAGCAGCAGCAGCAGCAGCAGCAGCAAAAATAGTATGAGCGGACATGGTACGCAGTGGCATCGTTGGCAATGCCCGTAGCAATGATAGGCGGTAGCTGCAAGGGAGCGGCCTGTGTGTCCTTGCCGGTCACTCATTTGTTGTTGTTTTCTCTGGTCTGCTAATGTGCATCGACCGTACGAAAGCGACTTCCACCGCAACGGCGGCAGCAGCAGCAATAGCATAAGGATGATCCAAATGCACTAAAAGCAGTGCATCAGCAGCTGGGATGTTTACTAAGAAACGAAGTCAGGATATACAAGGTAATAAAAGTAATATTGATAATAATATGCAAGTCAGCACCTGCCCCGTCTTTCCCTGTCGTTTTTCAGCTGCCTCGATGACGGTGATGGTGCTTTCCGTTCGCGCGTTTCCTCCTCGATCAATTTGGTAAAACACCACGAAGACAACACCACTATAATAGCAGAACCGCTCAGTGGCTGTGCGTCTCTTTTCTTCATTTTTATAGAGAAAATAAAAGTATATTACATGCTTAAATGATTATTCTACGCCAACGAGGATAAAGGAGACGGCGTGCAATCAAAGAACGAAAGGGTTACTTGCCAAAAACCCACCCGCAGTTTTGAAATAGCGATATATTGTAGTCGATCGCCGTAATTCGAAATTTCATTCTTCGCCTAACACTAGCGGCAGCCGAGGCGGGTGGCAGAGGTGGCAGTTCGGCAGCCGGTGAAAGAGCAAATTTTCTGTAAAAAGAACGATAGAACAGCACTAGTACGGTGCTGTAGTAATGGTAGATAATGTCAAAGAGTAAAGTGGGGTAGAAAGCCGGACAGCGGACCGGCAGCCACTGATGCCACTACAGTGAAGACCGGGGCCGCTGCACTCGTTATCGTCTGCACAAATCTAACAACGAAAAGAAAGGGTAAAAAGAGAATTAAAAAAAACATGTTTATACTGGTTACTTCTGCCTGGGCTGACATTATTGCTACAACTATTACTACTACGCCTATACTACAATGACGACGACGACGACAGCGGCGAGGAATAGATGACGAAGAATGACTGGAAGCAATCGTTGCGAGGAAGATGAGCGTTATAAGCTACCGCTTATTTATCGGTCGATCATTTTTCTCGCCCATTGAACTAATTTTTACAGAAGAAAGATCCTGTTGCAACAGCGACCGTAGCCGAACGGGCCACAGCGGTCGTAGCTGGACGGATCGCGTGCAGACTAGTGAACAAGTCATCAGCAAGACTAGTTTATCATTCGTTACTTTAGAACCGATTTGAGAAGATTATTCCATTGTAAGGGCCAAATAAAACTTTAAATGGCCTGAAAAAGCTGCTTTCCATCGATGAGTTTTACCTGACTTTACCATAAATGTTTTACCAATAGACTGTCGTTTCATGGTATTGGGTATTCAGTTTTGCCATCTCGGGACGGCTTTCAGGAGACTGATTTCCTTACCTTTCATAATTATATATATTGTATTGTCTATTTTTAAATCGCTGCGTACTCTTATTTTCGCTCGATAGAAATTACGGATTTATTATCATGAAGTACTGAGCTTAAACGGTCCGAAAACATGATTCGTCCTGTGAAGTCTGTTATTATCCAATTTTTTAAAATTAGTTCTCCGTTTTTTACAATTTTGGCGGAAAATCCACCATTATACTTTCCTGCTTCTCTTCGCCAGTCACAAATGTATATGTAATAAACAGTTATGACCCGTTTTATGGAATGGTCGAATTCGGTTTTATGCTGGTAGCAGATTATGGTGCACTGTCCTACTTGAAGATATTGGAAATGGTCTTTTGTCTGATCGTATAGGAGTATCTTTTATTTCTGTAAACATCTCTGTAGATCATTGAAACGTCATTGAATGTTCACGCATGTCAATTAGGTTTTCTTACATTTACATTTGTTTACCCGGGTGTATTTCAACGCCTCACATTTCACATTCGCAAAATCTTTTGAAAATAACAATCAGCCTGTCGTTTTTTTACACGAAAATTACAAAGAAATAAAAATTAAATGAGGTTTTAAATTAACTTGTTATGTGGAGTGGACATGATGAAATCAAACTACCCTGCACGATACGAACCTCCTAATAATCTTTTTTTTTTTTCTTTTTTTTTTTTAAAAACGTCGTCTTTTCTAGTAAAATGTCATTTTCATGAGTATTATTATCACATTGACATTTTGGCCGATCAGGCAGGAAGTTGTGTGAAAGTCTCAAACACTTTTGTTTGATTCTCCTACTAATCTAGCGCACGCTTTATCGAATCCGTTTATCATCATTGTGCATCCTTGAGCAAATCATTATAATGACCCAAAGTAAGTCATACTGTTAAAATAAAACCCTGATCTTTTTTTTTGGCCAAAGTCCCGTAGTCTGTTACATAGGCTCAGATACGAGGTCCCGTATTCGGGAACGAAATTTACACATTAACGTCCTAAGAGAAAAAAAAAATATTGCCTATAGACCAGTACATGATTTTGTTTCGTCTATCTCTTTTCTTTGGAATCGACCAAGCTGGTTCCGTAGACTTGTGTTCCTTCTCGTTTTGCGGTATTGCGGTAACTTCTAAAACGGGTCGCTAACAACATTCTAATCGTTCTCTTAGACCGCTCTCTTACCCAAAACTTGATTCTTTGCTGACAGAACATTAATAGAAACAGGATGCTTTGCAGGTGGTCAAACATTTACATAAACGTCGGTCGTTATCTTCTGAACGTTGGTCACCTTTAGCCAAAAACCATATCTGGCTGAAAGTGAAAGCCAGTAAGAAGGATCTCTCACTGAAGTTACGCACAAAAGCGCTTGTAGGTGTTCCACGTATAGATAACTCATTCAAGTGAACCAAGAACTGAGACTTAAACACATGTTTTGCTTTCTCATAGAGGTTAACTTTAATATAGGATTACGTTATGTCTGAACACGGCCGTTTAAGGACGTGAATCAAAACCGGGGGTCGATCCAAGTTCGGCCATCGATGCCCACAACACAACATGCGCCATCAAATAAAGAAAGTACCATACAATAGGCCAGGTTTTTTCCTTAACGACGAGGGAGACATCAGACGCACATATAGTTTTACATTTTGAATCACTCACAATCCATCGTCTAGCTGCTTCGTGACGAAGATTATATAACATGAAATGCATGCACACTGGCCGTCCACATTGACGAATATTTATATTTAACATTCTGAAGGGTAATGCGTAGCCAGTATTTCAACTATTCCTTGACGGAACTCGTAATTTCTAGCTATCTTCTGCTTGTAATTCGATTTACGAGATACCTCCGGTATTTGAAAACGTTCTACGCTATCGTACAAAAATTGACAGGAACATCCTGGTCCCATTGTGCTCAGTAGGCCTGCCAATGTCGTACAGGACTCAAGTGGACTTTGCGTATAGCTGTCAATTCGTAGTAGTGTGAAAGCAATCCGCTGCCATTTTTTCAGTCGTCTTCGGTTCTTTATTCCGAAAGCATTTCCCTTCGAAAATATGTAAACAGTTCTTAGCATCAACATTATCGTCATCATATAGTCATTATTAATAACATTCGTTATTATGCAGAAGCTGGTGGCGCACTTCTCTCCCGACAGAATTATAGCATAAACATAGAGAGAGATACACAAACACAGCGGCCACACGTAAATTAGTTCCCAGCCAGCCTACGAAGCAGCCAGTAAATAGTTCATACCAAAAATGCACATAGAATGAAATTCAGAGGGAGGTATGGACGAAAAAAGGGAGGCCCTTCCCACCCCGTAGCCTCATAAAATGTTGATTTTATGTTCCACAAATAGAATTTTAATCGTGATTTTGCATTTGTATGTGTGTTTTGGATATTCTCGCTTGTGGATATTCTGTTCGTGAGGTGTCTGCGTACCCTATAATAATGTACGCGCTTGATATATATATGTATATACTCGTCCTTTGACTAAAGCAAAAGATGTGGAACAAGCTGAATCCGCTTGAGTCGTCAGCAGAACCGCTGAAGAAATACACGTTTTAAATTTTATCCAAATCTATTATAGCTGCCAGGAATCTAGTTGATCTTGAAAACGACAGAACTGATGAATTTACAAGAATATTATGGAGAAATCAAGCAATAAGCTTAATCTCAAAACTAAGATCTTTCTCTTTTCTAAGTCGCCCGATTTTAGCAAATCACCATTTGGTGGCGCTTGGCCTTGGCGTTCCCCGAAAATATCGAAACTTGAAGCTAAGTTAATGCAGCTTTACGGCTAGAGTCTATTCTTAACACGGGTCAAGCAGTAACAGACAATGATGTCAATTCGGTTCACTGCCGTTTACCTTAAGGATGTGTTTTCATTCCACTTTGTTTAGCTAATAATCATCAATCTGTAATACCGCAATTCGCAGCCTCGACAATTATGCCTAAATTTCTAAAATTTGTTCATCGACTCCGATTTCCTTTGTGGTCAAATCCAGTCACCGGCTTGACATTATCGCCGGCTATTGCGGAACTTCTTTGCCGTCGTTTTTTTGTCCACTGTGCGAAGTACTCGACGCACCTCATCAGCCAGGCCGCCGAAGTAACCACTATCGATCGAGGCGGCAATGCTGCGTTTCAAATGCGCGCACTCCACAGTATCGCGTCGCATTGCTCGCGGCTATCGACGCCAAAATCGTCGCGCAGCTAAGCTTGTTAGAGCGAATAATTCCTCTTACCAGCGGCGAAGACCTGGGGCGGGCGCCGGCACTGATCCTGAGTAGCTGAGCAACACCGAAAAAGGTTCAATATACTCTTGTGTTATTCTCAACAACAAAAACTGAAAACGGGTTTAAAGCTGACTGACACGAAAAAAGAAATTATTAAGCGAGTACAACAGAAATAACAGCAACGGCGGCAAGTATCACCTGATCAAAACAAACGTAGTTTAAGTCTTCTGTACGAACGCTGCGAGCCTCGGGATTTGGGCCGCTGTTGCCGACAAATGAATTTTGTAGAAATAACAGACGTTCCTGTTTCGGTCGACGTTAAGCTTAGCCGCACAGTGTTACCAGGTATATTGTTGTTGTTATTGTCGTGCTTGTTGTTGCTGTCAAGCTTATTTTGAGTACACAACTACACATAAAGACCGCGAGGCATAAAATGTGAAAGAATACACCGGATCATCTCTATCTTCCTCTATATCGGCAAGAAGGCCAACTTCTACTATAAACGCTAAGCGCAGATAGACGAAAGACGGACCAATGAGAGACGAGTCTTCTTGGCCCCGCTGGGTCGCTGATGGATTTACGTCCCCCTCGAATGGCTTTCGCACAAGGAGAGAAAACTGTGTCAGTATTCATAAATATGCAGAAGAATGAAAAATACGCGGATGTGTATGTGCACCATTCGTCTTGGGGCAGAGGTAACCCATTTTGTGGTAGGCACTTCTGCCAAGTGTGAAGCTGCTTTTCTGTCTAATTTTATTTAGCTTTGTTCTATTTTACCTTTCTCTTGTTTATCTTCGTCTTAGTTTTCTGTACCGAGCTATCCATAACTTCTCCGTGCTCTATCTGGTATCCCAAAGTGTATATATGCAGTCAATTTGATCACGAAGCGATAAAGCGGTGTCATTTGCAATGATTTCAAATGACAGTTTATCGTTCTGACTCTATGGAGTGCGCAGCGATACTTTTGAGAGCACAATCTGAAGTCGTCGTCTTCGCTGCTGTGCCTACCGTCGGCCATCCTTACTCTCGTTTATCTATTTGACGGATGTTCTGCTATTCAAAACTGGCTTCCGTTCCTGCTAGAACAACAGTTCGCCTTAGAAAGAAACGGGCAATAACACAGCAACGATGCCGGTACTAACACGGACCGCCGGTAATAATAATACTACTTCAGCGGCTGACGTTGGTACGAGTTATTGCTCGCAAAAAACGCTAGACGCGACACAGTCAGCCGTCAGGCAAGCAGCCGATGATAGCCAAGGGGCGTGTCCAATCGATGCGACTGCATAGCGCGCGGCCTATTACTAGCTAGGGTACTGCACCGACATGAATCGTCATCTCGACAACAATGACGTCGACGGCAGTCCGGGAGCCCAGGTTCTCTGAGAGGCCACGGCAGTAAGGCACTCTTAGAACGGTTTTCTACGGACCAGTAATATACACGGACACAGACAAGCCGACACTGATGCTACGCTCCATATGATCGATGTACGCACATTCTGGCTGCTGATATTGCCATCGACTTTGACTAGCTACCGCGGCTGCACCACCACCCCCTTCCCCATCTGTGTATTTCTGCGACGATTACGCTGACGAAGCCGCAGTCCCTCTATTATCGCTACGGCCGCTGCAGTCGAAGTCGATGCTGCCCTTAAAAACATTTACATGACACCCTCGTGAAGGGCAGGAAACCCAAAGAATGACGCCAACAGAGCGAGTAAAAATATCGACTTCGACATATATCTATATATAGCTATATATATAAGTGTGTGTAAGTGGTCTGTTTAATTCTTATGTTACCGAATGGTGTGAGACGTGAGCCCTGAAGCAATAATGCCCATGATGTGATCGCCTGACGCCAACTGTTTTCTCATTATTAGCCCTGCCGCTTCTAGACAGAGTGCGTGATAGAGAAGCGTTGCGGTGCTTATTAGCTTAGTAAATCACACATCGTTGGCTAGATGCACGACAAAGGCATAGAGAAAGGCACACGTTTGGGCGTGGGCCCTCAGCAAGTCACAAACTAACTTAATCAGAACTTACTATGTATGCAAACAACTACGTTCAAAATACCTGAAAATGCTCTTCTGGGATTTAATCGTCGTTTTATACCTTTCCACTAGCCGTGTAGTTGTAAAATGCTGTGCCATAGAAGTGTCTGTTTCAACTAACTAAACAAACATCTATGATCATTGTTTGCAACATGCGTAAAGTTATAGCAACGTTCATGGTAATGGACTATCGCATCATCGTTGCTACGGCATCGCGTCACATCGTTTGCTTTAAGCGCTAGGACACCCCAATTGCCGCACCTGCAGTTGCCAAGGGGCGTCCTTCCCTCATCTATCCCTATTTGGCCCCAATAGCCGCCCCGTCGCCACCGCCTGTGCTTGCCCACTTTTGCCGGCTTCTCCGTTTACATTGAAGGCTTTCTGTTTCCCGTTGGTTTTGTATGACCTCCTCGTAGTAGGTAAGTGAGTGGTGCCTGTGGCGGTGGTGATGATGGTAACCCCTTTTTTCACTACAGCACTAGTAGCAGCTGTATGTCTTGAATAGCTGCTTTAGGACAGCAGTAGCCCCTCTTACTGGACCTTCTGTGTCTCTGCTCGTGTCTCTTTCTCGTACACTCTTATTCACTCCCTTTGTTTCTCGCTTGCCTGCCATCAACAAGCACACCTTGCCTGGCTTTGCTTTGGTTCGCTTTCGCTGGTTGTTGTCATCTACTCGGCGTGACATTGCCAAGCTCGGTAGTATTGGTAGTGGCCTCAGCTGTACCTTCCCAGGCGGAGTAAGCCACCGAAGTGGCCAAGAGCAGCAAACATGCGATATACCCACTACATTGTCCTGTTCACCGTCTCCTATTTCTTCATACCCAATTTCTCCTCGCCAACCCCCGCTATCCCGCCTTTCATTCCCCGTTTCTTCCTGACATTTTCCCCAACCTTTTTCTTTGCCCTTAGCCACACGCGTTTCCCCTATGACCGGCATTTCCTGGCTAGAGCTAAGGCGGTGGCAGCGGCTGTGGTGGTCAGGGTGGTCAGTTTGTCAACAAGGGCTGGTCAACAGCATCGACTCCCGGCTGGCGGCGCTTCCACACGCTGTCTTGGAATCGGCAGCAATAGCTCGGCCTGAGCTTCCCCCAGCGTCTTCGTCTTCGATGTCTCCATGTGACGATGTGTGTAATCCCCACTGATTCCCAGCCCTTGCCCGACCCGCGCCTAGTCTTTCTCCTCCATATTGCCTGCCCCGTTGCCCATGCTACTGCTGGCGGCGGTTCTGTCAGCCCAATGGTCATCGACCATTGCCAGCGCCATAGTCATCCCTTGGCGTTGCTTCTCCTCATTGCTTTTGTCTGCCTCTCCTTAGTGCATGTGATGCTAGCATCACCGGCAGAACGATTCTCTTGTGCTTGGTCAGAGGAGGCTACCACCGTCACCTTCGCCACCCCACACACTTCTGCTCGCAGTTCCATGCTCGGCCAATCGTCCTTAGAACCCCTTTTTGCCATACTCATGCTAGCCTAACCAAGCCCCATCCAAGCCCTGAACCCATCTACTCAGTCGTACCGAGTAAGAATGAACAGCCGAGAACGCCTTGGAGCCACAGTCCAGCTTGCGGTTGGCAATGGATGCTGTTGATGCCGCTCCTGCTCTCACAGCCACTGCCGCCGCTACTGACCCGTTGACTGCCTCCTTCCTTTGTTTATCGGATATTGCTTGCGTATTAATAGATTTACCCCCACGTGCAACAGCAGCAGCACCAACAGGACTATGCCAGTAATGACGGCGACGGTATCGGCAGCCAATGGCTGTCGTGCTAGGAAAACCCCACACGACCTCCCTTTCCTTATACCCATGGTTGTGCCTTCTCCTGCGTGCGGTAGTGGTACATAGCGTTGCATGTGCAACTCGGCTGGCTCGCCGGCCTCGGCAGGAAAAAGAGCGGTCTATCCCTGTAAGCGAGGGAGTAGTGTAAGGGGCAACCAGGACGCTAGAGCCGCTACGATGCTTAAGGGTCATGTGGGGACGAGTAACTAAGTGGGGTTTGGGGTAAACTAGGGTACGGGAAGACTCGCCAATAGGTGGAAATAGCGGGTGTCCAGACAGCGAGCAGAGTTGCTCATCGCAACGCGATGCACGCCAGTCGGGAAGACCGCACCGACCGCTGGCCACCTCTACTGCTACTACATATACAGCAGGAGGCGAAAGCCAAAAGGGGGGACGAGTAGACCAGCACCGACCCAAGTAGGCAAGCAAAGCATTCGGGACAGCCTTTTCTGACTCTACGGCTCTTGCGGGCTAGGCTGCCTATCCACGGCCTAGCGGCCGTGAGCGAATGATACAACGGCACAGATAAAAAGGGACGAAAATTCGAGATGCGTCCAACTAGTTGGTTGGGCTGTTGCATATATGAATCAAGAGACGGAGGTCGGGTTAAAAGGGCGAATTCCTTACAAAACTTAAGGGCGAACAAACTTATTAAACAAGCAATCATTATTTGGCTGTATATATATATATATATATATATATATATATATATATATATATATATACTTGCTTAAGACCGTAACGTAATGCGTAAAAATGCTATCGGTGTAGCAGTATAAAGTATATTGATTTCCTTTTCTTTGCTTTTAGCGGTGGTGATCACTACCTCGTCGTCGTTGCTAAACCTTACTAGTAATAGCATTTAGTTATATACCACGCAACAGTTGTGCGCATCCATTTCCCCTACGCTACAATTTCCTCTCTACGACATCGTTCTACGATATGCTATGACAATTTACCGTACTCGGTTGATAGGTTTTTCTCTCTTTTAAATTATGTGGACATAGGCAGCCATCAACGGGGACTAACTGCTTCTCGCCCCTCTAAGCCTCCATCAATCGGCCGTCTAAGTTAGCTATTATATATAAGCTATGTTACGTCATACTGCGTGGTTCCTTTACCTGTGCACCGTATTCTCTCAACAAGCTGGCCTTGCTTCTTTGTTCCGTGCTTTCTTCATACTCGATGAGCAGGTTGCTTGTAGGCGGTTCGGTGCTCCAACGAAACCGAACGGTGATGCTAGTGTTGTGGTAATAGCGGTTATAACTGTGATGCAGTTTGGTTTGTGCGGTCAGGTCTTCCGCTATTCGGCGAGTCGCCGCTGATCTGTCGGTCGCTCGCTCGCTCGCTCGCTCGGTGTGTTTGCTTGCTTTCTCGCTCCTGACCCCCCCCCACCTTGTCCGTTTGGCAGGAAAGGCGAGACTTGTACAGACAAACTACTGACGAGACGGTATCAGGTAGTCGTGCGGGTAGGGGAGTGTGTAGACTCGAACCCCGTGTACCCCGTCAGTCTACAGCTCGAACTAAGGCCGGCCGAGGCATAGTAGTATTGGCATAGGCACACGGTGACATAGTAGAGCCTTAAAGATTCGGCCCAAGGGCGGGGGTGGTTATCCGGCTGGTTTCTTCACCGGTGGCCGTCCAACCTTCCTGGCCGCCTGACTGCTCTATTTGCGGACATTTAATTGTGATCATTGTGTTGGCGATAATGTCGTTGCTGCTCAGTCTCGATCCACTCACCGTTTGCTTCCTGTGCTTCTTCATAGGCCCCCTCCCTCGCCAGCCTGGTCCACGTAGCAGCAGTGTCCAGCCAAGCACACTGCCCGTGTCTTTCTCGTCGTGTAACCATCTCATTGCTTTTCCCTAGCTAGAAGGAAGCTTCTATGGGGGTGTTAGCTACACTAGTCCAACTGCGACAATGAAGATTGCAGCCTTGGCGGTCTTGCCTTTTGCAAGAGTTGTAACCCTGCATTCTCGTCCTACCTTTGAGTCGGACGTGCTGTAGCTAGTTGGGTAACAACGCTATTACCAAACGAACAAGCCTTAAGAGTGCTCGTACGAAGTTACAGATACTGCTTAGCACGAAACAGAGAATTATTATCGGACAGTCAAAAAATATCATCTTTTATAGATACTTTTACTTATCTGCATGTACATATAGCGCCTTAAGATTTTAGTTACAGTAGAAATAACATAACGCTTGCATATTTTTTCAACCTATGTCAAATTAAATTGACCCTTTAGCTATAGTCGAACGTGTCCCATCCGAAGATGCTGACAAATTTCTAAATATCACCAAAGTTGACTATAGGGAAAAACTCGACATCCGTGCTCTGTAGCAATGTGACATTGAAAAAGAGCAACAATTTTACAGATTTTTATTCAGTCAGTTTCAACATATTACGATATTGTAATGATATTAAGCTATATTTTAATATAATTCTCCGTTTGAATGATATTTGAGCGTGTATTGACGCGGGCAATACGTTTGCTAAGTGAAAACCACCAGCATCATCGACTATACATCGTTCTTTCTCTCTGTTTCTTACTTTTCTGTTGGTGCCCAGTTGACCGCCATGGATAGAGCATTTTGTTGATAGGCACCAACCTATCTATTAGCCTGACTATCCGTCCGGCGAGCTGGTTGGCTGGCTGTCACATGGTGGACCAAGACAAAATGAGCCGCCGGTGATATATATGTACACCTACATATATATAGAAAAAGGGAGTAGCCAATGTGGTGGACAATTAGCGGGTGTGTGGCGTCTCGATAGACACGTCCCTTCATCAGCGCCAGCGCACCTCCCCTTGCAGTCCTTCTGTTGCCCCTGCCGATGCCCCTAAGAGCAAGTTCCCATCAGCACCCCCAACCGATGGTTCTTCCTCATTCGCAGCAAGCGTCCAGGTTCTTGTGTAAGCTACGTATCCTATAGGACGGCCCCGGGACCTGAATGCTACGTCTCTGGCCTACACCCCGATCGTGCACACCCCCACGTCGTGCCCTCGACTTCAGTCCCTATTTAACCCCCTCCTGCCACCCTGACGTTCCCCTATACGATGAGTGGCCTGCGGCGCGACGCCGACCACGCCCCACGTTCTCAATTAGAGCCATCGACGAACGGCCTGCATCAGACCTATGGCAGGCCTATAACAGCAGCTAGTGTGACTGTGTGACTGCTGCAGAAGGGGCTAGCCCCCGCACGGGCCGGACTCGATAGGGAACGCAGGCCGCGATAGGAGCAGGCAGCGGAGACTATGGGACCCACTAGCCAATGAGTGGCCTAATGAAATCTCGCCAGTGGGAACCTATCTTTTTGATGCAGATGCTGCCGCCGCTCCTGCCGCCGTTGGCGCTTTAATCGCTGATCATTCTATCGTTGATATCGGCTGCACTCTTCACTATTACTACGACAACTGCTACTGTTCTTGGTAGTCGTACCTTTCCGTCGGTGTTAGCCGGCAGTTTCAGCTGGGACACAGGCGCAGAGATGGAGACATGTTGCAGGAGGTGTTAGCCTGAACTGCAACTCATATTAATTTACGCTAGCAATTGTTTTATAGTAGGGCGCCGGCGCATCGCGGCCATACAGATAGTGGCTTTTGGTTCGAGTAGTCGCTCTAGACGCAGCTTAACGATGACTGGGTGACTTCATACAGAAACGAATAGGTAACTAGCTGTATGCGTCTGTATGTCAATGAAACCATATCGACAACGGACTCTGAGGCCACATCCTTTTCTGTCGATTCAAGCTAGACCCTAAATAGAGTGTAGGCCGAATATGAGAACGTCAGTGAGCAGTACTTTATCAGGTTTGTCGAGAGAGTGCCCCATCTTACTTCCGACGCCGACGTTGCTAGGGTATTGGACCTCCGACTGAAAGGCCCGATGTGTTGAACGACCGTTGGAATCTACTCCAGCGCGACCACAGTGTAGCCGGCCAGAGCAGGAGCAGAAGCAGCAGTGGCGCCTAAAGCAACGCCTGCTATATTTTGCGCCATATTACTACAACTGTTATAGGGCTCGGTGGCATGACGCGAGATGACGTCCATGCGAAGCATCATTAGGAGTAGAGGTATCGGCCGAACTCGACTTGGACGACGACAAACTAGCAGCCAGTTTTCCGAAGGTGTCGGCGGCGGCGATAGCCACGGACGACATCATCGCCATCCTGCATTGCCACCGGCATAAGTAGACCTTACTGGTCTCATACCTTAGACTTAGCGGGACACGCTTGTGTCCATAACAGGACAACGTGCGGTATAGACGCACTGTCACCCTCGCCGTGCTCTCTAGGTAGCTGTTACGACTGCTATTATTAATGACGTTATTAATGTTATTATTGTTCGCACACAGAAAGCCCGCACAGCACTCACACATTCAGACAAACAGACCCTTACACACGCGTACTATACAGACACCTCTCAGGCATGGAACAACACGCACAAGGAAACGAAGGTGCAGTCGAAGATTCTATTACACTTAGCGATATGCCATATGCGGCCTAAAGGCCGCGTCGCCTTCACATCGTGAGGTAACACCAGCAGCTGCGATACGAGTCTTAGACCAACAACTGATAAGTTAGCAGTCCCAATCGTAGTTGACGAAATGACTCCGTTACGTGACGCCGACTAATACGAGCGGCGTAATCTCTAGTCTAGTCTGGTTACGAGGCCGTCTTGCGAAGTTAATCACCGTCACCGAGCTTAAGGCTTAAATGAGAAACTAAGGGGCAATGAGAGAAAGAGTAAAAGCGATAACTGAGGGACTATGAGTTATTGCGTACTGTTCTAATAGGCCTTGGGATTTGCGAAATCCTACAGGACGGGATTGGCTATGCGGAATCTCGTAAGCCGCACCGATGAATAGTTATACACGTCTAAAACGGATAAATATATGCCGAAGCGTAATTATAACAGTAAAAGTCATCAGTATATTTATATACATACACAACGACTCCGATAGGGTCCTAGTCAGGCTCTAGAACACTAGTAATAATGACGACGAGTTGAAAAGTAGCCTGAATAAAAGATGTCGTTGTATTCCTATAGCAGTCGTTAATAGAGTTACAGAAATTCGTCGACTTGTTACACTTGTGTAGTAACTTCACAGGTACGCATATCATCAACAGAGTTTAGAAGCAAGTAAAAAAAAGTCTAGATACTATAGCATAGCAAAAAGAGCGATAGCCTTCAACGTATACGACGAAGACCAACTCCATAAACAATGGCTGTATTTTATTCACTCGTTAAGAATCCACGAGCGGCGAACGAAATCGGCGACGCGACGCCGCCTGTCTGTGACACTCGTGTAATAGTCATAAGGACAATAACAACAACCGAATCCACTGTATTATGATATATATATATATATATATACATACGTTTGTTGTACCGGTTCTAGTTTAAATCTAGTAAAATTGTACCATTACCAATAATAAAAATTAGAGCATTGCTAATGGTACATATAGTGTCTAATTAATTATCTCGTTTGAATAGAAATCACAGCAACGAATATCGTAATCCCGTCAATGCTTGAAGTTAGAGCCCGCAGAGCGCCTTCCGCCGTTTTACAGATCCTATGGTTCGTTCCACAGCATCTGCTGTGTCGCTCGATAAAAGAACGAACGAAATAAAGGAGCCAGGCACGAGCTGAGGGCTTGGTACGGTTCTGAAGTGATGTTTGCGCATTGGCCAGTTCGTTGAAGGCTGAAAATAGGCATCCACAGATTTTCGCCATCCAGCTCTCTCGCTGCTCGTCCTTATTCGCAGAAATGCTAGCTACATTTTACAACAGGTAATTATAAATTTAATCCGGCTTTGGGCAACGGCGGTGGCAACGACAGCCACAGAAACAGCGGCATCTCGACGAACAAACCCCACGGTGTCTACAAGCGTATCGTTCCCATTCTCGGGCCCGTTGTCGGCGTCGATGACGGCTCGGAGTCGCGTCCACCGCCAGTCAACCAGTTTCATGTCGACAACCAGCTAAAAGCGTTCGATTTCTGACGCCTTTTATTAAAACGTCCGCCGCGGATTTTTGTAGACCTGACGTGGATGACAAAAGGGGCACGGAGGTCTGTGTGAATGACGCGCAGAGACGAAACTCGTGTGGAGAGCCAGAAATATGTAGATACGCTATCTGTGCATCCGTCTAGTTGATCTCGGAAGAATCAACCGCAATCCACCATCGAATTGCGATCGGATCCGATTTTGCTGACTGTAACAACAAATTTACATGGTCTGACAGCAGCAGCCACAACGACGGCCTGCACATCGGATCGGTGGATCCGTCGCTCCGATACTATTTGCGGTGTTGCCGCAGATAGCGTGAGTATAGTCAGGTAAGGGTAAACTAAGCTACACCGGTCTTACCGATAAAGGTAATCAGCAGTAGCCGCGGCCCAGTTCTGTACTTTGAAGTGGTCACATATTGTTGTTGTTGTTGACGTGAGTTGTGAATCTTGTCATCGATAAATTGCTTTGCCTCTACTCCCGCATATACAATCTAAAGATTCAAGATTTGGAGGGCCGGACGGACGGACGGATTCAGGTAATAGAAATTCCTCGAAGTGGCTAGCTGCCAGTTAACGACGACAGCGAGTCTGCTTTGTGCAAGCGACGAACAAAACGGAAGCCAGAGCAAGGTTCAGCGTATATTTGTGTAATAGGACAGATCGTGATATATAGAGGATCTAGATATAAGTAGAGGATCGTTGGGATGCCGCCAGAGTAGCGTGAACGCGCTATATATGATGCAACGCATGATTTTATTTATGATATAGTTTATTTAAACTATATCATCACTCAGTGACAAATTGAGTTACAATACGTTGCAGTCTGTCTAGTGTGACACAGTCTAACTAGGCTCATTCATCATCAGTTAATCATAGAATATTCATGCGAAACAGACTACCGGCACCCAGTCTCGAGCTGAATTAGAAACCATCTCTTCTAGCTAACGCGTCAGGTGAGAAAAATCGCGACGTATTGCAACCTATCAAAAAGTTCGCTTCAATCTATGGCAATAGTTGTCATTAATCGACAGCACTGTCTTGCACGTTCCCTCTGTTTCTATTGGGTTTATGTTAACCTTCGCCGACTGGCCTGAAGAACTAAAATCCATGATATATATAAGTTCAAAAAGGAATGACGCTCGTATTAGAAAGCTTCGAGTATTGGTGCACACTAATCACAGCGCTAGTATCTGCCGTAGAAGCATCTCTTTCGGCTGTTGGTTTTATCCGAGTGTCTTTCTTTCTTGTATCTTTGTGTCTATTTGTTTTGTATGGCTGCACCAAGAGCAGTACGTGGCGTACCATGTCGCCTGGGTGGTCTGCCTCAATCCGGGGTACATGCGTTCCATCGGCTATATCAGACAGCTGCCAGTGCTTCTATCTTTCGCGCACTTGTGTTTCTGCCCGTCCGGACTTTGCCACCACGACGGCAGCGTCACAGCGCTGTCACCGTTCATAGTCACTTTGATTGAGGACAATAACAACAACGGCAAGGAGAAGAAGTGAGCGATAGAGTCTGCTGATTGCTAACTGCGGAAACAGCCTATGGCAATGACGGTGTCGCTGGTAATGCGGTCGACACCACAGTCGCAGCGTAGCAGTGACGGAACGAGCCATCAAGGGTGTTCTGTTAGTGATGTTTTCTGAGGTGTCGTCTTTTACTCGTCGTCTAAACCCTGTACGATCCCTTAGTTACAATTAGTTTGCTCTTAGGGCGAGATTTTCACGCTGTTTCTTTCCCGATGAGTCTAACCGACACGAACTCTCCGTGCCCGTCTTTCGGCCGTTGTCGTCGAGTGAAAGCTCTTTTTGCTACGCTCCCTTTACCGCCGTTAGCTGGACTCGCTCGGCTCCATAAATTTCCTCCAATTAATTGATTGAGGCAATGGTAAAGTAACTGCTTAGTGTAGCCCTAGTACACCGCATGACGTAGGCGCCAGCAAGTAGTTGGTAAAGGGTCCCGCTGAACAGACTATCGAACGACTACGGGCTGCGATTGACTTTCGACAACGGCAGGGTAGGGTGATCGCCTTTTACTGCCACCTATGTCTACGTACATTTGCCTATGCTACGTTATGTGATAGTTTCAAATTTCGCGCGCTGTTGAACCGGAATGCTAACAGAAATCAGTGTCCCTAAGCAATACAGATATCCATACTTTTTTTTTTCTAGCTTATGCTGCTACGATTTGCTTCTGTTTTTGTTAAACCTATCTAGTACGCGTTTATGACCAAGTAATCGTCTCCTAGCTCGGATGAGCAATGGAAAGTTTTGGAGATAGTCATCCATGAGAGAAAATACGAATCGATATTTCAGGCTAATGTAATACATTACGAGCGACATATTCTCGTGAGGAAACAATATGAACTACTGCTAGCTGATGCGCCTTGCTAGGTGGATACAGGTATTTACGCTTGCCTCTAGCTATTTCGTAATATTATAAAATAGTTTTAACAGAAGTATACGTTTTTTATGTTGATGTTCATTCAGCGTAATGAAAAAGACTATCTGTGTACAGAAAATGCAGCTAGAGCTTCTTTATATGCACGGTACATAGAAAACGCCAACAGGCCTATTCTGCTTCGGACGAAGACGCCGCGTCTATGACCTACAAATGACATCAGTAAATCTACTTCAGATATAAAAATATAGTACTTCAGTATGAATCGCGTCCAGTCGTTAACGTTATGCAAGAAGCCTGCAACAGCTCATAGAAAAAAAGAAATTAGCAAATAACAATATATTAGTCTTTCTGCGGATTCTTCCTGCGTTTAGCTATTGCATAATACGCACGCATAAAGCCGATATTACCCCAGCGTACTTTTCTGTTTGCCTTCTGCGGGTGTTCTACGACTGTGTGTATGTGTACTAGGGCTACGTCGGCGTGAAATGTTCTCCAGTCAGTTTTATGGTTTGATTGACACCAACGTTCGCAAATGGATCTTGCGTGTAACTCTGCAAGCAAATATCAGTATTGTCCTTCACAATGGTCGATCAATGATACTGTGTTGTTAACGATCCTTCCTTTGATTATTCTCTAGGTAACAGTAGTTGCGCCAAGAGTCGCGTCACTAGCAGCGGCAGCAGGCCGGAACCAACGTCAGATGACGCTGAAGCCGATGACTCTGTACAGCGACCATTTCGGCGGCGGCAGGAGCAATCGTTAGCTCAGAGTTGTGCAGCATGTGAACTTTACAAGTCTGACACTATCCGCAGTTCATTTTCGATGGGGATATGGGGAAAGGCGCGGGCTATTTGGGGAAGGCTGTCGAATGACTGACGAGGTCATCCTGACACTCATTATTTACTGCCGCGCCTCACTGGCTATACTCGTCATGTAACTTAATGTACTCGCATGTATGAGCATAACGCTATTATAGAACTGTTGGGCGCCATTACCACAGAGGAGTCAATCGAACGATCAATAAACGTTGCAGTTCCAGTGACTTTCACCGTGGCGGCGTAGCGTTTGGGTGACAATTAGCAAATTTTGTAGCGCTCAACAGCCTGCCCTAGCGGTTAGGAGTTCCCCTCACCTCAGGCCACATTCTGCGCTGCTGTGAATAATAGTGCCACACACATACAGACCATTTACTAGCTAGTGACATCTAAAAATATCACGCGACCCATGCTGTTTCTGAGCTGAATTACAGATCCCCTCTTTCAGCTCAGGAACACCAGCAGAAGACGTGCCCTTCTCTACGTAAATTATCTTAGCGTCGGCACTAAGTTACACCCAACAACATTAAACTGTAGAGTAAAAGGTTCTTATGAAATAGCCAGTGGGGTTGTGTCTACAAGCGCCGCTGCAAAGCTGCGTTCGTTCAGTGCTCCAAGAAATCCAAATTTGAAGTACTATATTTCACGTTAATGATACAATTCCCGTAAATATTATATGAAATATATTATAACAGCAACAAACATAATATAAACATATCCTATATATATATATATATATATAATCACTTATTGCAAACATGAATGAACGTTGACGAGCGTGGCCATACACTCCACAGTGACGTCTCCCGTTCCTCTCTACTTTGACTTATAATAGCTGATCAGCTGTCAGACATAATGTACATATTCATATTGAAATCGGTAAACACCGCCCCCACGAACACCGCCAGCTGCCTTTTCAGTTCTACTATTCCTAGCTTGTTTACCTTCTGCTTTGAGCAGACGACGAACGGACTGCGCTGATAAAACATTGCGACTACTAAGTGGACCTTTTTTTAGCCAGTTCGAGGCTGTTTTGTGTTGTGCCAGCAACGATCATCACTGTTGGCCGCACCGAAAAAAAGGAGCATCGGTTAAAGTGAGACTTCGGTGTCTCGTCGAATGTCGTAGATAATATAGGCGGCTGCAGCTGGCGGCGGCATCAACACGGCGGTTTTACCTATTGCTGTTTGTGCCGAAGGGTATATTGTGAATTTTCAAATGACAATCAATGCCTTACTGCGATTGCTGTCGTGAGCTATCTAAACGAGTCCAGAAGACCGAACTAGGGAATATTAGAAGTTTCATACTCTTCTAGTCGAAGCCGATCAAGAAGCTGTGTAGTTGTGTCCAGTAGGGAGCAGCTTGCCACTGCTCGGAGAGGCGGGCAGACCAATAGGCCAACGTCTCCAGTAAGCCCCTGTGCGTGTGGGAGGCAGCCTAAGAGAGAAGAAGAGATGGGGAAATGAACGAAGTGAGTGGTTTCGTATGCGATGAGCACAAATAGCTTCTGCTGTTGTTGCTGACTGCAGCTGCGGGCGCTGCTATTGGTAACGCTTGAAACTGGCAGAATGGCCAATTCGTTTTTTAGTCATTTGAGTAAATAATCATTGCACCTGTTACTTCTCTATTTCATTCGGCGTCTGTACCGCCACAGGACTCAATAGCGCTAACGCCGCATCTGTAGTTGTCGATAATGATAAGATGCGAACGATGGAGAAATGACTGTATTAAACATGGCGAAGGGAAATCACCGGCGAAATAGTCGCCATTGCTTCTGCTGCCACCATCTCAGCGATGTGTCCTGCCATGATCCGCTTCGATGTGACTGATTCTGTTTTAAGACGCAGTGGGCCCTCACTAACAAAGTTCAAATTGTAGAAATTGTCAAAAACATATCTATCTAATGTTATGTCCGTCTATCTACCTGCTAACAGTGAGGCCCGTTCAGATCTTGCCTCACATACTCAATCCGCGCACAACATCGGCCGCTCGACGGTCGATATAGAGGGACCAACCAATCTGGCACACTATTACCTTTTGGCTGGGAGAATTATCCTCATCCCTGTCTCTTGATACGGTTCCGTCTTAAGACACGGACGCTGTCGACTAACGCAAGTGATGCGGTCATTCCTAAATGATAACAACGAGATCCATCCTTTGTTTCTACTAGCACGCGATGACGGCTACCCACATTCAACGGCCAACTGTTACGTGAAACAACGGCGGCGGCGGCGGCGACATTGACGGCAATAACGGCAACAGCTATAACACAGTTTAGCAAACGAAAACAACGGGAGATAACAGAAATAGAAGCGAACGACGAGTCCACGATGTGCGCGACCGGATGAGCTGGCGAGCCCCGGGAAAAGGGGATGTGGTAACAGTGCATCGATTGCTAGGAAAGAAAAAATCACCACTTTTTCTTTTACTATTACTACATCTACTACGATTATTATGCCTCCGTTCTTTCCCAACACGACAGATCACCATACGACGACTACTGCCGCCGACTCATTCGTTCAGCAGCTGATGATGATGACGACGACGACGATGGAGACCAGTCGACATTTCAACGTGCGAGTCGAGCTGAAGAAAAAGCAAATGACATCTGCACGAATTAAATCAATTTCTTTTTTATAAAGTTTCTGTCTCGCTGCCTCCTTGGCTCAAAAATGATACTTGCTGGAGGGTCCGTCGGCCTCGGTCCGGTAATATGGCGATGGCGACGATGTTAATAATAATTCTTGCCTGCCGCCGCCGGCTGGCCAACGCATGCACCTCTTCCTTCACTAGGTGCTGCTGCTGTTCTTGTCGTTAGTGGTCGTTCGTGCTGTAAAATTGACTTATCGTCAATGATATGATGCGCGCTGGCAAAAGATACTCGTGCCATTATGACAACTTCTGCCTGTCTGTTCCCGTCGCACAAGTCAAAGCTCACAGATAGTACGATCTTTTTCGTACGTAGAGTAAGAATATGTAATAATCATCTGCACTGGTGCCCTTTTCCCGATGAGGTCTACTATGTATATGCGATGTATAATGGTATATGCGCTATTCGTTGAAAATACCGCACGCATCAGTCGTCGTACATTTTCTGTATCCGCGTCGTTTGAGGCGTTGAACTCTTGCGGCCCCGCGTAAAGATGTGTCGGTCTGTCTACACGTGTGCGTGTGCCTTAAAATATCAGTGAGTTTTTTTCACAATCTCCTTCTCCTCATGATGCTTAGAACCTCTGGACTTTGGTTACTAGCGGCCGTTTCGCCGTACCTAGCTATATTGACATGCGACATTGCCCGATCGTTTGTTGGGTCGCGGTTTAGGCCACAACCGCTGCTGCTACGGTGGCAGTTGAACATCGTCTACTCGTCTTTGGTATTGCCGCTGTTGTTGTCATTGATTTCAATTGGATCTGCGGGTATACCAGGCAGCCAACAAAACAACATTTTGTGAGCCAGCCTTTCCGCCTTTTGTCGATTCTCAACCTGTCCTTGTTGCTTGCCCCTTATTGCCTTTTCTCGCCTATCTCAATCAACGTGGCCCACTCTTTCGTCTGCTAAACTGCCCGAGTCTTTCTTGCTCAGATCCTCTTGAACTTATTCGTGCTTCAGCCCCCCTCTCTAATCCTAGTCCTCGCTTTTTCCTTCGTTTGTGTATTGCTAGTTACGGACCCGTGCCGTTGACGACGAGCCACGAGGGGTGAACCATATCGAGTGCCGTAGCTCAACCCGTAACGGATCACGGCCTTAACCGTAGCTTCAGCTTGTTGGCGCTTGCGCACGGTTTTTTGCCGATGCGATGTACGTTGTAAATCCCAGTTCACAGACATTATGGGTGAAAAACAGAAGAAACAGCATAAATGCCAGCGACACTGGATTCGTCGCTCGCGTCGTCATCTCGAATAGCAACAGCAGCCGCTGCAGCGCCAGAAATATCAGTGGGCACGGCTAAAACTACATCGAATACGCAAGCGTACGAAACGTCAACCATAGTCCGAGGCATAATTGTAACGGAGGGGAGGCTCATCTCACGACGTAAAAGATGCCCAGAACAGCAACGCTAGCAACGGTCGCGTTAGCCGCAGCAGCAGCGGCGCCGGCGGCGGCAGCCATAACAACGGCCCTCTCAATATCGAGAATACAACAAAAGATACAGAGCTGGCCATAGGAACAACTATAGCAGTTATAGCACCATAGGTTTTATTAACAATATGGTGATTATGATCACGGTCATCCTTTGTCGAAGTGCCATTTTTTCTCGAATATTTATTCGTATTTTTGTGCATGCTTTGTCATTGATTGCCGGTCCAAGTTGGCAGCTTCGGCATCTCGATGCTTCGGTCTTTCCCACACTTCAAAGTGTCCAGTATTTTACTACCTCATTTACTGGCTCTCTAACACCGATGCTCGCGTGGTTGTGCCGAGAAGAAACGAGGTCGAATATTATTTGTGAGCCTTGATCTTTGTAACTCTTTCAGCAAACGCCGACCGATCATGTTAGGTTTATTGTTCAATGAGCTTTCAAGTTAAACGAACTGTATTTGAATTAATGCAAGTTCGTTCTGTTAACACGAAACGTATACGACGTTTTTTCAGCGGTTGCATTATTCATCGATGGTAGCCCTTCGTGCGTGCTCGAGCTCATAGATTTGTGGTGCACCCGAAATTCGATAAATTTCTGATATGGATTGCACAAGCACATAATGCCAGCTGACTGCAGTGACTTGAACAGGCTGTTACCGTTGCCATTCTGGCCGAAATGCCCTCGAAAGCATTGCCTGCTGCGTCAGCGTGCCAAACTAACCATATTGCAAAGGCACTAACGGAGTAATTGCAAAGTATGTTTCCTTAATCTTTTTTTCTGGTTCACGTTAAACCGACGGACTACCCTTCACTTTAAGCTCAATGCAAATCCTATAGCTGGGTTGTTCTCTAACAATAACAAACCGAAAAAATCTAGGCAATAAACAAGTTGACTTCTGGTGCTGTTGACTGGCCGTCTTCTATGTGACTGTTCCCGCCGCCGCCGCCGCCATTGAAAAGAAAAAATTGACGCGAGATCTCCCAGTTACATATAGAGTCATAGATCGCGTCATAGTGTCATTCTCCCGTAACAGAACTTACAACCTTAATCATTGTTACGCTTAAGGCTTTTCGGTCAACAGCGCAAATAGACCAAAACGTTTTAAAGCAGGAGGGACATCGTCAACCTTAAACGTTAGTTGTGACGATTCGATCCTTGATCATTTTCACTAAATTTTCTGTTTTTTATGTGAGTGTTTTCATCATTTGACGAATAGCATCAGCTTCCCGAGATGCGAAGCTAGGGCTGTTCTTTGCTGTTTCTCTTCGTCCTCGTAATCCTTTTGTTGTTGAGCTGTTTATCTCGCACAGCCAATCGTCGATTGTGTTGCCGATGCCGCTGTTGCTAAACTGTAACCGTAGTTATGCATCACTGCACGAATTAATACCGAAGAAAGCAGTCCGGCATCAGGCGACTATTTTAGTTACTACAACCGGTGCTACTGTGAATGACGGGGGAAAGAAACGACAAGCAGAGACTGCCTGAGCACACACCGCGGCCACAGGAACTACCGTCGTGGCCTTCCTCACCAGCAACACTGTTACGCGGATTTTGTCCGCGAAAGTCATCCGTGCCCGTGGCGAAAAGTGCCGATTGTATACTGTATGAAGGATCACGGATCATGGCGACGAGGCCAGCCTCCAACTGGTACTCCTGCAGAAATAGCGTACGCTCCCACCTCCAGCATCATTGCGTACAACTCGCACTCCACCGAGCAACAATCCCGCGAACTTTCGACCTCGATGAGGAGTTGGCGCCGATTGGAAAAACGCTGAGCAGAACTGAATGTTGAGTGGCAAAGGTCTCCAGACTGTTTTCGATTTTCACTGCTTACCACTAGCAGTCTACAGTTTCTTTCTGTTGTTTCTATATTGTTGTTTTTATTTGTGCGAGTGAACCTTTCGTCATACCATCATATGAAGTTTTACAGCGTAAATACGCATTTATGTGTAGATATTATAGCCGGGATGATGACGTAGGTCAGATGCGGTGTCTTATAACGTAGGAGCAAAGTGTAGGCCGGCTTGAACGGAATCAGTCTCGAAGTCGATAATGCTGACTGAATTCTTCTGACAGCCTAATAGGAGCTATGCGCGGCAAAGGAAATACAATCTGTAGTTTTGAAAACCATGTGATCCTTTAATTTTCTAAAGAGTTTTCAACCCCTTCACTTGACTAGAAAAACCCTTTATTACTAATAAATCGATAAACACACAAGAAAAATCTGTTGGCTTCTTAATGTACCACAAAAACCTTTACGACACGGTATTTAGATGTTGAGTCGAGATCACTGATTCGAGTCTACCGGCACGCGTCTATACACAGCAATACCACTGACGAAAATGGCTGTAAAAAATGCATTCAATTCTTTTGTTTAAAATGTAAAAAAAATGTTTGTTTGACTGTTGGGACGTATTGTTCAGTAGCATTATTAGATTGCATGACATTTACCACGAACGCTGAGGCACCAGCTAGCTCATTAGAGGCGATCGAGACTTGCCCAGACCAGCGATGCGCACCAGCTGAAACTGTCTCGAAGGATGCTGCCCACTACACGTCAGTTTTCATCCATTCCAGCCTCGATCGGCCGGCAGACGACGCAACTGCTACGAGAACAGCAGCAACTCTAAAAGACATTCCGCTTGGCCCGCATCGCTAATTGGTACACTGCTGTTTTCATCACTGATTGAGAACGTCCAGCATTTCCCGCTTCCACCGGCATCGTCGTTGAGTCGATACTGAGCTGTCCTCATCTTGTCGCACGGCAACCTCAACAATTCCGAGTCAGCAAGACAGCGAACAGCACTATTATCTATTTACACGACGATTTAGTGCAAATGACGGGTGTGACAATTGACGTTGGTACTAAACAAGTGCTAGCAAAATCAGCTCGGTCAGACGTCGCCCACGCTTTCATCGTTAGCCACGGCTAGTATGGTGACGACGGCAGCAGGCAGTAGTCGACATGGTGCCGTACGTGTAAAAGTCATATTTGAACAGTCTGAATCGGACGGATGATAACGAGACGACATTTGTGGGCAAATAATGCTGAGACCATTGTTAAATTAAAATGTCATTCACACACAGCCCTTGCATTCCTAAGAGACCGAACGGAAAATGCAATCCACAAGAGAAAAAGTGGGCAGCGCCGCCGCCGCCGCCGCCGCTTCGAAAAAATATATGAATCCTTCCGACCAGCAGGACCCTCTTTTTAATTTCTATCATTTATTTGCTGTTATTGCCGCGGGTAGCGCATCGGAGATGTCGACGCTGTGGACAAACAAAAGTGAAATAATTATTTTTAAAGCAAATTACAATAGCACGTAGGGCAGACGTTCAATGTAACGAAAGTGAGTGTAAAATAGTAGCGGGATTTGTTATTGTTACAGTCGTCTACGGGAATAAGAGTTGTTGTCATCAACGCTGCTGCGTCGCCTTGTAATGGCAGACGTACGGTAATTTGTGTCTAGCGACGCGTTATACCATTGTGTGATCGGGCTGGCTTTCATTGTAGGGCCCGTTGTTACCGAAGTTCATCTCCGCGAACACCAACTGCTTTGATACGATTCCGATTTAGCTGATCACTTTCAAGGATTTTTTTCACATGTATCAGCTATATAGTAGAGGAATAAGGAAAAACTCAAGTGTTGGTCGCTAAGCCAGCAGTGACAGGTATACGAGCTGTTCACATATGTGTGCCGCAGTTACCTAAGCAGCCTTCCATCTTAATAATACTTTAGCGTGCAGGGTTTACTCTTGATACTAGCGCATTTAGCTTAGAACAACTTTATGCCGTAAAAATGAATTTTCCTCCTTGAACTCATGCTCATTTTTCCACCTGGACTCGCCCATTGTAGATATTTACTACGTCATAGTCTTTTGCCATATCTAGTTTCGTTTGTGCTCCTATCATCCATACTGTTGGCTTTTTTGAACGTTTTTTTTTTTAACTACACCACTTTTTGGCACCTGTGAGATCGTACTTTGCTTTCGTTTTTATCATTTTTTCGGAGTCCAAGCTTTAGTCACAATCGTGCGGAACCATCGGATGGCTCGTAGCGACCGCTCGTTCACCCTATGCGTATGATTTGTGAAAGCGATATGTGGCCGAGTCCTTATCGTCCGGTCGTACACTCAAGGGGAGGAAAAGACTACAATTAAAATTTCATTAGAATCCGCTCCCCCATTTTACTCGGCGAGCAACCCCTCCCAAAGCCACACGTCGTCTGGCTTAAATTTGCACTTTTTTACTCGCCCACATTCTGCTTCGATTACTGCTACTGCTGCCGTCAACGGTCGCTTCTGTTGGAGATCAGCTGCGTCTGTAGCAAGCACCGCTGCTGCTCCCACTACTGGAAATATGTGGCTTCCCGAATTTGCCCTGTTTCCCATTGCTTTTTGGCGCCGAGATGGTTTCAAGCAGCAGCAGCAGCAGTTCCCTTCACAATGAAACTTTACGGAGTACGAGCAGAGAGTCAGAGAAGCACCTCTCCGGCTTCAGTTGTGATAGCAGCCGCGAAGCAGCGTCAGCCACAAAAGTGGATCGGATGGGGAGGGGTAAAAAAAGCGTGTGCGCTAAGTCTGTCGGGTAAGAGCTGGTGGAAGTTCAGAGTTCGTCGTTTTTTGATAAATGATCAAATCATTATTAATGCGACGCCGCGGCCCAGTACTTAAAATCACCTCGAGTTTTTTTTCATTGGCGCTTTGATCCATTCTACACTCCTCTTCTAAGCTGTTTTCCTTTACACATCGATGCTCATAGAGAAATAAAATAGCGAAGGGAACAGATGCACTTAGACGGTCAGGCACCAGTCGTACCAATGACACAAAAGAACTTGCTAGCAAATATTTAGCTTTACCGACAGTCGATTTTTCCTGTTTTGAAAATAAAAAACAATTTTGGAAAATAACTGGGAGCGTGTTACAAATATGCGTTGGAGTCCAACTTGAACGGAATGGCAAGCACCTAGATGGAAATCAAATAACAAAATATCAGCAATGAAAACATACATTCAAATATGGTTGATCGGTCACCATGAAGCGTACGCTGTCGATAATCTAGACGAGGGTAGCGTAATTCGGCACATCTCCTAAATTGCAGCTCTGTCCAACGATCGTGGTTGACTTTGCTTGGACCACAATTCCGTAAGGTCGTATCTTGATAACTAACGATGCTGCCGTACCACTATTACCGTATTTCAGATTAAGCACCCATTTTTCGTTGGTGGCATTCGGCCTCGTACATAAAAGATGCACGAAGGTTTAAAAATTAACGTTACATAGTAACTAGCGCATCATCGGCATAATTAAAATAGTGTCGTACTAAAGAATAGTGACACCTTCCGATTTTTCTTCATACTAAGCAAAGGAGCTGTTTTTTTGTTCTAGTTCTGTAACATAGAACTGAACACTAGATGCTACCTCACATATTCGTCTCCCCGTAGTGCTGTTTCACGCAAAACTCCGTTCATACGCTATCAACGTCTTTTTTTGGCAAGGTTGCCAATTTTCCCACAAACATTGTCTGCACTAACATTAATGGCTATATTTAATCAATACTGAACTTGATTCCACGATTTTTTTTTTATAGGGCATATATGTTGCGTTACAGCGGAACGTTCTTGATGTAGCCAGCTAAGCACGTAACGAATTCTTAGTGTTAATGGTATATTAGTCCTGGATTGGCAATTTTTAGTCGGCCCATTAATATATAAGCTCATGCTTACAGTTTGTATTTTTCAGTGTTTTAGCTAATTTTTATGAAAAGACCACTTGCAAAGTGTAAAGGTTTATGTTAGTAAAATAGGTATGTACATCCCACAGAATCCGCTTCTGTTATTATTCAATGGAGTTTCTGAAAAGTATCTTAAGCAACATCCCCAGACCTAGATATTCTGAATTTGGAGCTGTTTTAACCTATAATATCCCTAAACATTACTAGCATGTTTGCGATAGAGAAAAGCTAAATATGCTCGTCGAGCTAAACATGCTTGGCCATTTTGTAGTCTCGATGCTTTTGAAATAACTCTAAACGTCTTATTTCTGTATGAAAACCTGATAACAAGACTGACAACAATTAAGACTGTTCCGTTACATTATAATCACCGTTTTTTGAGGCATTTGCAGATATAGTTAGAATTATAAATACAATTCTATGCGTTAACTAGATTAATTCTATCCTCGCTAGTTCACTGTTCCTGTCGCGGTATGAGCAAACACAAACTATAGGTTTATAAATCAACTTGTCAACTAAATCAATAAATCAACTAAATTATTATAACCCTGTTGTAATACAGTTCTGAGAGAATAATCTACAATGTAGGGTTTTTGGTCCCCCACTGGCTATTATTTGGCTTTCTTTGTGGTCCCGCTCCAGAAAAGCGCCGTAAGTAAGTCCAATGGGTATCGTAAGGCAGTTCTCTCAGTGCATGATAAATCCATTCATACTTTAGAGTGAACTCAAAGAAGCCGATATGTCTATTTACTCCACTTTCCAAGGCAACAAACTACTACCAGACTCATTAGACGTGTAGTATATCCACAGAGAACACAATATTTGTCCGCTACTCCGTACGCGCAGACATATGAAACACCCGGCACGATGACTTCAGCGACTCCACTTTAACTCCATTAATAATAATGGTAGCGTTGATGAATCATGCCAGAAGCTCTTCTTTTTACTTGCCTCTCGCTCGACATCTCGTTGACGGAGAGAAAAAAGCGCCCCTTCACACGCTCTCGCTTCCTTCTAGAACACAATTATATAAGTAACTATTCTTAGAGTTCTGTTCTTCGCGAATATTGTGTGACTCTCTATGAGCGTCAGTGTGCACGTGTATGCGTCTGCGTGCAAACAGGAATGGCTGTACTATAGATAGCAGCAATCAAATAAAGCAATTATTCTCATATTAATTGAGTTAAGATTGCTCGTTCGCCTAAGAGATCTTGCTCTCTTTCCCTCCCAGGCAGCCTCTATGTCTCTCTGTCTGCCGAGGAAACGGAGATGGAACAATGTACACGACCACCATCTTGCTGACTTTCTCCATCCCCCTGGTTTGCCGGCTGGCCCTCAAGCAGTTACTCGCGGTCGTCTGCTGCCGACATGGAAGATAACGGCCAGTCTCTATTCTGTCACTATGATCGCCGTAGCACCCCCAACGTGTCGGCCGGCCGGCCGGCCGGCCGGCCGGTCGGTCGGTCGGTCGGTCGGCCCGTCACCGAGATCTGGTATCGATCAACGAAGGGCGCACTTACTCAGGCAACGGCGGCGGTGGCAGTAGCACATCTTTCATTCAGCGCCAGCGCTGCACGGAGCAGTCGCCGCAAAAGCAAAAAGCAGTCTGGTGGGCTCTTTCCTTCAGTCACGGCTCTTCACGAGAGACTTATGAAAGAGTGGAAAGGAAGGAAGTGGACTGAATAGGGTAAGGAAAATGATCAAGGAAACCATATGATCTCCTCCATATTTGCCTCACCCGACTTGCCACGGAATGCTTCCGATGCGGTAATATTCTTATGAACTTGTTCGCATCTGTTAAGTCACTTTTCATTTTAGCACAATTCATTTTTTTTCCGAAAGTACAAAAACACGTGCTCTATTTTGTGAAGAAAAATCTTCTCTCGAATGAAGCAGAATTTTCCTTTTGGCTTAATCTATTATAGAACAAATTCAATATGCAATAATGGGCGCCTCTACGGCATCTATTTTCATAACTACTTTAGTACAATACAGAAAATGATTCCATAAGTATTTCTAACTAACTCAATCACTCAAAAATATGCCGTCAGCTACGGGACTGAAATCAGCTTGATAAGGCGTACGGATATGACGCTAATTAAAATTCCGTTTAGCACTATTGGTACTTGTGAGCAAAGAACCATACCAAGCTATAACAGAATAGAATAAGAGAATTTGTAGCAACTATTGGAGTTTCGGCTGCAAATGTATGAACGATCTTATTTCTCAAACTAGCAGTACTTAGCGGGTATCGGTAGATCTAAAAGTGGCCCCAGTTACGCTCTCATAATTTTGCGTCCGCTAACAACACGTTAGTGTAGTCGCCAATGGTCGCCGCTTTAGTGCTTAACCATCGCGGTAACTATTGCTAACTCATAACCCCGTTACATTGCCGCATCAGGTATCATTGCCTGATGTCGGCTTCTTGCCGGGAAGATCATGACGATGCCAAGCACGCATTCTGACATGGATGCCGACAAAACACTAAGTGCCTCACCCGCCGATACCAACAGATATTTGACGTTGCAATCTTAGTCCCCCGTTTAACCCGTAATCTCGTTTAACAAACCTTCGACCTTCTTCACTGTGAAAGCCCCGTAGAATGCTGAGCGGTCAGCTGGATCCTTACCTGTCACAATTTGACCCTTCTCGTGTCAAGATCAGCTCCTGTCTCTTCACAAACTGCTTGCACGATGTTCAGCTCGACAGGACTCATATAATTAATTACTCTATTGCATTATAACACGTGGAGTGAATGGTCATTCGTGCTTGCATGCACATGTTCGTGGTCGCGCACCGCTATCCAGTCGCTTCGTTCACTTGTATTGTTGTCCCGCTGACCAAGCGCATGATAACGATGGCGATCTCGGTGAAGTCAATTTGTCAGCACCATCACTCCGCGTCCCCTCATGCCCAGCGAGAATATTCATACCATTAGTATTTGCCTGAGCGCTGATAGCCACGGAATCTGAGACGGCAGACTCAGTAGAACCTTTATGACGCATGCTATGAGATACTGCTCTCATCAGCGCTTCTATAAGGTTTGCACTCGTTCTTGTTGCCGTCATCGTCGTCTATTTTTCTTTTTCTTTCCTTTCTCTCTATCCACTGTTTGTTTGTCCGTCCGACCGACCGACCGACCGACCGACCGTCCGTTTGTTCGTCGATTCGCAGTTCCCAGTCCATCATCGTCCGCTGTTTTTTTCTTCTTTAGCTTCTAGTTCTTCGTCAAACTGATCTGTTGGTATGGGCCTTCTCGACTGCCTTGTCGCTACCGTGCTGCTGTTGGTGCTGCCTTTATCCCGCTTCCTTGCACTCATCTTCACTCTTAATGGAATCCAATTAATATATATTAATCTGTGCTTCCTTATTAAGCAGCGAGTAGTCTTAGTGCTAGTAGTTGTGCTAGCAGTTGTACTGGAGGAGACCCGTCCTCCATGTTCGTTTGCTGGCCGACGACATTCGCTGGCCATCCTCCTAAGACGGTGCTGCCACGACCATACGTGAAGACTCGGCCAGCACCATCGTTGCGGATGCCCGATAGCTACAACGGTAACGGCAGCTGTAAGAAATGCAGCAGCAACGACAGCACAAGCGACGGCGACAGCCTCAACAACTGCCTTAGGTAGGTAATAACAGGCAACGCGCCGTTTGACTATGCGAACATCGCTCACAGCGCTGAGTACTACGCTTCTCCGTATTCTACTCGTGGTGGCGGCGACGTGGTATCAACGCTGGGGACGGACAGAACGAGAGGAAGCGGAATCAGGCGGCGTCGCTGGTGGCCGCGGCGAAGGAGGACCACTGCTGACGCGAATCCCTTTCGAGTAATGATGCTATAGTGAGACGTTACTGATTCTTCCAAAGATCGTTGGTAATGCTAATGTTTTGCGGAGATCAGGTTGGCAAGTCGGCCCAAAACGACCCCGCCGATGAAGCGGTTTCGGGAGTGCGCAAGAAGAGTCTGCGTCAACATCATGGAGGACGGAGGATCAATAACTGCAGCAAGTGTGCTGGCACGACAGCGGCGTCCCGTAACGTTGCACTGTAATATAGAAATCAATGTGTATGAATGAAACTACTTGAGAACACAAATCTCTCAAAAACAAAACTCTCAAATGTCCGATCCGTTCTGAAGAGCTGCAACTCTTTTTACCTGTTTTACTTAATATAAACACATATTTGACCAGCTTGACTACCACTACACCCTATATACGTAATATATTTGAAACCGCACCCACCACCCCATACACAGGTCCTGAATCGTACTCCGCCGGGGTTAGTGGTATATACATAAAAATCTATGGGTAAAGTTAAAGTTCTCAATACCATGTATTTGAATACTGCTATTGATAGAAAAGTCCAATTGCGCTAAGGCTTTCTGTGGTACGAATTAAATCAACTACGTACGCGGTCTTTTGCACAGGACTGTCTGAATAGTATGTTTGCTTGTTACGCATTATCGTAGAAGAGTCAACATAGCGTATCTTTATTTATGAACTTTTCGGAAATTTCTACCAAAATGTCAACCTTCAATTTTGTCTAGCTATATTACCTTACTAAATGGATCTAAATATTTCAGATTTGCGCGTCTGTTTCCCGAACAGAAAATACTCATAATCGGCCTACACTAGCTATTTCAGAGCAAACATTTTACTTCATTGCAAACGGAAAAGCTGTTTAATAACTAGAAACAAAATATCTGGCCAGTGCTATGATGCAAAATAACTGCACAGTTGAAAATATAGGCCTGAACACAAGCGCATTATTAAACATAGTTCGTTGATATAAAAACAACCTAGATAATAAGTTTAATGATGTTTCAACATAGATAATAAGTGTTTCTCCATTCGATGGCAAACACACCACGTTTCTACAATGAGATATGCTGGCCTAAAGTGCCATGCACACACACACACACATGGCCAATGGCAGACAATAGGCACATATGATATTTTGTTATTAACGTTGTCATTGAAATTGTACGGGCATCTCAAGCAAATATTAGCTGTTATTAAGGGTAATAAAGTCAAGTTCTGTGCTGTGTTAATGTGGTGGGCATTATTGCTATCTGTGCGCGTTATAATTGAAAATTTGTAAGATGAGGCGGGCGTCATCGCAGTTTCTTTGGTCGGCGTTATTAGTCGACCATGTTAGCTCAGCTATGTCCTTGAAGACATGAGCGTACCCGGTCGCTACTAGGTAACAACGCTAGGCCGCCGCACAATTAACGACAACGATGAACACGTGAACAGAGTAGCTAGTCAGAGGGAAGAGCGGAGAAAAACGACTCCAGCTACCGACCACCGCAAGCGAACGACTGATGCAGAAACAAACAGAACAAATCTCACAGGTAATAATAATAATCATTATAATATTCAAACAGAGACATGCGTATTCAGACAGATAAACAATGAATCGTAAAATTATTTGAAAGCGTTTGTTCACGATACATAGTATGGTATACATATATCATTGACATTTACTGCTGTCGCATTAGCGTCCGCGTGTGACTAGAACCCTGTCTCTCGCGTCCAGCTGCCGCATGTGTTCGCTCGTGCGTTCGATTGTGTACCCCGCGTGCGACTTTGTACGCTACGTTCGTATTATTATTATTGTTCGTCCCTGTTTATGAGCGTCAATCATTGAAGGTGGAAAAGCAAGAAACTCGGCTTTTTTTTTTTCTAGTTCAATAATGGGCCTACTTCGCAACGCCATTAGCGGCAGCGGCAGCGGCGGTAGCATTACCACTCATTGAGTGTTGACGGCCAACGAACCTGCTTACGACTCTTGTGAATAAGTGATATCACAAATTGGAAAATACGGCGGGTTCAAGCAATACCAGGGCAAGTGACGACGCGGCCCCATAGCAGAATGCCACACTCGTTAATGGCAAGCAGTTAGCAGCATAAATGAAGAATAGAGAAGGACTACGGGTAATGTGGTTGATCATGTTTAGAGGTCGAACACAGACAGCGTAGGAATGTGTTGCTGAAGAAGTTATACGAGGTGTGGAGAGGCGCGTAACAATGGACCAACAACAAGATACAAGTGGAAATTTAGGCTCAATTCGACACCTGATTCATTTCGACCTAAAATGTAATAGATAATTAATAATAATACCTTTAGCCAACTGGGCAAGCAAAGTAATCACACTGTTTACGGAAGCTATCGGGGAAAATAAAACACATAGTGTCTGAGCTCTACCCATAAAAGTGTTCTACCCACAAAACTCGATCAAGCGTAATATTTTATAATCTTCACTACCGTCTTAGTACCGACTGTGAATTTGTTCGTGTTAGATTTATGCAGAAATACAGAAGAATGACCACGCGGGGGAGCGAGCAGCAAGGGCTGCAGATCGGGAACACGCAGCTGTACCCTAAAAACGATAGCTTCGCCTAGACAACGACGTTGATAGGCAGCTCTGCGCTGCCGCTGGAACCGCTGCAGCCCCTCCCGGCGATGCTGATCATTGAAGACAATAAAAAAAATCATGCGATTCAAGTGAACGCTTGCTCGTCATTTCTATCTGATTTTGACACGACGGCATATGAAGCGTTAGCATACGCCGATACTAACGACCGCTGTACTGACAGACGGAGCTTCTGCCCCGATCTATTCTATGGCTTCGTCCCTCAGCATGGACCGCTACTTAATAACTCATCTGCACTATTGCTCGTTCGAAGTACTCGTTGTAGCAGCAATGTGCTCACTAGTTTTCGTTTTTGCTTACACACACGTTGCCAACATCACCGAGAGATAAAAGGAGGACTAGTGAAAATAATAACAATGATAATAAGCGTCTCATGTGTTGAAGGCAGTAGCGGCGCAATCTATTATGGTGTATTATCAATATATCGTGGTCAGATTTTCAAAGTTCTACCGACAACTCCATCGAAGCGTCGACCATCGGCGCCGGCTAGGCCATCAAGTGCGAACCGCAAAGTATGCACCTGCCTGCCGCCCCTCCTGCGTTTAATGTGACACCTAAAATCAGCTACTGTTGGCGTCAGTGGCTACAGTTGAAGGTTTTCGCCAGCGTCTCCCACCGCCACCTCCATGTCAACGTCACATCGAAGTTTCGGTTACTTCAGCCACGGAGGCGTTGACGTTGCTGTGCTGTGGTGGCGGCAGCAGCAACGCGACAACAGCAGCAGCAGCAGCAGCAGCAGCAGCAAACGAAGTTTACAAAAATATCAGTTTCTCGGTGATTCTCCGTCCCTTTCCTTTACCGCATGCTCCCACGTTGACAACAGAAACACGCAACTCGACCATCGAAGTAATGACAATAATAACAAGGCTAATAACACCAATGATGACAACAGCATCAGCAGCAGCAGCGAAAAAATCGTGATAACCAATCGCGCTAAAGAATAGAAATTACGAAACGCGCTGCTGACTGGAATCAGCTGAATAGACCGAATTCGTCTTGTAAAAAAATCGACCAAACTCAACTCTAAAAATCCCTGCACGCTTCACCGCTCCGTAATTGGCGTAGCGGCCAGGACGACAGCAAGCGACTATTCTAACGCCGATTGGTAAATACGGCGCTACCGCGGCAGCGGCAAGCGACACCGATGTCGCTGCTGCTACTGCCGCCACCACCTACGGATGAATATTTACGTTGTGGCCACAGCTGGAGATCAGAGTCGGCCGGACACGATCTACGTGGTTCTCTGAATCGGCTACAGAGCAGGATAACACTAAGGCCGGACTCCTTCTCTGTCTCTTTAGGCCATTTAGCCTAACATATCGATTCTTGAATTAATGATGCCCTCAAGGTGGTCTTCCTCGCCGGAAGCTGATCTTCTTTCTAGCGACCGAAGCGTTATGCTAGTTCCAAGCGGGTGCGAAGCTCCTTTATCGCTCCGCTGTCTCTGTCAAACGACCGTGTGGCCCGGATGCAAAAGAATCTGAGCAGATTCGACAATGAAGTCGTAGCTTCCGACGTTCAACTAACGGCCTTTACAAATAAACCAGAATCTTATTTTTCACGCACTCTCAGAGTGGCCTGCGGACCTCCTTAAGCATATATATGTGTCTGAGAATTTTTACGAAATTCGTCGTCGCAATCTACTTGCAGATTGGCTAATTTGTACATACACCAAAGCAAGGTTGAACATCACAAGTATCCATTTATTTGTCGATCATTTACTACCCGCAACGCCTCTGCGATAACACGTTTGCCAAGCAGATACGGAGACACACAAGGCAGTCTGGATCCGAGTGCTGCTACAACAGATGTCGCTTCATACAGAGAGAAGCCAGCCGCTTGGGTCAGCGGCACTTAGCGGCGGTTCCCAACGTAAAACTAGAAACAATTAAGTGTGGCATTTTGACAGCAGTGAGAAACGAGACCGAGTGGCCCCCGGTGCTAGTCGTTACCATGTATTGAACGGCCGATGGGCAAGCGCATATCAGCTCAATTCAATTCGCCCCTAGACTGTTAATGTTGTTGTCTGCCAGACGTGCACGTCATTAACGCTGTCGCTAATCCAGTTATTTTTATTGTTTAAAATATGAAAATGGCATGGGTTTGGTAATAAAGATCTCTTTGCTGGGTTAAATCTACAGACCGGAGACGATATGCGCCGTTAACGAAATTATATAACTATGAAGCGTACGCTCATCAGATGTGCTACATAGCCGGTCCATTATCAATGCGCGTCCTCTACATTCCTTAATCGATAATGAGGCAATATTTCCAAATGCAAAACGACTCAAGCCCTTACTTTTCGTGACCGCCATCCTCACTATTTCCTATCTACTATTGCCCACTGCAGATGTATTCAACAACTGAGGCCCTGATGAGGTCGGGAAACCGATCTGCAAGTCTGATCACAATGTTGATGATACTGGCAGGTCGGTTCGTGCAATGGTCCGGCGCGACGCGGCCGTTGCTGGAAGCAGTACTATTATGATCGACCAGGCAGCGGCTGCCCTGCACCGTATTGTTGAATCGGCGCTGTGCACTGTTGTGTCGTCATCTTTGTATTGACTGACGGATGAACAGAAGCAGGCGGCGGCGGCGGCGGCTGCTGCTGCTGCTGCTGCTGCTGCTGCTGCTGCTGCTGCAGGAAACGTCTATGGCAATCTATCCTCGTATGCATTTGGTCGTCATTCGCTAGCAGCGGTCGACGGTTTCCAGTTGCTGATTCGCTCGCTCGTTCGTTTGCTTGTTTTCTTTCCCGATGACCATAGCGGCCGCAACAAACCATCGACCATCCTGTCATGGGATGCTTTGTCTTCTTCGTTCGTTTGACCGATAAATGAGGGCGATTCTAATCAGTTTCCAGGCTGATTCTTAAAATGTGCATGGACTTTTAAAGGCAAGCCAGTGAGCCACGGCTTATTCACCGCCATCCGCTCCGGTATACGTACTGCCACTGGCGACACCACCGCAGCACTAGCTGCTGCTGCTGCTGCTGCTGCTGCTGCTGCCGCCTTTTACCTTAGTACTACTAACGGATACAATTGCATTTGTTGCGGGGACTCGGACGCGGGTCGAGTCGGTCGTCAGGTCGACGCGATTTGTTTTTACGATTCGCTCGGCCGTTCGTCGGCTTGCTTTCTTTCTCATTCGCTCGATCGGTACTGTTTTATTTTTATTAATCTCATATAATGGTTTTGTTTATTTATCTAACAACGGTGCAGTTGCTGGTGAAAACTGCGGCAGTGGCAACCGTGATAGTATGCATCTATGTACACATGTTCCACCATAGCCGGCGGATGTTGTGTGGATTGTTCAGAAAGAAACGGATAAAGGGCTGGAAAAGAACGATGGATGGAATGGAAAACAGGATGGTAGGGCCGGGGCAGGGGGAGATGGTGAGGAAAGTAGTTTCATTAGAAATGACAACAATTTATATACTATAATATGTCTTTATAGACAAAGGCAATGGTTGATGCAGCATCAGGCCCAGATCGGGAGGAAATGATGTCGACGCATTTCGCCGAATGTGAAGCGCCCAACAACCCCCAGAATATAACGTGATGGCTAAGAGAAACAATGACCTCAACAGCAGCTACGACTAGAAACGGGCCTCTTATAGAATGACTCACAGTTTTTAAGCGGAGCCATACATGGAGACGTGCCTGGAAAAACGAGCGCTGGCTTTCATCTAGTCGTTTATGTTTCAGTCTGAATGGAATCTAAACTACTATGAATTCGACTGGAGAACTGGATCCCACAAGACACCCATCTAGAAACAACGTAATGATCTTCTAATATTTACAGTTACCGATAGTAAACTGCTCATCTTATCGATCGCTGATACTAAATCCCACGACGCTAAATTGCCTTTGTTAAACGATCGATTTAAAGGTAAGATAAAAGTAAAGGTTAAACAGCTATTCACGCAGGCTGGCGTAATGCAGGCTACAGTTTACCTATCGTAGTATGCTACGTTTGGTTTGTAGTCAACGTATGTTGAATTTATTTATTTGGTGAACATAACTGCTTTAATAGGTCCGTCGCAATACTGATATGCGCGTCGCTCTGATGGTAAGTTTGACCAGGATTCAATCCGCTAGTTATATCCTCCAGTATAGGTGGGAGTTAATGAGGTGGAATGTCCTCATTGGCGATACGAACTCAGCTTCATCGTGCAGGCATTCAGAGTGAAATTTTTAATTTTTTTAAATTTACATGTTACAGGGTAACTTACTAGTTACCCTGTCAGCATTTACGTCATAAAGTTGACCCCCTATCTAAACGCTGAAATAGAACTTGAGGTCTGTTAGAAGCTGATTATCATTTTTTTCAAAAATTGTAATCCTGATAACGATTTGTACACAGTATTTCACTTCGCGTATGATCTGCTAGCACTAAGTCGATGTTCAGCAATGATTCTCCAACTTTACCTAGCTGTGTTAAGAAAAATCGATGCAGAACCCATCTTCAACTTCTACTTACTCGCACGAAGTGCGGTGCAGCCTTTTAGCACTGCCTGAGATGAGTGGTCCCCAGCACTAAATGGAGTGTGGCTACGTCCGGGTTCGGATCTGGATTTCACATGTGTCTATGTTTGGTAGACAAACACATTGCCACTGCACCATCACAAAGACTCCATACTAGTGCTACTAGTAATATGGGTACTGCCAATGATGCTAACAAAGTCTTTGTTCAACTTGTGCAGAAATGCTTTCGTTCGCACCCTTCTCATTGCCTGCCGAAGAATGATTCGGTATCACATGGACATCGATATATGTGTATGGGTAGATCGTTGGAGCCTGCAGTTGTTTCTTGCCAACAGCCGCTGTGGTGGTGTCATAGCTGAAGCACGTTACTGCTCAATGGGAAAATATCGCCGGCCTGCCTATGTCTGTGGCCACTCGGTGGCTCGAATAAGTCTCGCCGGACGGAGACCGAAACAACAACGACGACGCCGGTGTCGGAGCTGGTTGGGGCGCCTGCTGCTGCCTGAATGACCTCACGGTGACGCCCGGACATCGGACGCCGTTCCAGAGAACAACAGAACGTTGCAGAGCAGCGGGAAACAGAGTAGAGCAAAAGCAGCCGCAGAACAACCAAGTGATCCCGCAACAGTAGCATAATAAATATTATAGAAAACTCGACAATTTCGCCAGTAACAGCAGCGGCGATGGTGGCAGCAACGTCGGTAACATCGGGCCACGATTGCCGCCGCCACCGCCACCGCCATCGTCGTTTATAGCAGAAGTAGTCGTTTTCGCAGGAGCAGCGTCATCGCTACCGCATGATACCGCGAGAGGGCGCCATAGTTTGACGTGAGCACAGCGACGGCGGCGGCGGCGGCGGCGGCAGCAGCATCAGCAAGAGCAAACGAACTTAGTCGCCACCGCTGCCACTGCCGCCTTCGCCGCCGCCAGCGCGTCACTGCCCGGACAACAGTTTGAATGTGATTCTGATTCTGAACACCGATCAGACAACAGCAGCAGTAGCAGCAGCAGCAGCAGCAATAGCAAATTCTATGCTGCTCCTCTACTGAACCGGATACGACGGCACTGGAGTCGACGGTGACGCGCAACAAATTTTAAAATTTGAGCGCGCAGAATAAGACGACGACACGAATCGCGCTAGGCGAAATAAACGCTCTGTGATAGCAAAGTTAAAATTTAGCCAAAATAACTAAGCTGTGCAGAACTGCGAGAAGACAGATAAGCAGATGAATGACAAAATCTTGAATTAGTAAGTGTCCTTCATCGGTCGAAATTATGTTGTTGTCGTCGTCGTCGTTTTTCAGCCAGCCAGACGATTTTGATACTTGGCCCCATAGGCGACCGACTGCAAGCATTATTAGGCGGCAAAATTCAAATACCTGGCCAGCGTTCATCAAAGCCGTACTCTGCAACCGGATAGACAGCTTGCTTGCCTTCTTTGTCAAAATGAATCAATGTCATTGTTCCGTAGCAGGTCGGGCAGCGGCGATGTTTAGTTAAAAATTTAGTGCTTTTATTTTTCTATAAAGAATAACAGCACGGGGGAGATATCTATATATGGCTGTATGGAATATAATCAAAAGCAACTGGCCACCATACCATTACCTAGTGGGTGTTCCATACTGATGACTTCACGGTCCATCTTTCGTTCGAACTTGAAACGCTCGACGTGCGTGAAAAAGTTTTGCTGTTAAAAACCGACCACTTGTGCGTGTCAGTCTCTTTCCATCAGCAGTAATCGAAACAGAGTAGATGCAAATTAGAAGTAGAAAGGTCCAGGTCGGAATAGCTAGCTATCCGGTCGGTTAGCCTGCAACGATGAGTATGGTCACAGCTGAAGGGTAAATGTTGTTTTATGTTGGCTTCACAGTTGACTTTAGTTTCCCGTCAACGGGGAACCCGACTGTGATGATTTGATTCTGACCGACGTATGATACATAGAACGGCTACAAATTCTTGTTCGGTCGTACGGCAAACGTTGGATCTACCCAAAAATCTAGTACAATTGTCCCAGATTGACAAGCCCATATAATACACCTTGTATTAGTTTCAATTCCGGTAATGTCCTTATTCATTCAACGAAAACTCGGAAACGGCGTTTCGACAATGGAAAATAATATTTTCTATTTTGAAACCCATCCTTCACATTCTTATGAATACGGTTGCATAAACAACCCGCCCTGAAAAATGTTGTCGTTGTCGTTGTCCTTATTTATCTTCGGCTAGTAAAATTCACATCAAAACCACTAGTCAAATCAACCTTTTGACAGTAAAATGCTGATTTTGAAGCGTTAATGCCCTTTTATAAGTTGTATCTTAGGCTGAAAATAGATCAGCTCTATGAAGTTATCTCTCGGCGATTTAAGTTGTTATCTACGAATAAGATTATCAGGTGATGACGTATTAACTTGTACTGAATCACCTGGCGTACCACGGTCCGACGTCCAATATCGCTTCTTTTCTTTTATAAATATACGTTTTCTAGAATTGCTCTGTCAACATAGCATCCGCTTAGAGCTTGTTACCGTTATTCGTGGGGTCGGATGAGCGATTGGGGTCGAACTTAACCGATCTACAAAATTGAAATCACTCCAGTAGCCTTAATACGTAATAGTCGGAAGAGGTCATGTCTCGAATGGCTGTAGAGGCATGTAAAGACTTTAGTCGTGACCTTGCCGAAACGTGTTCTTCTTACTGGATTTTTTACCTTTGCAGGTACGATACCGCCGAACGAACTTTTCGACCTGAACGAACCTTCTTTCACCTCACTGACGCAAAGATCGAGGCTCTTCTGGCGTAATATGTCAAACGTTGGAGAAAGTAACGTTAGCGTTACGAGTAACAGATGAATAAATAAACACGATTAACATGATCTCAAATCAAGCTACAATCCTCTCTCCAACCACAACTATAACGATCGAACACAAAATTCAAAGGCGTTTCTTTCGCCATTCGATTACCACATCGGCGCTCCCGTCATGAGCACCTGATGGCCTATGCATGTTTTCTGATGAGCGTCCAAACACACAGACACCGGCCATCTACTTAGGCAGAGTAAGTAACCTCGGGAATACCTATTGGTCTCTAAATCTCTTCCTTCTGCAGCCACAGTCCATACGCAATGACCCCGTTGCTGCTCATACCTTTGCCCCTGCTACTTCTGCCGCCGCTGCCGCCGTCGTGTGCGTACCCATGGCCACTAGCTCGACGGCTGGCTGGGGGCCACTTAGGTGGTGGCGAGTAAGTCTTAACCGTCTTACTTCAACTAACTAAGAAGCATTGAGCTTAAGCCCCACGCTCTACGCGAAGCCGGATGCGGCGGGCTGCCGCGATTGCCGCTCCGATTTTGGCTCTCGTTCTGCCCTCTAGGGACAGCGCTAAGGCCCTGCCAAACCACTGCCGTTGCCACTGCCGCCGCTGATGCCGTCCGAACCGGTCGAATGCAACGCCATTAGTGGCTGCAAATTATGGGCAAACAATCAAGAACGCTAAGGACTATTACTGCGGTTACTACTACTGCTGCTGCTACACGTTATTGCATCCTATTGCTGTTGCTGCTGCTACAATTACGAGCTGGATAAGCCTCGGTAAGTAAGCGCGATTTAGGTATCCAGCTACCTTTGGCCTGTCTACGAGCTACGGGTACATGTGTAGGCGTAGATACGGCCAGTATCATACAGCGAAGGGTGGGAGGAACAGCGGATAGAATCATTAGAACAAGAGCGCCAATCAGTGGAATACATTTTTTTTACTTGGCGTATCTGGTTAACAAGATGAATGTTCGCTTCCAACATTCGTAGGGGACTGAAAACTAAATGCTCAAGCGCAAGACCTGTTCCTCTTTAAAAAATAGGAAATTTGTGCTTTAGGTGGTTTGTTTTGTATTCCATGAACGTGTGTTAAAATACGTGTGTGTAATGAAATTTGCGTTATGCGTATGGACCTTTTCGAGCTTAACCGGTATGAAGTATTGACATGCGCTGTGTTCCACAACAATATTGTCTAGCAGACGGAAGGGAATACGCCAAGTCCGCGCATCACGCCGCAGTGTTCAACGCAATATTAAGTTGTCGATGATTAAGCACTCACTTTGCTTTAGGTCCTGCTAAAAAGGCCTCATCGATGGCGAAATATTGACTTGCTGGGAGTCGAAGTCTATCAGGCCCTGACGTTTCGGCCTGACGTGTGCCTGTCTGTGTGGAATACATTTACCCCGTTCCCCTTTCTCTTTCTATTTAATCAGTCCGAGCTGAAGGCAGGACAGATCTACGATGCTCTAGCGCAAACTGCCAGTACATGGGTCAAGCCTTGGACCGAAGCTGGGTTCGCGTGCTCTATTCCATTGTGGGGCCGATCTGGTTTAGCCGGCGTTTTCGCCAACGGCGTCGCCGCCATCCAGACGACGATATGATCTCCATCACGTTTTGCGGTTGATTCCGGTGACGCTGCCAGTGCTGCTGGTCATGGTCATGTGTATCTTGTGGTTGCGGCCGCGGTCGTGCTGCACGCATTTCGTACCCCCAAACGGCCGAGGACAACTGGTGAACGAGTGAGACGGCTACACACTACTACACGCTATATATATACCACACTACAGGCTTCTACAATGAGCTGGTCTCCTTTCCGGGTCGAATCGGCATCGACATTAATATTAGCAAATGTCTTCACAATCGGGAATTGGCGGTCTATCTATTTGTTTGCTTTTGGTAAACCGCTCCTCTTTGATAGGCAAGGCAGGCAACATTGTTCTGAACGACACTCGGTCCAGGGAACATAGACGCAGCAGGCTCGATAGGTAAGACAAGAGATCACCTTTTTAAGGTTCTTTGACCAGAGTCATCGAAGAAGATTTGTCTTTACCAGCTAACTCCTGTGATTGAGTTTGTATGTGTACAGCCATGTCATCATGATGCGATGTTAATGAGCGACTGATAATCTTCTGTTGTTATCAACATACAAGAGAGACAAGCATGTAATTTCGGGAAATACACGTGCCAATAGGGAGGCAATGTTCTAGACGGGCTAAAAAGGTGCAGAGATTTTAATTCCGGTTCTTGATGAAGAATCATCATAAGCAGCAGCAGCAGCAGCAGCAGCAGTAGTACGTGCATGCATCTGTTGGATAGAGAGATATACCGTCAAATGGAATGTCTAACGGCGACACTGGACGTAAAACTTGAAGCATAAACAATAGAGAGATATGTGCCGTTTTCAAGGAACAACAAACAGCACCACCACCATCTCGCTCACAAGTCACCGTCAGCTCAACGAATGGCAATGCGCCCTGTTGTTCTCTTTCTTCTCGGCGTCACCTATCACTTTAATCCTCTACGACCGCGAAACTCACAGGAGCAGCCTGAGCAATACGCATTGCGGTCCGTACTGCGTTCGGTGGTTGGCACGGAAACGCTGGCGGCAGCCGACCTGGGCAGTTCTTGTCCTGCGAGAGTCTTGTGCTCATGTTACTGCTTTCATCTTACCGCCACCACCCTATTTTGTTACTACAGCGCAGTCACCAGCGCCCGTACTCATCAAGTCCTGCTCATCTACCAGACGGCCTGCCCGGCATTGAGAGTGTAAGCATTACATTGACGTGCGCATGTGCCCTGCTCTGTTTGTGCGCTCTTATGGAAAGATACTGGTGCTTTCTTTTTCACTTTCTTGATACACCCATGGACACTTAGCAATAATTATAGCGAGCACGAATCGACTCCTTAAAAATGTCAACGACGGCTGTTGTTTGTTACGGCGGTAACGATGGTGATGTCAAGTTTCTTGCCAATTGCTGCGAGACGCAGTGGCAGCGGTCGGCACTATACCACGTTGGTTGGTATTGACTCTCGAACCAGTGAATTCTATTTGAAAGCTTTGTGTTATTATACTATATATATATGTATAGTATAGCACCAAGGGGGCATATACGAGATGACAAATCTGTTCAATGAGCTAATGGAAAAGTATTGGTTTTGGAAAATGATTCAATATGAGCTATCTCTATCAATAAGAAGTGTGAACGAAGTCAAAGAGAGGGGGGCTTTAGTAAAGAATGTGCGAAGAAGATAAATACGTGGGTAAACCGTTCTTTTTTTGTTGCTTCGTCATTGTTTGCGATGCTTTTTATAAAAATCGTATATAAAAACAGATGACAAGTATTTGTTTCGTGCCCTTTTTATATAGGCTAAACTACGTATAGCATTTTATAGGTTTACTACATGTCCTGACCGAGTGAATATCTCAATAAATATGTCTTTTCTAAACATGTTCAACAATCCATGCTTCAATTTTGCTACAAATTTTTGTTGTTGGCATTGTGTGTATTCCTCGTAATGCCATGATGTCTCAAAAGAAACATTTTCGGTGTGTTTTTCCCTTGTGAAATCGCCAGTATAATGGAGACTCCAATTGTAGAATAAGGTGGTTTACTATGACTACCTATGTCAGTGGCAAGGAAGCTCTAATTCATTTTATGAATACCTAATCCGAGGCAGCACTTGGCAATAAAGTGTCATTTAATGCGTAATATATATATACATATATATATATATATATATATATATATATATATATATATAGTGTTTCCTTTTAATGAACTCCATTAATTTCACTCAAAGACACGAGTCAAATTGCTTGAAAAAAAAGTATATATCTTATTTTTTTTTTACAGTAGCCGAATCGTACCCTTATGTAAGTACATCGATAAGTTTATAACGTCTGTGGAGCCCATTTATCGTTTTTGTACATATGCCAAGTGCCTTATCACTCAAAGAGCGCTCCCCTGCCCCGTTTTGCCTACATTGCACTTCTTCTACATTCATATAACTGGCTGACCACTTCAACCGTGACCGTAGCTTAAACACAAATTAACTACGTCAGTCTAGGGATATCGGATTTTTCCATGGTTTACGGCCCGTAAAGTTTCTTGTTGCTTTACTGTTAAAGTCCAATCTTGTGACATAGTCTGCCCGCTTGTTTTTCTCCAGCTGCACTCGAATCCAGACATTTCCCCGTTAAATTGCCAAGCGTTTTAGCTCTATGTTTTGCAGGGTTTAGACACACTGCGTCAGATTTTACATGCAGCTGTGTCTCTACTTGCATACATCAGGTAAAATTATGGATGAACATAGTCTTGCACCATGCGAACGTGGCCGAGTATCCAAGAAGACAGTGAAATCAGTACGTTGTCGTCTAGAAGATGAGTTTTTTTTCCTTTTTGGTTATCACTTGTGCAGTCGTCTTATTGTACGAGTTTCTATAGCTACCCAACAAACATACCCGTGTGTAACCACACTTGGGTGGAGGGAGGACCAATGATATTTGAAGGGCAAGTCCCACAGGGGTCGCTCACGTCTCGTTTTGACGACTGGAAAACCTGAAACGATTTACTGCAGCCAGTTAGAAGGGCAACGCGGCACGAGGCTTAAGATAACCTAGGAGACTGGGGCAAAGAAAGGGCTGGGGGGCAGGGTACCAAATCGAAAATGCTTTGTGGCCTTCCGCCACGAGAGCATCTGAATTATAGCAATACCTGAGTTTTTTCTAGTAGAACGAGATACGGAAGAAGGCGCTGGCTTCCCATGGCCCTTCTTGTCATTAAGACCTAATTGATTTATACCTGTCTAGGGAAATTCCCTTTTTAGAAAGATTTGATCCGCCCCTCTCTTGCTTATTTTCACAAACGGTTACCTTAACACGAATGAAACACATATTTTTATTACTTCGTTTCTATCATTATAGACTACTTCCGCCAAAAGAAACACTTGCGTATTTTTGCAAGCGCCCAGCAATAGAAAACAATACGGCCCTATAAATTAGAGTAGACAAAATTTTGGGCACTTTCTCCAAGCTAAACTGTTTACTTAGAAGAAATTTGTTCCTCTAAAGTTAAAAAATGAGGTGAATAAAAAATGTATCTATGGTAACAACCAACCGTTTGCAAGCTCGAAGGCCATTCGAGTTAGGCCTAGTACCGTTTTTCGGTCCCTGATACGGCGTAACGAAATTTCTACATCGCGTGTACCTCCATATAGCGCACGGAGTTTAGTTAAAACTCAACAAACGCATGAAGCTCGTTGTCCATACGCCAACCATCGTCGAGCCAATTCGAAAATACCATACATAATATATTGTTGTTGTTCTATGAAAGGCAAAAGCGACTGCAGTCATCGATGACACAGGAGTTTCGTGAGAAGATCTATTTTAAATTGAGCTTATGTCCATGTACGGAAAAAAGCGGGCTTTAGCCGACAGGGCTACAGATCGCCAATCGACGAACGCGTTCGACTGTCGCGCGTCTTGTTAACACGGACTGAATTCAGCGCCAGCTAGTCCATATTTTCTGACAGTTAGCGTGATTCGAACATGGCTAGAACCGGGGCTGCGGCAACTTACTATGAAAATCATTGGGGGAGGGCCAAAGGAATATGGCGATGCGACAACGATTCATTAGAGACTATCGACAAGTTGAACGCATGGATTGACTACCGGTTATTTATAGGATAGTGTGCGCTCGACGACTTCACAGTAAAACCTGTCTATTATCTATTGCTGTATCTAGCATTGTGTATCGGTATTGCAGTGTTGTTCTTTACCGCTAGGGTCCAATTATATGACAATTGTAAGAGGATCAAATCGATACTATGCCTTAGTCTTCTTACACGACTCGGTTATAGCGCTGTGCTATATGAAGAATCCACATATGACTGGTGCATCGAGAAGAGATTTGATAGCTCTTCCGAACGCAGTGAATGAACTATTGGTTATTTAATCGGCACAACGGACATACAATAGTGATAACCGTGGATATCTTCGACTTATTGGAAACATTTTTTTTTTTTATTATATTGGGATACTGGCTTGTCTAAGAAGCCATGATTAGAAACAAAACAGTCAAAGGAACTGTTTCCTTTTTAAATCATACTAGTGGATTACATGGGCGATATTAAACCTTCCGCCATTTTCCGCTAGCACCATAATTCCATTACTATAGAATATAGATATGTAACAAGTGATCTCTGCATCTTTCCACTAAAACTAAATGAAGGGGCTTCTGCGGAGACTGGAGAGATGGCAGTCTGATGGTGTAAGGTCCGGACTATACTGCGAACCCATTAAAATTTCCCATCCAAGTCCTTTACATGTTTCCCGGGTAGCTAAAGATGTATGTGGTCTGGCGTTGCCATGGTGGAGTCGACGCCTCTCAGTTCACTCGTTCCGGTCGATTTCCTTCAATGACTGGTTATAATCTTGTTATTTGTTGACAGTAGAGATCCGAGTCGATCGGGTAGCCAGGCGGCAGCCATTCATAATGTGCGATTTGTTTTCGTCCAACCGGACAGATTACCTACTTTGGCGTCTGTCTGGCCTTTGCTACGTATCGTGGAGCATATTTTTTGTAGTTTCTTTATTTGCACATTATCACCCTATATAATCCACTTTGCATCATCCGTAATGAATCATTCTATAACCGATTCGCAGGCGGAAATCCACTCCAATCAATTGTTTTGCGTCAGTCAGTCAGTCAGTCAGTCAGTTGGCACCCAAACGTGAAGCTCTTTTGTTGTAGATCTATATTGCCATATATATATGGCGATATTAGATTTACTCACGTGTCGGTATTTCCGTAATAATTGGTTGGCTATCCTAAGGGGTACACTTCACACCTTTAGGCGGTTTGTTTCCAGTACTGCGCCTCGATCACAAGCGGCGCATTTTTTTCGACCTGAAACCCATTCGGGTTATTATCCTACGCAAACTATAATTAGTTCTTGTAAACATTTCACTCGATGAATAAAAGTGTGCTGACAAATTTACCGCTGCCGCAAACGACACCGACTCACCTTGCCCGACATATATTATTCTAAAGCAATCTAAATTTTAAAAAAATTACTCGACAGGACATGGCGTGACGGATAGTGTGGAAGAGTACATTTTTGGTTAAGGAGGCCAGGGCTTGCTGGTTCGAGACCCGCCAGTGACCTACGCTGCACGACACGTGTGAGGAAGGAACGATAACATAAATCGGAGCCTTTTGTGTAAAAACATGCTTTGTAAGGTCTTGTCTATAAGCGACAAAGCTGCTGCACGCCAAGCATTGAAGGAGTTTAGCTTTGCAGGTGGCATTACCTTGTCACTTGGGATTATAGCTTTCAACATCAAATGGTAATGCGCTTGAATGAAATATTACATGTGCTTCGGTAGACCAGTCCTAACACATGGTAACACGGTAACATTTCTATGAGATAAGGTTTCATTGACCATCATTAAATAATGGCAAGGTGTCATGATAACTTGCGATGAAAGTAAACCTATCTTACTTTAACATAATAAGTTCTCGTAGTATTGTTCGAGTAGCTAATCGTCAAGATACGGCTAATTCCTTATGGCGTTCCACGTTGATAGGAGGGAAATCTCGATCAAAGTTGCCCTTTTGTACCTCATTTCGAATTAAGCGATATTACTAGGAGTAGGAAACGCACTGTAGTTCATCATATCCTCCTAGGCAATCATGACCGAATGCAGCCTTTGAAAAGCATAAGTAGTGGCTCTAGTTAGTATTTATATGTTTAGATGAATAGGCTTGAGCCCAATTCACTCTTGAAGTTAGTGCTATATGGAGAACACTATCGGCTTTCTATGGCAGCTCATTCCTCGAAAATAGGTGTTCCAAGCTAACAGCATTTTTACTCTTGTCAGCATAACTATTGTAGTTATTAATTTCTCTTCTTCGTTTTATGGTTAGGCTCTATCTGTATAGAAAACAATTCGTCCACCGTGTAAGTTTTTAAGTAAGACACCTTTAACTTACACGGACGGTTCGAATCGCCTCTATGCGGATCTACAGTAAAAACGCAGGGTCATCTGTGGTCAGAAGGTTATGTGAAACGTTGTACTGTGCTCGAACGAAGTAGTCGAACGAAACCATTTATATGAAGAAACTCAAAACGGATTTCCCTGATATGGGTCCTATGCGTACCATATTAGGTTAAATTGGACTATCACATTCGCATGTTTATGGCCTGCAGCTCAATAAGCATAGACGCGTCTGAAGACGCGTCTTGTAACGCGTCCTTCAACAATGCATCTGAACGCATCTATTGATCTAGTCTTTACACACTTGCTCTCGATTTGCGAACATCCTATTTACTTTCTACTTGTCGGATCGTTCCGCTTCTACTAGTATTAATAATAGTCATCATAACAGACCATGCTCTCGTAACTGCGCGTCGTCCGTACTAAATGGAGCAGCAGCCACAACTGCATTTGTGTTTATTAAGTAATTAACGTATTTAGTGAAGCGGAGATAATCTCTATATGCTGCTACGATTTCGTTCGGGGCTGCTTTCAGCGAAGTGTCCGCTCAGACCTTCGGACTCATGTTACTGCTTCTGGGCTAGCTGGGTCTTTAACACAGGACTTGCTCCTTCCACCACACCAACTGTCGGTACGCGCTCGCTGGCTGGATGAGCCCGCTTCGTTCTAGCGTGGCCGGCTGTGTAATGGCGTCGTGTATTCGCCCAATGCTTACAAGGGCTGGTCGCTTGTTGGTAAAGCGTCTCCACTGTTTGGTTTGCTTGTTTCTGATCATGGCCGTCGCCGACGTTGTCGGCGGCGGTGGCAGCAATCAGAGCAGGATAATAATGATGATCCTGATGATCTTGTATCTCTAGATTATTACCACGAGTAGCATTACGAGTAGCATGTCTATTGCACCAAGACACTCAAAATAAGGGGAAGGAAGCTTATCTTGGAGGCTAGGAACTTTCTGGCATTGGTCCTGTGTATTACATTATCTATGTGCGGATGCATATACGTTACAGTGAGAAAGTAGGAAAACTGAAAAATTGTTGTTTCTACGTATTGATGCGGGTGGTAATTGGTGTGCAAATTCAGTGGTCACAGATAGAAAACCTAGTTTTGATGTTTTTTCACGAAACGACGTTGAGTTAGCTCAAAGCACGGCCGCTATTTGCCTAGATCCGCTTTCATGTATCAACAATGATGAACGCCGTCGCAGTACGACGTGCAGTAACTCCAAGAAAACGTGATTTAGCGCTAGAGTTTTCGCCTAAAAACGAAAATAACAAAACGTATAAAACAGTACAGCGCTCACAGAGTACACGAAATAGAGGCACTGAGTTAACTATGAATGGGTCATATGCCTGTCTATACCTATATGTCCCCGATATATAGGTGGAGCAATGTATCGAAACTGCGTCAGATCTTCATTTTAACAGGGGTATGTAGGCCTGTTATATATGTGCATAGCAATATTGATCCTCTCTGCGCCCCTTTAGTATCTGAAGGTTGACGGGTGAGTAAAATAAAGGGGGAAGGAGGGCTCATAATAATAATAATACTTCGAATTAGAGATTGGAAGGCTGAGGCGGATGAGTCCAATTAATGTCTCCTGACAAAGAGTGAACCAATTGGGTAGACAACAGGACCGGCCCGTGAAGTGACGCGTAGGCGCAACGCAGGGTCCAAAGGAGTGGGGTGAAAAAGGGACGAATACTAAATAGAGGGTGGGGTCGTCTCTTCGCTGTCTGCAATACATGCACAACATGTCTACATCCGAAGCTACTACCGAGAGCTTCAATAAACACGCGCCTAGCTTACAATGAGCGGATGATATGATATATTTGTATGGTTATGTACATCTATATATGTTCGCTCTGTGTTGCCTATCGTATATCCTATACAATTCCAAAAGCATATGCCGTAATAGAAAGCTCACAGAGCCTTTCCTGTGGTAAAAATTTCAATTCGCTTATTACGAGACCTGTTCGAGCTAACTGGGTAGCGAGTCCACCGGCTACTAGCTTCCCAACCCAGGTAGCAGCCGCATGTTAAATACCTCTTTTTTAAAAAGTAAACAGCCAAACCATGTAATAATCTATCAACGATAGCCACTGCCAGCCATAGCTATTCGAGGTAGTTAAAGATTTAGGAGACTGGATGCAGCACTAACAACAAGAATTTAAAGTTCTAAGCAATAAATGACTATTTAGATGAGCTGAGTTGAGTCAAATTTTCGAATATGGGCTATTCGCCGGACCACTAAACAGGACCTGAAGCCAGCAATGCGCTTCGCTCAAGACGGTCTAACGATCGTTGTTATCGTGCAACTACTACACGGTACCTTAAACAACAAGTCGACATATTAACGAGACGCGGGCTAAAGTGATCTTTCATAATCCGTAATAATATTATAATTTACAACCGATAACTCCTTGTCGTGTCTAGACGCATTCGATTTTTATTGTTAGCTTTTTGTACGCTTACACACCCTACATACGTAATCCACAGCTTGAATCGAACTTGTCTTGGGCCGATTTCTACTAAACCAGTTTGCCCTCTTGTACGCGTAGACTAAGCAGACGTCCGAGATAGGTTCACCCATCACTAAGTTCGGTAGAACACCATCTTGTCCTTAATCTGTACTTTTGTGTTTGCTAATGATCAGCAGCAATGACCCTAGTGGTGATGACAGTGGGTAAGCAGACAATTACACAACGTTTATCCTTTTGGGAGTTCGCTGCTTGGCTGATCGGCTGGTTTTCCTCGCTTTATTGGTACCAATTGTCGCCAAGAAGCTTGTCACCAACTTTATTAGACGTATTTAAATGAGATGAACCAAGTGAACGATCGTCGAGCCAAAGCAAGTTGAAAACAAGAAAAATGCCCTGATAGTAAAATCGCGATAATTAGATAAAGAGCCAAAAAAGTGAACTCATGAGGTGGTTCTCATCATGACTCCACTAATGGTAAGGTTCTAGTTTGCTTGACCGGCGCACAGCCGCTCTCGTCATTTACATTATACAGATAACACTAGTCAGTTGACTGCCCGTGGCGAGAATACCTAGCTTGACGCTGCGCGCAGTTCTCCATACGCTTAAGTCCAAGCACCACCACAAAAAAAAGGAAAAAACCCAGTAAAGATGAAAAAAATCCAACGAATGACATAAGGACATGATGAACTGCACGCGGTAGAGACTCAGCTTGGCTGTACGCAACGATCACGATTTCATAATACGATGCGGCAGCGTTAGCCACACCGCCATCCTGATCATCATCAGCGAGTCTTCATTCGCTGTGCTTCAAGGTTTCAGGTGGCGTCGATGTCTGTTTGGGAGAAAGGAATAAACATAATGATAGTAATAGAAGAAGAATGAAGAGTCAAAAACAAAAATGCTATAGCGATTTCTTAGAAGCCGGGGGCAGCAGAATCTGAAAACGTAGGACAATATTGTTGTGGATGGATTTAGATTGGTTGGGACATATATCCGCGATGAAGATGTGGTCGGCGAAACGGTACTTGCACGGCAAAAGATAAACTAATATTTGTCTGACAATTTCTATCGTCTCTAACAGCAAGTTAACGCTGATCTATCATAGTACCTTGCCTGTAACCGTGCGGATCGGTTCACGTGTTAAGCATGATTCGTTATTAGATACTTGGATACGTATTGACGTCTCTGAGCTACACTTAAGATGAACTATTTCACATAATATATGCACGACTTCAATAAATGACGCCCCAATTAATGCCCTCAACGTAGACGGCCATTTAGAATGTTACCAGTATCCCCTCGAATTGTCTGCAGCAAGAACACAATAATGCTGTCTACATCCGTTCAAGTTTGACACAGCGACCTGCTGTCTCTGCAATACATAGCTACTAGACCAAGTCATATCAGGGGTTGTTGTCGGCTTGATTGCGGTCGCGTTGGTCGGATGGCCGGCGTAGCCTCTGGCCGGTCCTCCTCGGAAATGTAAAAAGAGAGGGCAAAAATAAATCTGCAAAGGACAGGGCGGTCTGCCGCATTGACGTCGACCAGCACCGCTCGCTAAAGCCGTAACCTTACGCTGGCTGCGACAGTGGTGGCCGCTATCGTAGTCGCTGCTGTTCGTGGCGGCGTCGTCTGTAATTTTTCGATTCGGTCCCAACAAAAAGATGTGCGCTTTGTTCTCCCCCCCCCCACAACAGCTCCCCTCATGTGTTTTTTTCTTTTCCTCTCGTATATGTTCGTTGTCTTTTTTTTTTTTATTTAGTATTCTGATCATTTTTAAGTCACCAAACAAGCAAGCAAGCAAGCAAGTAAGTATCTATCCATCGCAAAAGAAACACCTACGATGACGTTGAACGGCCACAACTCTGGCCGGTGCACTCGATGCAATGGCAAAAGTAACCAAAAGAAATGCGCCAGTAGTGGTCGCGGAACGAGTACTTTTGCCGCTATTGGGGTGAGCCGAGTGGGATAGGGAGGAGGGGGAAGAGGAGGTTCGAATCACGAATAATCAACCGACGACGAAATTTTCCACACTATCGCGACCAACGTAATAATCATAATAATAGCAGCGATAACAGCACTGGTACTAATCACGGTGACGCCAATACAGACTTGATCTGTCACATGCGATGGCCAAAACCACTGATTTTTGCGGCCGTGGCGGCGGCTGGGGCGAGACTCCCAGGGGTTAGATTGTAACACTTTCCGAGGTGCTCCGTGTAAATCGTTCTTCCCAACAAGAAACCAATAAATTAATACCGATTTACACAGTACGTGATCACGCATTGTCCTGCGTCGCCGCTGTCGTTGGCTATCCGACTAGCGCATAGAGGATTCGAAGTAATAGGTACGGCTCTAACAAATGCCCCAATGGCTCACCATGTGTCAATCTGATAAAAATGAGACGAAGGCACTTCTGAAGACGGCAGGCAAAGCTGAGAGCGGTGAAACCGATTCGATGTCACATCCACAATTTTGCTAACATTATTTGGCACTATTTGGTCGAAACAAATTATTAATATCAACAAGAGGTCCATACGCACATACACTTTAAAAGGTAATAAAACCTCAGATATGTTACATTTGGTCCCATAACGATTGTAGCTAACAGGCATGCTATATAGTGCAATAATAAGTCTTAGAAACTCGATTTCGCACAATTTCAGAGCCCTCCACCTCAAAAAAAAGACAGCGCCAACAACAACAACATCAGCGGCGACAACTTATAGGGAATATTTACAGAAGGAGGCAAGAAGTTGAAAATAGCACATTAAAAATTTGCAGTCACCATGGAATCGGTTGAACAGCATCACCATCATCGATTCACTGACCAACCACAATCGTAGAAATCTAAAGGCGCGCATAAAAACAGGGAGAGGTAAGTAACTTCGATGTTGCTGCCGTTGCTGCTACTGAGACACTAACCGCAAGAGATATTTCGTGCGGTTTAGCTGGGCTAGGCTGCACAATGTCCGGTCATCAGTGAGATAGCGGGCACCAGCGACAGTCGTAGATGAAATGTGAGCAATAATTTCATCACCGCCGCAGCAGCAGCAGCGTCGTCACTGCGGCATCGCCAATGATATCGAAACGGAATGGCAGCAACGGGAAAAGCGAACAAATCAAAAATTGCAATCAACCGTTTGTGTTGGTGCCGCCGCCGCGCACCACTTGCTTCGCAGCTGCTGACGACGCTGCTTTTTCTTTAACCGCAGTGAGCGGCGAATCGACAAAATCATCATGAACTTGCCGTCGTCTTTCTACGACCGCCGCTGCTGTCGAAGATTTGAGAACAGCTGTGATATCTGCGTTCGTTGGCAGAGCAGCGAGCAAGCAAGCAAACACGACAACGGTCAGAATTATTATGATCACTGCATAGCTACATACACACATGTACGTCTGCAATACACAAGCCCTTATGATCAAACTTGCGTGTATGTGTGCGCACGCGACGTAAGAGACTTGACTTAGTGGTGGCGGCGGCGGCACACGATGAGACTGATGCTTTGCTGAGTGAAGGATTATGGCTGCGACTATGATGAGGACGTCGTGATTGTAGCAGTTCATTTGTTGTTGTTGCGGCAGCAGTAGGGACCGTCGTTACCAGCAGTTGGTTAACTTATCGACTTGTCATAGGAGCGACAGCCATGCAAAAGAACGGTTAGGCGTTTTAAGTCGTTTCGTTGCTACTACGCTGCCCGTCTTGTCTCTGGACGTAATAGTTTGGGGGAAATAAGCCAGCACCAAGGGGTCCTTGCAGGGTCTGGCAGAGACAATAGGCATATACAAACACATAGACGGATGTATAAGGTACCCTCTGCTCGCTACGTAAGCAGCGCAGTGTCTTGACACGACAGACACATGGATCTTCGAATCGAAAGGGGTCATCCAGTTATGATATGTCAACTTGGTAGTGCAAAGAATAGTGCAGACGAGGTAGCAGCCGACGAGATTCTGTTTACAACAGTGGCTAATCGCTGCCGTCTGTGATGGACTTCGAAATTTCGTATCGAAGAATTTAGATCGCTAGCTTTGCCACAGAAACGATTGTCTTAAGGCTCAATGTTTATGACAGCATTATATGTTGCATGATAGACATGTTGGGCATTTCTCTTATGGAAAGGCTTCGAAAACGGCTAGTCTGGCGCTTGTGGAGGAACTATTATTCGGTAGAAGTGCTCCTTACAACAGCTGAGGCTGAGGCGATATCAGGGAATCCGAACTCCTCTATCGCTTACCATGTTGAAAGGTTCACTGTGACCAAAGAACTATGGAGAGTGTCATCCGCCATTGTAAAATCAGATGCTGAATTTAGACGCCATGCCCATATGGCTATTTTCAATGGCCAAATTCAAATAGTGTACGAGAGTCTTGAAAATGGTGCACTTAGCTTTGAGCTTGTGAGGGAACCCTGAGGTGCTTACCTGAGTGATGTTACATTTGAGACGTAGAGGTAAACATTGCTCTCTGCAAGATCATAGTGCTATTGTGTACGTTTGACAAAAGGGTGACATTTGTTACAATTTAAAATCGATGCATCGGGAATGGACGATGCTGTACAACTTAGCTAGAGCATTCGAGGTGCAGTGCTGAAGACCGGATTGGAAGGAAAAGCTTCACAAACAAATTACCCAAATGAACCCTCAAGTGTCTTCGTTAAATATTAGATATCGTTTTCATCGATATCTCGATAGAATACCATTTCAGCTACTGGCAGCCCTGCAAAGAACCGTACAATATAGCCAATAACGTATTATCTAAATCGATCAATTAATCGCGGCGTGACTGAACAAACTAAACTTTTGTCATCCGCTCGGCTCACTGACCCAGCGAGTTCGTGCCGTGTCATCTGGCCTGCAGGAATGCATGGCATCAGCCTTGTTAAATATTCCATTGTATGAGGTCTGGAAACCTGTGTAATGATTGGCCATCAATAGTCGAAGTTGGAAATGCGCTCATTTAAAAATTCCCGGATGCTCTATTGTGGCGAACACCGATCCAACGCTGCCTACCGTTTTTTCTAAACGTTATTACCCGACAATGTTTAATAGTGAAGAAGAACACATACTCTGTGGCACTGTTTGAGTGACGTGACAACTAGACTAGAGAAGACTAGGAAGAGCTTCTTTTGTTCACGTTAATTCTTTCAAACTATCAAGTTATATTACCCTTCGAATATACGAAGTTATTTCAAATTGTTTGTTCAACGAACTATAAACGATTTTTGTAATAACAAGAGTGCGTAAGATCTCGTTCAAGGTGGAGCCGTTATTACCATGACTATTATTACTAGCAGTAATATTCATACTTTCATAATAACATATAATTGAAAAAGATGGGACTCAACGGCTTAGCTTGCACTGGGCAGCGACCCTCCTTCAATCAGCTACAATCATCGCCATTACGAACAATCTCCATTTTACAATATCAATTGGTTTGCTAGCCAGTCAGTAGCAATTCCCCTGCTTTTTTACCGGCAGAGTAATCTGCTTCTGTCGCCACTGCTGCCGCCAGCATTACGGAGCACTAGAGGTAGCTGGGATCATTTTGACCGAACAGTGCTGCTGGCTCATCCGTCGCTACGTTCGTGACCACCCGACACGCTTAATTGCCACCAGCGGCCCGCGAAGCCACAACAACGGCAACACCATCGTCACCACCGCCATCATTATCAGAACCCACCCATTGAACAGAAGCTATTGCAGAAATTGCTAGAGTTGCGTCTCGGTTACCAAAACACGGACCTTCGTAGTAGTGGTGCGCTAGAGGCAGTCCGCAATAGAAACGTAAAGCCCCTGAACCTCGTACAACAATAAACATCATCACGATGTCATCATCAATTCCGAGGCTTCGAACGCCTCATAGTAGACGTAACCGCGACCAGCTAACGCAATGACAGCCGTATTTCTGCACTACTGCGGCAACATCCTGAGGCAAGCAATGACGACAACAGCTTTGCTATTAACATGGCTAGCCAGCATCGCAAGGAGTTCAGCGAGGGGAAAATAAGAATAAAGCAATTTACTAAGTAACTAAGCTTTCGGAACGAAGAGTTCCGTCAGTTCAGGTAGCCTCTGTGCACTTGTGCGCTTGTGAATGAGATGGGGGGTAAGAGGAATGCTTCTTTGAAAAGACGAAGGATACTCAAAGAGGCATCATTTTTAGAGCACTCAAAGTTCAAACGCTTGATGAATGTGCAATGATTTACAATGTGCAGTGCGTATTTGCAGAGCTATTAAACGGAGTGCAGGTGTTTGGTCCAGTGAGGCGTCTACGAAAGGCACAACTAACAACAGACCAGCTCGCACGAAAAGTTGTAGTAAAAAAATATATTCTAAAGACGGAATTTTATTGTATGGAGGAAAGCTTATGCTGTTGTTGTATATGTGTGTGTCATTGAAATCGGAACATATTCTTACCGAACTCATGTGGTACAGAAATGTACAACAAATACACGTTTTTTTTTTTATTCACTGACTGTTTTAGTTGATTCAAGGTGCCGGGGACAACGAGGATCGAGCAATAACTTCTCTAGTCTTCCGCAGTAACAAAAAAACATTTTACTATAATCCTGTTCGAGTTAGTGAGCCACGCGTTGCCGTCAACGGGATACGGGATTGCTTGTCTCTTATCCTATATAGGACAGACAGTGCAGCCCATGTATACAAGAGCAGGAAGTTAGACATTGTCCATATAGCCTAAAGTCAATACGATTTCCTAGTTATTGTTTTTGGTAGAACTCTTACGCTTGTTGGTGGTGTCCATTATGATGCTGATCCCGTAACTAATACGGTACCTATAGTCAGTCAGAAGCTGGCCTAGCTAGATAGCTCTCCAGTAGATTCGATTTTCCCGCTTGCCCCTAGAGAATAATGCTGGTGCTCGCCACGGAACAACCATCCATTAACAAGTCTTATTCCCCATAATAGACTCTATGACAATAAACTGGTGATAGCAAATATGGAACACGACACGCTTGCACTGCGCTTAAACGAAAAATTTCCCCACAAATTGAAAGTCGTCGTAACATTATTCTGCCGGTGTCATGGCAGAATATTGATAACAATAATAATAGTAAAAGCAAGCGTGCTAAAAACATCGTGTCTCAAAAAAAATATATATATATAGAGAAAGAGAGAGAGAGAGAGAGAGAGAGAGAGAGAGAGAGCTATCATACGAGGTAAAGTGGCAAAGGCTATTAAGAGCCCTCTAGGCATTCAGCTTGATCGCGAAACTCTATACGTTCTAAAGATTCTAATACCATTATAAATTTACTGAAAATAATCGGAGCTATTATTGCTAATAGTTTTGCTCTTGTCTCAGACTGTTTTGCCTTGCTTTGGCGTGCTCTTCACAATCACCTGCTAGTAGTTCTCTGCTATTAAGCGCTGATCTCTTAAGTCCGATCAAAACGACTAAGGTACCATTAGGCACTTGCGGAATGCCTCTGCCGACTCAACATTCAAAGGTATCGACTCGGGTCCCGTAACGCTGCGTGATTGGCTCACGCTACAAGGAGATTTTCATTACTCAGAGATAATAATAATATCGGCATAAAGTGTTGTGCTTATGAGTTATATCAGGAGGCAGCGTTTGACGATTGAGCTGGCGATATATCTGCCTATCTCCGTTGTGGCGCTACGACGACGACCAGTAATCGTAAACGATTTTTCCATTGAAAAATCATCTGTCATCGCGTTTTAGCTGATAACTGTTCATTCCACAATCTGAGATGCTTAAGAAGTGAAAAATTCTGCTAATTTGCCCCTTTTTGTTACCACTTTTGGCACTTTTACATGCCACGATAAGCAGACCGTTCACTCACTCACGCACGCACGCACGCACGCACGCACACACACACACACACACACACACACACAACTAAAGCTTGCACTAACGGAAAAGATGCACGTATCTGTATAGTAGAAGCAATAGACTATCCACTGTTATTTTAGCGACAGATAATGAGCATTGAGGATCATGATGGCTGATCGACTAACTACTGTGGTGATAATGGTGAGTATGCCGCTGCCGCTGCTGCTGCGCATGGAAATACTTCATACAACTGAAAATGAAGGATGAAAACGTCCCTGGCGTTCTAAGCACTGACTACAATGCTGAATGTTTATGTAAGAAGTGTGCGGTGTCGACCAGAAGGAGCAAAAGAGGGAAAAGCGTCGTTGCACGAAGATTGTCTATAATTAGAAAATCTTTGTGTAATGTCCAGAACCAGCAGGACTTGCTTGTTTTCAAGTAATAGCAATCATCCGACACAATGATTAACTCTCTTAACTCTGAATTGCGACCTCTTTTGTTTACATACAGATAAGAATTTGTCTAAATTTTGAGATATTATGACGTAGAGTGTAACTAAATGAAATACGTTGATGAAGAAAACTCCGCGAACGCTCGACGGGCGCTCAAGGTGGCGCAATTGATATCGTTAAGGACTTAATCATTTGTATAAAGAATGCGGTCATATGACGGACAATCCATCCAATGTCATCATCTATTGCACTCTCTTCGTTTCAACGGGTTTCAGTTTTTGCTCTAATCTTACAACTCATCTTTCAATACTGTAGCATGAAGTATTCGTGTAGCTACGATGGACACCGCAGGACGAGTCGTTTGTGCCAAGAGTACAGAGGAGCTACCGGTGGCTCGCGCCTTCTTCAACCCAGGCTGCCCTTTCATTCATCTTTTTTCGTGGGGTATCCGGGTGCGACCATGACGCGACCATTCAAGCAAGCCAACTCTTATATAATTAAAGGCGCACCGACAGTTCTTAGCGCTCGACCACTTAAAGCGGTGTCAAGCCGGTGCTGACATTTTATAATTTTATCTTTCTGCCTCTTCAGACCACGTTGGCAGCGTAGAAGCAGCCCCGCTTCCATCCTTTCTTTCCGTCTTTCCTTGCTCCGGCCAACGTTCACTTCGTTTTCTAAAAGAACCCCCAACCACTCTTATACGGCCCCCATGCACCTCTATTCTTGGGGACGTCACCCGTTTGCTCTACGAGACCCCAGCGTTTTCCCAGGTAATCTATACTACTAGCCCTGTCTGTCCGCTCTGTTCTTAGCTTTCTCTTCCTCACCCCCCGAGAGTTCTGTTTGGTCCTTTTGATCGGACGTACGGGGTGGACCCAAGTTGTTTTTAAAATTCAATCCTGATCTAATTTTTGCTGTTTTTCTTTCGACCTCCAATTGAAGTTGCGCAACGGAAAAAAAAACTTGAAGACAGCCGTTGGTTGGTCGGATAGTGTGATCGCAGTATGACGACTGGAGCAACAATAATCCGGGGTTCACTAAATCTTGACTTTCTCATTTCAATACCGAACGAGAGAAACTCAGGTCGATAAATTGAGAGGTGTTGTCAGCAAAGGGCTGATTCAAGACCGAAAAAGGAAAACCGGAGTCTAGAAATGTGCACAGATTACTACTCCATTACCAACGGCGTTTTTTTTTATTGAGCTAAACACCAGTTTGACTGCCAAACTACCAAAAAAGGAGAGTCAGAAATCGGTTGATGCGAGTCAAGGTTTTGCCTGGAATACTGGCATCACTGAAGTCGCATTGCGGCCAGCCAGCGGCGGTAGGTTCTATAAGCCTAGATGCTTAACGAAATGATAAATTCGGCTTTATGCATCGTCACCCACGAAATATGATAGAGCCATGAATAGGTGAGCACAGAATAGATATAAGGTAAATAAGTGAGCACCCGGTAGCTATAATAATGCTACTTATACCTATTGTGGCATACACGGATCTGTTCCATTACATTATTGTAGTTAACTGAATGCCGTTATCTAAACTCGAAAAGCTTTGGCCCTGTGAAAACAGCGTGTTTCAAAACGAACACGTGTGTTCCCCTTGTTCTTCAAGTTAAACACAAATTAGGACTTACATAACGTTTGCAGATTTCTAATACCGTTGTTCCTAATCAGTGTGACGTAGTCAGTAGCAATGGCCATGTGGTGTGCGAACACTCGGGAGCAACATTTTTCCGGTGTCAATCTGCCGCTTACGAAAATGCCTAACGACACACAAATGTATGTACGTACATTTCGTACACTTAATCTAATGCGGTGGCGTACAGCCAAATCTAGGGGGTTTTAGCCAGGCTTAGCTTCGCCGAAATAGGTACACCCTGTACGGCTTATTGGAGCTGAAACCTGACCCGAAAAGGTCTTTCTCTGTCTGCTCTTCACAGTTTTTAATTAAAAGCTGCTTAAGCAATATCTTGCATTCCCCACTTTTTCGTCGACCACCGCTTCATCCACCGCAGTGTCCCCCAGCGCTGACCGTGGCGCCATTTTCTTTTGTAACAACGATTTTAATCTATTTGGGAAAATGGGGGGACGAGCAAAAGGCGGTGTGCCGACAACGACAACAACAGGCTACGGCTATTTTCTCCGGTAGCCGAACGGGCCATTCATAGACACTCATGGACCATCTTGAGGCTATCGCTTGTCTGTCTTCCTTTAGCAACCGCCGCCGCCGCCGCCGCCACCTGAAGTGGACAAGAATCTCACCGAACGTTCGCAAACTGTTGAAGATACTATTGGCCAATGTCAAATGATTTCGGAGGAAGGCCGACTGTCCTAGCTAAAACGTTTGCGGTCGGCCTCAACCTACAAACTTTCGCTTACCTTATGATAAAATCCACCAAAGTTCACAGTTTGGTCGATGTTTTCTAGGCTATTTACCTTGTACAGTATCATATACTGATGATATTAATATATTGGTTTAGGTGTCTTAGAGTACTATAAGTATAAAATGTAATGTAGACATTAAAAATAGAAATAGAATCCAAGTTTACCTGTTCGCTTGTAAGCCATTGTAGGAATATGTTGGCAATACACATTTCTGTATGCCGTTTTGGGGTTGTTTGAACAATTCCTCAATCCTGTCCTGCACAGTCGACTCATCTGTTGTGAATTATGTAGTGCCTCTATAAGGAATCGACTGCGCGTGCTGTTTTCACACTATGGCCTATTGTAAAGAGGTATTTAAAACCAATCATTCTAGAAAATTCTGAGTATTATTTATGTACATGGCCATCCATAGAGGGTATATATAGTCTTTTACGAGATTTATGTGCACATGAGCATAGTCTGGCGCTTCCGAGTGTTTTGAAGAGTTAAGCAGCGAGTTCATCATTGTCTTGTGTTGCTGCTGCCTCAGCGGATAACCGTAGTATCAGTCTCTGAATCGTCTTTCTATATGAACGACGGCTTTCCCTGTGGTTCTATGTAACCCCGCCTGCTCTTCTTCGAAAAATGTCCCTGCTCATCGTCCGATGATCAGCCTGTTTCTTTGCTAGTTCAACGTCGTCGTCCTCCTCCTTGTACCCCTCGACAACCTCACAACTTGTCCTTCCCCGCTCACTACTAGTCTTATTCCCGTTAGACCCCATTTTCCGCCCCCTCCTCCTTTTAAAAAGGAGGCATTAACGTTAATAATAATGATCTCTCGCTTTTATGATACAGGCAAGCGGTCGAGCTGTAGCAGCAGCAGCCACCGATGCATCCGAGGAGCCGACCGACGTGGTCGTCAGGATTAAGTTTAAGGATTAACTAAATGAGACATTTATGCAAAATGACGACGAACAGGAGAGAAGCAGGGAAACGGCCATGAGCTGGATGAGCTAGTAGCACCGTTATGAAACCAAGACAGTACTGCCGACGCCATAACTTAGCTGTTCTAGATAACTGCGAGAATGATGAAGCTTGGCGGTGCTTTCCTGCTCCTCACTGAGCTCCTTCATCAGGCTAGCCAGCCCAACGCCAACCAGTACACCATAGAATAATATATATCAGCACCAGTAACCGTAGTAGCAGAAATGCAGACGACGAGGTCAGGCGCTCATGCCGACACCCTGTTACGGGTAGCGCCCATTGAACAACTTTGACAAACCGTGTCGTTGCATCAATGCGGTGTTGAAGTTGAAGTTGAAGTTAAAACCGTGAGCGTAGCAGCAGCTCAGACAGGTAGCCATGGCTATGCGTGTGTGCGAGTTCGCTCGCATCGCGATCACCGCTGTCAGGCTTCTCGCGACATGAATTGTTCCGCGTCCCGACTGGTGCTACCTCAGATGTCCTGTTTACTATGTGTATAGACTACATCAGTGGTAGTTGGCGGCCTCCATCGTCATCATATTTCTTGCTTCGTACAGACCAAGCCACGAGGGTCGTCCGGGATTAGCGGGTTGGCTGGCGGCAAACCGGCAGCCCACTGTTCGCTGATGGCTTCGAGCTTTGCTTTAGTTTTACTGTGTGAGCTACGACATCCCTCGCGCTCACTGGCTACTTTTCTTGATCTTTATTTTGCCTTCAGTCTCCGCTAGAGAGCAAAACCTCTCCTTGTCTGATGCTTCGCACTCTCGTGTTCTGGCTTTGATCTCCGCCATATTTTCGTTGGCTCACCTTTTGTGTTCGTGTGGTTTTATTTGGGGGAACTGGCGCGTCCGATAAGGGGTGAAACCTAGTCAGTATGGCAAAGCGAAGAATAAAGGGTCTATTGTAGAGAAATGAAGCATACCAAATTGGAAGTTTGGATGCACTAATTTAAGGAAACGACCCCCCAACGTTTGCAAAACTTATCAGAGCTCCGACTCGATGTCACCTTTACAGGAGGCAATTTCAAGTTGCCTTCATAATACACGCACACATACATATATGTATATATATATTTAATTGTAACCGCTCCTCCTAAAATGGCAATTAATTTGGTAATGAGGCACTTGGAGACAAAGGCTTTTAAGTACTAAGGAGAAGCGGATAATAGCATTTGCATCAAAAATTGTGGGGGTTGAGGTGCTGGTTTATTAATACTCAATTTGTGTCCAGCTACAGACGACAACGACGACCAGTCTTCTTCATCAGTTCGACACTTCATACTCGTCGTTGCCTTATATTGAATAATTATCGCTTCTTTCGTTCAGCCCATCTGAAAGCGGCATCATCGGTAGAAAATATATAGGAAAAGTGCTAATAGAAAAGTGGATTATATCTCCCTCTGGTGCCAGCGAACAGGGGAGTAGAACGAGAAGGTTGAGGACAGAACATACACTACGATACCGAGGTACAGCGACAAGGTTGACGTGTGAAATGTACTGAGCTAAAACAGAACGAACGATCTAAAGTAATAGATAAATAGAAAAAAAAAAGCGAAACAAAGAGAGGTAGAGATAGAAATAGTGAATGCATTTCAGCTAGGCAACAGGGTTTCTTACCCTGTTTATATACCTTATATACATATATATATATATATATATATATATATATATATATAGATATATGTTCTTACCGTAGTATAATAACAATTATCAAATGATTACGATAACGTGCCGCAGCCGCCCTTTCAGCTGTGTAGCTGCAAAGTCCCACATCGTCGAATACAGGCACTCACATCTGAGAAAAAGAATGAAAGATGGAGGGTAGCAGCCCATCATCTTCCCTTTTGAATTCGCTCGTTCTATTTTTTCTCTTTCCGCCCGCCATGTTTACCCGTTCCATCCTATAGCATGTTCGTGCCTGCTCGTGATGATATTCGTCCCTTGCTGAAGCCTACAGCTTGCTAGTCCTCCGCCTGCGGCGACTTATTTCATAATCTGTATGATGTACTAAATATGTAAATTCTCTACTGCGATCGGATGTTACTGGCACTGCTTTAGGAGCGACATACAGAGTCCGAGAACGACGAAAGACACACACAGCCAAGTCGAATGAAAGGGATAAACCAGAGATTCTAGCAACGGCCGGGTGAGTACCGAGCAAGGGGCAGGCAATAGCTTCGCGAGTTTCTCTTATCCGTAGCACTAATACGTTGTAGAGTCATGCTTGTCAATATATTTCAAGCTCACCTGGACTCTGAACATTTGTTGTTGATGATAATGATCGCAATCCGTCGTCTGTAATTGAATCACTGACGCTTCGGGCTAGCCGGTATGAAGTGATGCCCTAACTTATTAGCTTACATCTGTTGCCAAGTTTGTCGTTAACATCAGCGTTCATGTGGCTGCAGTGGACATCACTATAGCTCCCGCTGCCACCAAGTACCGGCCTTTTGCGGTGCGTTTTTACGTGCTAACAATTTCTTTTATAGAATAGTAACGACGAATCCTGAACTGTACAGACGAGCCAACGCAAGTCCATCGTGCCCGTCTAATGCGCTCGCCGTGCCGAAATATGGTTGTGCTGGCTGCGAAATAGCCGTCATATTTATCGTGTCCTTTTGAGTGTTCATGTTTATTGTTATGGTATTCATTGGTGTTCTGAAGTCTGTAGCACAACTCTGATGTATCGGTTGCTGTTGAATCAGTGGTGTGGCGCTCTTACTTGATGTACGTGCGACGGCAGCGAGCAGATTCGAATTTGTCTTCGCACTGGTACTTGCGATGATAGTGAAGGTATGGTAGTGTTTGAAAGCGATCGGCTGCGCGAGTCCGTTTCCGTGCTCGCAATGAACATCTCGTTGTTTCACGAGCATCGGCGTCAGTTCTGGTTTCGGATGGCAAACAATGGTCCGCCGCTAGCATCACAACGCCAGTCTATTTCATCGACATGGCCGTAGTAGCGTCAGTGCTCCATCCGCTTAGACTTCTTTATGGCCTCCGCACGAGCTGCTGATGTTCCTCTTTTCTACCTAACTGCTGCCCATTTCTCTCTCCTCGATTGTCCGCTAGCTGAAGAACTGAGGCGTCCTCAAATGTTTTTCGGAACTGTTATCTTCTTTTCCGGCTACGGCCAACGATTCTCCTGTCTCATATGTACATCACTGCTGAGGCGCTCGCCGTCGACGCTCTACCGGCGGCGGCGACAACAACTCACCCCCCTGAATCCCTGTCATCTGCACCATCTCTGTGCCAAGTGGGCTTAGGCCAAGTCTCTTCTTCGGTTCGTTCTGGTTCACTTGTCATTCTTGTTGCCACTTTTTCTGTTGGTGCTGCTGCTGCTGTTGTTATTGCTATATTCGCAGCAGTACATCCCCTTCCCTCCCATCCCGTCCTCTAGTCTTCAAATATTCGGAGGACCAACGGTGACTGGAGGACAAACAAACAGAGCTAAACGCCAACAACAGACCAGTCAAGCTATCAAATAGAACTTACGCAGCCGGACATACATCCGTATGCTGTCTGTACATGTAATTTACATGATATCCACTGCGGCAGCGCCACTTGCGGCCATACTAAAGGCATATGTGAAGGCAGCAGGACGAAAATTATGACGCCTGTATTCCCACGAATTTATTATATACATATATATATATATATCTTTTAGGCTACCAAGTAGGTTCATCTCGCTTTCGAGTCGTTCTGATGTTTGACGACTGTTTGCTCTTGGCGTATTCTGGCCACAATGTCCCTACGAGAACAGTATTTCACAGTAAGTACGCCGCTCCTAGGGCTGACGCGGGGGATGAAAAAGCCCTTTCCTCCTACGGTCATTTTCTGCTAAAAACACAGTGCCAATGAAAACACAGGCGCATGGCAAACAGAACTTTATATTCCAAGAAGATGTAGGGTTTTAATGGCATTCTGTTTTAACGAGTTACCGTCGTCTTGTTGCCATCATCCAACTGCCATCTTTTCCTGCAACGTGAAGGCTATTTTCAATCCATTGCCTCATTTAGCCTCGCTTTTTCTCGCTATCTTCGCTATCCTCAACGTTCCAAGCATCCTTGCTCCCTGTGTCCAATAGCATTGCTTTTCTTCTAGAGACACCACAAACACGCAACTCGCTTACTAAATCCGAATAAAGTCTTCTATTTGATCTGTTATTAGGTTTACTTTAGAGTAGTCCTAATTCTCTGTGAAAAGATGTGTTTACGCAGGAGCGGCTCGTAAAATATAGAAAACAGCATCTACGAACTGTAAAAAAATCAGCATTATTAATAAGATTCAGAAAGTGGCATGACATAACGTAATTTGACAAAAACATGAGTATTTGTTACGAACTAGGGTAAAACTAAGGTTGCTTATTTATAAACCGTACGTTAATGAAACCTCAATGAAAAACAGATATTTGCGTGAACGTTTGCATTCATAGGGACACCCTTTATTGGGGTGCTCACCCGAGGTACCTGCTATTTTGATCGCGGCTTTGGGTCAGGGCTCAAAACACATATCCGTATTTTTGAACGCTTTGTTAGCCATAAATAATGAATCTATGTCGTTATACTGAACCTTGTTGGACTCCTGTTTGATCGCGCCGCATACATCGTTATCTGGACTACAAGGCGCCATAAGTCGTTGCTATGTCCACTCGTGCAGCTAGCCGCTCTACCCATTGTAGAAGTTTGCCCGTGTCAGCGGGTATGTAATTCTGTTGACTGACAGAGGGTGCAGCATTCGAGTAGTAGCTATGTAGAGTTCCAACATGATTTCTAGAACACAGATTACAGATACATTTTCTTAGCAATAGGTACATTTTTCTCAAAAGAAATGTGGCGACATGATGCAGCCTTTACTAGAAGCAACAATTTTAATGTAAGCACCCGTAAGAAAATTGTTTTCGTTGCCACGAGGACATCTTCCGGAAAGCAGGCAGGTTAACGTTTGTTCCTTTTTGAACGATGAATATTTGCTCGCACTGACGAATAAATAGAAAGCGGTCTTCTGCTCTGTCCCTGAAGGAGCTCTGGAGAGAGCCCTGGAGGAGAAGAACTATACTAAAGAACTTCCTATACAATTTCTGATAAAGTGTAATGAAATAAAACTTCAACTAAACTTTTCCTAACCTATTCGAGCTAGTGGATCTCCTATTTTTTAGGATAAATTTAGATTTTTGGGCGTACAATCATAAAAAAGTATACTTTTAGAATTTTTTTTAGTTAATTTTGACATTCTTGTAGTAGTCGATTTTCTGGAAAAGTTTACAACCAGACACGTACTTAATCACGGTTCCTTCGACTTCGGGCAGTCGAAGGGGCTTGTCATCATGTTGTGTTCTGTTAGGCAAAAATAAATTAGTAGCTCACCTACGCATGCCTATCGGGTAAAGCGGTCCACCAAGGTGTGTCCGAACACCCTGCACATATATACACTTCTGGACATGTATGTCGGCTAAAATCATTCCTGGCCCATTATCGATCTGCACTTAGTTTATTTTGTGTTACCCCACCGCTTCTGTATGGCCTTCGATGCTAATTGCCCTTTGCCTATGTTAGATTATATCTACGTAGGCGCTCCACTCTACGAAAGCAAGACAAATATGCAAGAAGAAGCAAACGTAATCGAAGAAAATGGCTATACAATAGTTAGCATATAAGCGAGGGAAACACAACCATAATTTCTGAATTTCACAATAACGATGCATTAGTAGGTGAGTCACGTAGGTGGCCGGGTTTGCTGTCTACAGACACGCGGAAAACTTGCCCGTAGCGGCCAGACGTGCGCAATGAAGCGTCTGAGCCAATTAGCACCAATCTGCCCTCGGGCACACGCGACACCCACGTTATTTTCAAGATCGATTGTATTCGCGACGTGGTAAAATTAAAGCACGTTCTAAACCAATATTTGATTAAATCAATGTAAAATATGTACGTGCTATATATAAATGCTAACCTGTGGATAATGGTAGGAAACTCTGCGCCACCTAGGGGCGGGCTTTTTAAAAAACTTTTGAGACGAACATTTATGTAGCAGTAAATTGTGATGTGACGTTGTCATTGTATGATAATAAATACGTCCTGTCGGTTAGTATCTGGACTCTATTGTTGCGTGTGCATGAAGAATGGCTAAGAAAAAATTTGCTTCAGCTTTGCCTGTAATAAATCCTAGTTTTGCCCATCAGCAGATATATATTTAGACCTGGGTTACTTCGTAGCTCTAAGCACCGTTTTGCACCGTGGACAATAACTAAATCAGACGCTGGATTTCCGTTCTATTACGCGAGCGTGACTCGACCTACAATGCGTATGTATTCTCCATATAGCACAGAAAGGTTTGTCCACATTTCCTGAAGTAACTGGCGCTGCATTTTTCATTGTTCTCTTTCTTTTCCTTTCTTTTTCATAACAACGAATCCGTAATGCGCGTTGTTTCTTTTTCTCCATGAGAAATCAAGGTATCATAGCAAACAATTCAATTTCCGTTTCTAGATACTAAACACAGACACACACATACACTATTTTTTTCTTTTTTTTTTTTTAATTTTTCTTTGAAATAGTAACGCTGTTCACGATAATGCTAACGGTCAATGGTAGCTACGCAGGCCTTTCCGCCTATGTCGACCAACTGGGTAAGCCGCAAACGGCACCTCAAGCACCCTTTACGTTTACATACATATGTGTCATGCGTGTGTATTTGTTTGTAAGTGACTGTTAGTCTGCGCATGTGCCTGCAGTACGCGCGTGTCTTCCATTTTGCCGTTCGGTTTTACTATAGTTTATTTCAAGAGGCCGTCGAAACAGTAGCAGGATGAGCGGCAAACTAGCCCATTGCGTGACCCTTCTTCGCAGAGCCATTGGGGGAATCGAAAGCAGTCGTGGCTCGTGATGGCGTTCAGCCGTTAGCATTAACGTCCGCTGCTACCACCCGAGTGAAATGGCGTCCTCATCGCCATCGTTGCCGCTGTTGTTGTTCGGGTACCTCGACAGCGTGACCGGTGCGTTACTACGGCCGGCTATATGTTACATTATATTAGCAGCAACGAAAAAGAGACAGGTAGACGATCGAACAACAACAACGCCAATCGCCGCTACTGCTCCAACTGCGCGGTTGAATCGAGATAACGAGAACACGTCGCGGAAAGCCAATAGCCATTAGCACCAGTGGTCAGTGGGCTATCTCCGCGTTAGGTGCATTGTGGGAACAATGATTTCAATGGGATGAGGTTGAGCGTCGTGGCGGTGCGTAGGGCTACTCAAAGAACGGTCTGTGGTGGACAAATACCGAGTTATATAGACCGTTGAAATATAGATTTGAGAAAAAAATAGTTAACATCCGCCATAGGCGCATTTTACACTTTGTTTGTTGTCATATTTACAGATCTGGATAGAATCAGAGCGTCGTAGTGAGGACCGGGAAAGCAAGGCTCGTTATATGTATCAAAAAATGTGTGAGAGTAACAAAATAGGAGAATTTATGCGTCAGTAATGTCAATTAATCTGAGGCAATCATGAGGCGTAAGGTGGCTAGTATCATGATATATTACCGTTACTTAACTACAGAACTTGCTCCTCCGCCTTGGCGCAGCCATTGGTAATAGGGTCAACAATTCGCTGGAATATTGTCACCTTCTTTTGCAGGTGTTATGAATACGGACGTGTTAAACAATAGATTAGATAGCGACGTATCAACCGAGAAATCAGTCGTCAAATCGACGAAACACCTCGGCCTTAGTTAACTATTTAACAACAATAATTTGTTGGCAAAAAAGATGCTCCATCTTCACCGACTACGGTGTACTCGGACCGTATTACCACCGACTGAGTTCAACAATGTCACAATTCAATGGCGACACATATATACCAGGCTATCACTAGTGACAGTGATCCTTATCAGCTTGGCGACTACCTTACCGTAGCCAACCTCGCTGCTGTGGAAAGCTGTTATGCCGATTTCGTTGTGGTTATTATGACGCCTGCCTCCCCTAGAATGGCAACCGGCCTGGCCACCATCCGTTACTGCTTGTGTTGGAGGCTTTCGGTCTATTCAACTGCTGATCTGTTACTGCGCTTTTACGGCAACGATTTTCAGTGATTCTTTTCTGATGTTGTCGGTGCAAAGAAAAAAACGCATATCGTCAATGCAAAACGGCCAAGTCCACTTGAGCCTAGTCTACTGCTGTTGCTATTGCCGGACCTACTCTTCATTACAATGGTAAACGCCTGGACGACTGGCGATGTGCCATTCTGTCTGGGTCATACACTAATAGCACCTCCGTTGGCGTTGCTACTGTTGCTAAAACGGTATACGTGTCTCATAGTTACGTTTTACGCTGAATATGAACTCTGTTGCACCTTTTCTGTCTCTCTCAGCCGCAGTCTCTCTCAGGTTCCCGACTAGCTTTCTGTGATTCGTCTGTTGAATCAGGTCGTGGCTTTTCGTACTTCGGGACGAACGGACCGGTGACACACAGAAATAAGATTACTAACATGCAACAAGCGGCCGGCCTGCCAATTTCGATATAAATGCACGGCAGGCGAGATCGGCGGTCGCGGCAGCAGAAGTAGTACTCGCTATGCTCAATAGCAGAGGGCATTATTAGCAAGGATCTGTCAAAGTCAGCATCCATAATATGTCACGACAATCACTCACAGATCATTGGAATATTCCAGAATGTTGACATTCTTACATGCTGCTGCTGCTGCTGCTGCCGCTGCTGCCCGAACGTTACTGCCAGCGCTGACGCTACTGTTGTCGTGTTGAACGTTGATCGACAAACGTCGGAAGGCCATCTTGTGAAGGAGACGCTCTCATCCCTTGCTCTCTATCGGCTCATCCATTTTATCTATAGTTGCGTCGCTTCTTCCTCGGCGTTGCGAATCGCGAGGATCGTTCTACTAACGACGGCGATAACAACAACAACAACAGTCGTTAGTGTTGATGAATAACGCCACAGCGAATGAAGCCAAACCTAGCCTCTCCTGGCCGCAGCTACGCTAACGGAGTACGGGGCGATTTACATTCTAAGTAGGCGAAGGATATCAGCAAATTGTATGATGTGAGTACGAACTAAAGATGCTACTGCTGCAGACATTCGCGTACAACGGAACAATCGTTTGACGTCGAAGACGGTGCCTTGCGTCTTCACGCCATTGTAATGTAACGGTGCATGTGGCACGGGCTATGAGCAACAGTTACTGCTAATCAATGCTAGTCAATTTTGCTTCCTACTCTGCTTCTGCTGGCACGATAAGGACAGTGGCACAGAGAACGCGAGAAGGCCGAACAAAGCGCTGAGACGGACAAATATTCGACCGCAAAGGAGGTGATACAGCGACGCGCCGGCCTCACAAATATCCAAGTTTATAGCAAAGGATAACCGCTACTAGGCCGTTGCAGACAAGAACTTTTAGCGTCGTTTGGGACTGTTGAAATCTACAATAAAACATAGCATGTAGCCAATGATCAGACTGAATCGACAGCCGCGACTTCCGGCTCTCGGCACCGATCGCTGCGCTGATGCGTAAAATCTCTATGTGTGTGCGCCTGTGCGTATGTAAAGTGCGACCATTGTTCTGAAATTCCCGGGACCATGTTAAAACCTCCACGAGAGACCCTAGGACCTCTTTAGAATGTCCATGTTTTGAAATATCTAACATATCTATCGAAAACAGGTGTGACGCAGATACGTTGGTCAAAAATTAACGGACCTAATCTATTCTAGCACTTCCACCATATGCGTTCCGACGACTTTGCTCGCCAAGTGACGACGGGCAATAGATTTCGAAAAATGTTTCAGATATAAAGATCTATGTAGACACGAAGCGTGCGAACATCTAAGGATGCTGCAGTTGTGAGCGGATGTCACACACGAGAAGGCAGCCTGATTACTGCAGAAGGTCCACGGCAGGTGAATTTGAGAGATTTGTTTTGCTCTGCCAAGGTAGACTGTTTACAGTAATAGTACCTGTTCGATATAACCTGCTTAATTGCCGTGAAGCTTCTGCTAAATATTAGGTACTCCATCATCTCTACTAGTTGTTTACAATCGCTAAATATTTGCTACTTATAGCCGAAGCGGTGCGGAGGCAGCGAAGGGGGCTATGTTGTTCGCGTGTCAAACCTAGGCACACGTGAAATGATATCCAGCTTTAAAAGCGGGCGGGCGTAGACGCGCTTCATTTCGTGCTGGAAAAAGCTGTCTGAAGCGATGTTTAACGGCAATACCTGACATGAAACTAGAAAGATTTGTTTAGGTAATCACTGTTTACACGTTTATTCTTGGTTCTCGTGTGCACGCTTGACGGTTGACCCAACTTATTGCTAGCATTGCCCGGCCAACTTCTCTCGTTGGCCTCCGAGTTCCTCCATCAGCAACGATACAAGCAACGACAGTGCATGCTACAATAGCATGAATACATAATTAGTGGATGCGATTCGTAAAAACCGCTTTACGGTGTTGCGTCGTCGTTGAATATACTTAGCCTGCCCTCCTTAACGCTAGATCTCGCAACGACGCTGCCGCTTAAACGGTAGTCCCTCATAGAGCTACTTCTGTTGCTAGTACTGCGAATAGTTCTAAGCACGGCGTAAGACAGAGGATTGGCTGGTTTCGTCTGGGGCGGTACCATCGAATCCTTGGCCGCTTAGTCAATGGCCACGGAACCATCGAGAGACGAATCAGTCGGTTAGCAGTGCGCGTGTAGAAGTGAAATGCTGGAAAACTGCAGTCATTTGATCAGCACATAAGCTATTTCACCTCTGGAAATGTAAATACTAGTGCAGGCGCAAGCGACACAGATGTCACGCTGGCTGATGTGACATTCGAAATCATCGACGGTGGCTACCCTCGTCGATATGTCGCGTCCTTTCTATCTGGGAGCCTGTGAAGGCAGCTGTGGAGGAGATGGGTCAGGCCGATCGAATCTGTTCTATGTGTGTTGAACCGTCGACACGGTGACGCTAACATCAGCACCCGAACGGCATGCGCAAACTCAGCGCTCCGTACGAATCGAATAATGTGTAGAGCAGCTGCCACATATTAGGCTGGTGTTACATTGGCGGACGATGATCAGACATCGGACAACGCGTGCTGAGACACAATACACCCTTCTCCCTGGTTGTCGCTTTGTGCTCCTTTTTATGTTCTACACGCATATAGATGAGGTAATTGTGAGAGGAACGTTGCGACACGTGCTTACTACGCAGAACACACGTGGAACTGTTCCCCTATCAAAAATTGATCGAAGGTTTCATAGATTTGCTTAGGATACCTGTAGTCAGCTTAGTTTGAAGCTGCAACACGTCCAATTTAACTATTTCTGTAAGAACGATGACATAATAAACGTACTAATATTGTTAATGATAACTATAAAAGCTACCTTTATTTCAATGCGCTTAGTTGCCTCACTGTCCGATACTCCAGTTTCAAGCACAGAGTTCCGTTTTGCATTAGGTCGACTCAGAGCATACACATTGTACATAAGACACTAGACTGTACAAGTTATTTATGAAAAAATTAAGTTACTTGGGTCGACCTGATCGAATTAATAATGTGTTTGGCACATCTCCATTCTTAGTATTGTTAGTAGTATTCCTATGATAAGATAATTAAAATATTGTAACGCGAAGCGCTAGCCTTCAAGAAGTCTTGGGTACCATCAAGTGATTATAACTACGATCGTTATAGACTGATCCGCGGCCTCGGCCGGTGCGCGTTTTAACGGATCTGACTCGTCAATTGTAATAGCCAGCCTGAAGTTAAGTATAGCTTGCAAGAATTTTCGCACCGCAGTTACCTCCGTTCACCTTCTGTTCTGTTTCCCTTATGCAATTGCTACTTGAAAGTTGCAGCAATGGTTCCATCGGTGGGTTCATTTAACCTAACCTAAACTCTAGCCCGATCGCAAACCTAACTTTTTATAGCTATTTTCTCTCGATTTTTTGTTGTAGTAATTACATGTCGTTAACCCAGTCGATTGCGCCGCTGACCGTTTTGTTCCCGCGCACTCATCCAACATAACCAGCGTTACTTCGAGTTTTTGATAAGATCAACAAGACAGAGACCTTTCCAATTAGGAGTGGTCAACGGTTACTGGCACAGTTAAAAAACAGTTTGCTAGATTTCACGAGAGAAACTCTCTTGAATGATGACTTGTAGCCTGTATATCGCATGAAGTTTCAGGACAAAAACTTCATACGTTATCGGACGGAAGTTCTGCCAAAACTCAGCAGCGATTTTATAACTTACACAGGAATGAATGAGCGAGCAATTTCGGGTGGCGTGTGCGCTATGGAAATAATCTACACAGTAGGATAGTGAGCTTTCAGGAAATTCAATAAACAGACATGGTATTGCCCCGCGCTTGCGTATCTAGTCGGTCAAAAACAGGCCGCTTTATATCAGATTATTATTAGCGATGAGACGTTGATCTATAACTCTAATTTAAGACGGAAAATATCACGGGTTTATTCCGGCTATGACGGAAACATCTCTTCTTTAAGCTTTTGGTCAGTGTTCACCTGGGGGATTTTTTTTAGTCTATAATGTGGTTTTTAGTTTAAGAAATGTCGATATTACCTCCCTTTTGGAACGGGAACATCCCTTCGAAGCTTGATTTCGACTTCAAACAAACAACAGCAACATCGCAATACAAGAACAGACTTTATCTCACTGTATATAACATTCGGCGAAGAATTAGATAAGGAAAATCAATAAATAAAAACGGCAAGAATTTACGCTTGAACATTATTACACCTTGGATGAATAGTCGTATTGTTGGCGACGATATTGAAACTTAATCAACTGCCCACTGGCAGCATCGTCAAGGAAATTAACTAACCATTGTCCTTTTTACATATGATTTGTTTATACTGTTGTTTAATAAATATTTCGTTCGTGTTTGTCAATTTTTCGCGTTTTACTTCGAAGATGATGGACGTATTAAAGGAGGTAAGTGGGGTTTTACAGCCGGAGCTGTCGTTAAACATTGCGTCAGACGATAGGTCCTAGACCCGAATTGAAACATGGCTATACTGTGTCTCAAGTATTCACCCTCATCTGTTTCATCATTTATAGGTAGACATGTTACTATTGGACAACCACTGAAATGGTTTCATCGCTAATAGCGCTTTCGCTGCTATGATCTGCAAATGCACGCTCAGCCAGCGCTAAATTCTGAACTAGACATGAATTTACATAGGAATTAATGAAATTCCCTATAACTGAAAATGAAGATCCCTACAACTGTGGAACTGGATAAGCTACTGGGACTATTCCCAAACTTCCCTTGTTCAAGTAGCGGCGTATTCGTTTAAAAGCATACGATGCTGGCATTGTCCGCTGCTGGAATTGGCTGGTCATCACGTACCGCAACAAATCTTGCCCGAGGAAACTAATTTCCGCTCGTTTTATAGTTTTAGATATATTTCCATAGTTATCACATCACCACGTCCTTTGACGCTGCCGATCGCTATTCAAGCTAAGGCTGCATCCGGGACGATGCTAGTAATTTGGGAATGCTCTACCTTATTTTTAAAATACCGACTCTGCTTTTCGTTTTAGCGCAAACTAATCGATTCACCATCAAACGCTGGGCAGTGGAAAGCGTAAGTTTTCTTGGGTGTCATGCCAGTTGGCAGACAGTCCGTTGTGCCTCGTCCCTAGTTAAGAATGTAGCCCAAGCTGAAATGTCATTAAGGAAGGACCTTAAAGAGGAACAAGAAGAGTAGATGTTGGAAAGGGGTCTGCACTAGTCGCCGTAATGATAATAGTTCGAGTAGAAGCAGCAGGAGAAAAAAGTTGAAACTATGGATTAGCGGTCGAAACACGCTCTACCAGCTGAGACCGTTGCTGTTGCTCATACGCGACACGCCTCAAGGTTACACCAAGGCGACACCATTGCCAATGACTGCGGCAACAACAGCCGATATGGAAGGTGGCGGCGATCACGTTAACAACAGTCGCAGCATCGGCTGAACGTGAAAAGACCTAAAAAATAAGAAGCTGAGCAATATTGTGTTGGATGTTTTTTCGTCTCTACTTATTCTTGTCCTTGCTTGCCTTTGACCCCAAGCTACCCTGGCCTCCCTCCAACTAACTTCCTCACTCTGCACCCCCTACATTCTTTCTCCCTGATGCGAATTAGATGTTAAATTTTAATCCGAGCTATAGTCGGCTCCTGTTCTTTCTCCTGCAACCTTAGCTGGTAGTCCTTACGATCTTAGCCTTGGCGTTCGTTAGCTCCGGTGCAAGAGGCCGGCAGAAGCTGGAAGCCCATGTTACCAGCGTTAGCCATTACCATGGTTTCGTTGCTATAGTAACATTAATGTGTAGAAAGGAGAGCGAGTTAGCTTCCAAGTAACACTGTAGCCAAAACAGATCCGTCTGGCAAAAAGTATGGGAGCCATGCGGGCTGGAGTGCAGCGTAAAGGTGTAACAGGACATACATAGGCACACCCACAGACGATACACGGACAGACAAGGATCGTCCTGCTCTTTTGTAAGCTTTTTCTCTGTCGTAATTTTGTTCCTGTAACGCATTAGGACTATTTTGCTACTAGTATATATGTGACTAACCACTGCGACATAAGTTTGTGGTGTGGTCAGGCATCCGCAGCTTCGGAAGTTGCTTGTTATTGATTGCATAATCGTCACCACCTCTTGTGGACTGATTCCATAGAAAAACAGCAAAGGCCGCTTCGGTCTTCAGCTTAGTTCAGCTACCATCGTCGTCGTCGTTCCGATCTCGGCTCTCCACTGATAGCTCAGTTGGTTGGTTGGTTGGTGGCCGTGGTGATGGCCGTAGACAGCACGGCCGCTTACTTTAGCACTTAGCAAACAGCAAATTGTCGGGCAGACAGGCAAGCAAGCCAGTCAACCGCCCAGCAAAGAAGGAGAATCCAGGCCTGCCTTCCGCAGGCCTGGATTCTCCTTCTTTCCTTGGTGCAGGCGGTGTCGTCTTTGCTCAGCCCGTACCAGCCGGAGGACCGTTCCCGCCAAACCATGCTCCATTGCTAATAGAAGGAGGAAAAAAGGAACAAGAAGTAGCAACGGTAGCTCCCGCTTGGCAGTTTTGCTATCTCGAATCGGTACTCTTGCTGCTATTGTAGGAAGAGTGCGAGTGGAAGGAGGACGAGACCGTGGCCGACAATGACAACGACGACGGCGGCGACTAGGAAAGGGGAATTTTTAATGGAAAAAGTCGACTTTAATGAGATTTTACACTAATGAAAATACACCCGTGTGTCTGACGCTGTGCCACCGGCAGTCGCAGCAGCAGCGGGTGGCGGCAGCGGTGGTGGCCTCCAAAGCTATACGTGTGTAAGGGTGTGGGTCTGTGTGTGTGTTTGTGTGTGTGCGTGTGCGTGACTGTGTATGTGTGTGCGAGTCTGCGTGTTTGTGTATGTGTGTGTGTGCGCGTGTGTGTGTTGGTGTATGTCTTTATGTGAGTACGCCTGCCTGACTGAGTGAGTCTACGCGAGCCAGCGGTCTATCCATGTGTCCGTTCATACGTTCGTTTGTCGGCTGGTCGGTCCTTTTTCCGACGGTCCGTTCCTTCCTTTGTTCACTTGGGTGTTCACTCGTTCTCTGAGCAGCCGGGCCGGGTTAATACAACCGGGTCCCGTCAGACATGGAAAGGCCGTCGCGCAACCATTCCTTTGCTCCATGAGTACGGCAACGACGACGAAAACGATGACTACGACTGGCTGTACGACGGCCAACTACAGCCGTGCTGGCTGCTGCTGGAACGGCGGTTGTGGCACATGCCAGTGCTTTTGGGGAGCAGGGGCTACTGCTTCTGCGAGAAACGTAGAATCAGGAAGAAAAAAACTTGATTTGTTTTAAATTATCCAGACTTCTCCCGTTTCGGCGGGCCTTGCCTGACTACCGCTTACTACTGCCGCTGCAGTAGGCTGATACCATTTTCAGCCTGCTGTTAGTCCTGTTGCAGAATTCGTAGAACGTAGAGCGGTAGCACAGCTCTTGCACACAGGAAAGCCGCTCAGGAAAGGAAGCATTGCTCGCTTGCGCCAGCTAGGTCTAGGGATTGCTGGAGGGGCAGCATCGACGGCTAAGGAATGGGGTTAAAAGGAGCTGCGGAGCGACGCCAGAGCTTCGCTGCTGAAACTTCCTCATGCAGCAGCAAAGCGGTCCACGCCGCCCTGCTGTCTGCTTTCGCTTTCAAGTGTAATTTCAAGCTCGTACAAATGATGTACATCACTAACGTATGTATGTCGTACTAAAAATCAGGCGACACACGACTCGTCACCGCGATACAGGAAGAGTAAAGGGATCAGGGAATTCAGACTAAGCATTGGATTATCTCACTTTGTTTTTGCAAATCGCACTAGTTGACCTTTCTTCCGACCTATCTTAGGTACGATTTCTGTAACATCACATACAGATATTTTTGCTGTTGACGGCAAACTAAAAATCGGTAAGAGTTGTGTAGTAGGTATGTCCAGAAGCAGGACCGAAGATTCATTAGGAACGATAGTGTTTATTAACAAAGCATCACTCGATAAGTGAGCAGAATTCCGTAAGGAAGCACAATGAAAATGAGGGCTTCACTTCATTCAACTCTGATAGGAACGGTATTCTGTGAGCTTTGCTTTGATTCAATAAGAGTATTCTACGACAAGGGTGAACATCTTAAGAATCAATAGCCCGTAAATATGGTATTGCACAGTTTACAGTAGTCATTATATAGTCACACTGCATAATGGGCAGCACAGCTGTTGAGAACAGATTTTATTTACAAGTATTTATATTTTACAATTATGTTCTACATAATTCTATAATTATAATACATATTCTACCCGTATAGTAACCTCTACTAATTAACTTATCCCTAAGCAAGTGACTTTATTTGATCTTACATGGCGGAGTGTTAAATCTATTCGATTTGTTATGGGTTTTGCGACAATAGAGCGCTGATATCTTACACTTCGTGTCGGTTCTACTTGGTGTTTAGGTGAACAGACTTCCATCCGTCTACCCGAACCAAAAACCCCTTAAAGACATTTCATTATACATTATGCATCATTCAGTCATCGTCGTTTCTTGTTTTTCTCATAATTTCGTTACTTATCAATTCTACGGTGTCGTAAGTTCCTCGTTATAATAAAAGATGATCGTATAAGTTCACTTCAGCCGATCAAAATCAAGCACAGTTTTTCTGCATACGACATGAATAAAGTTCTGGAATGGCATATAACAATATAATTAAACTTACTTTTGATATATATATACATTCGTAACCAAGCCGGTTACGTCTTTAATACGTGGAGCCATCAAGCCGTGTTCCCTTGCGCAAGTTTTACTAACTACAATTGCAGATGTGTAAGACAAGTCCAGTGGATTTTTTCGTCTGATCGACTAGATATCGACTCATAGTATATTTAGAATGATCAAAGTATTAGATTGTGACTAAGAAAAACTTTCTATTTTTTATGTAGCATTCGAGCATAGCATCGCGTTTCCTAGACATATACGTTTATCGTGAGCGATATTTTTCAACTTTTATCAGATTATAAAAGGCTAACAAATTACATCTATTAGAACTCCAAGGACAACACTATAAAACCCCAAAAGCAGCGCCAAAAGACAGCGTCGAAGCCAGCCAGCCAGCCAGCCAGCCAGCCAGCCAGCTAGCCTATTCCAGGCGTTCTTCCCTCGTCGTATTTCCCTTGATCAAAGTGAAATCTGTCTATTTACCGGTAGCGTATATGTCGAAAGGCAATGCTTAAATTATGGGAACGCAGTACGACCAGGTAGAGGATATGGGAGAAAGGCACTCTGTAGGAATAGCCAACGGCTTCGTGTGGCTCTTGAACGACCCACTGGCCTGTGACCGCCGGGTAACACTCCGCCAAAATATGCGGACACTGTCGAAACCCAGATAAAACGAACGGAGGATAACATATCAAAATGAGCAGTAGCAGTAGAATCATCACACACGCGCTGCTTCTAACGCGAGATCGCAATCCAGTTAACACTTATCGCCAATAAAGACGCACTCTATTAGGTGCACTTAGCCCTTGTAGATTACTCAAAATTTGACATTGGCATAGAGCAATGCACAATTAGTTGAAACATCGATTTTAAACAGCGACAACTAGCTTAACTCTGTTCTGTTCGGTTCTGCGGTTTCTCGTAGTTGGTGCCTGCCGGCCCAGGCCAATAGTGTTATTCTTAACTGGCACTCCGAGTTCCATCTCCACCATCATTACCAACCCCAGCCCGACGTACAGTCAATTCCCTAGAGCTTTTTCTGCACAGATAATGGTGGTACGCACCTTGGCGTGTCCATGATCGAGCATCATTGAGCGATAGATCAGATAGGCATAGAGTGCTACGGAGACGTATGTAACACAATATAATACGACTCGGTATCGTTGGCAATAGTACTAGTTAGGTAGTACTGTAGGTGGCCGCGTTCTACGAGTGAAGAGGAACAACTGGCTAATAACAAGAGCGAATGATGACATTTAAGCTTTTCTGTCACACTTACTCTGCGTTTCACGTCTGCCTTACGTTAGGCGCTCAATATTCCGATAATGGGACAAATTTCGTCTTCTTCCTGTAAATTAGAATTTAGACTCAAAATTATTCATGCGACCAGACGCACATAAAACGCTGTTGTTTCTCTAATTGTCGGAACTTTTCTTTGTATTTGCTAAACGCTACACATAACAGCTAGTAGTATGAAGGTTCACGGATGATTACCCTTTTTTTTTTTTCATTAAAATAGCTTTCCTCATCGCCATTTGAGCTGCCGGAGCTGTTTTGAAATCGTTTTAGCGTTAAAGGTTTTGATTTATGATTCAAGCGTATTTGCACGTACATCGAATTTGCAGGCCGCCCTTACATGGTCACTCTTCCAGATGGACTATCGCGCACACAGCCATTAGCAACACATAGTATATATATGGAAAATATGCCTATCTGTGTGTGTGTGTGTGTGTCTATATATGATAGAAAAAAACCTTTTAAAAACGCTAGATTCCAATCTATTTCAATGAAGCGATCAAGACGCCGAAATGATTCTCCGGCAACGACAAAGATACCAGGCCAGCCAGCCAGCCAGCCAGCCACCCACCCACGCCTCTGGTCATAGCGACGACCGCAGTGCCAGCCACAATTGGAGCACGGGTAATCGTCGCGGCTGCCAGCGAGCATATAAGGCGAACGAATCCAGCCAACGGGACCGCGCGGAGATTTATCTAGCCATAAACTGTGGTCCGCCTTTAATGGGGTCACTACCGCAAGTGAAATACAACTCGCTTTTAATAGAGTTGTTCTGCATTGCACCTTGTGTGACTGACGTTCGACGTACGTTTTCTAAACGATGTGAAACGTCGACGTCAACGGCGTCGTAATATGTAAAAACTCGCAAACATTCAATTAGAATAGCGGGTATCACACAGATTAGTGCATGGGATACCGCAATAGAACGAGCTTTCCTATTGTTCTCACGCTGGGACGTATCCGTACATGCGCTGCAACGTAGACCTTACCAGTTCCCCAGCCATATCTAGGATTTAAGGTAATGTTTATAGCACAACGATGGATGTAGCTATAAGTCGAGTCACAGTGGAACAGACAACGCAAACACAGTCTGCAAAGTTCGGTCACAATTGTTTAGTTCTACCATAAGCGGGCAAGGATCGTATCAAATGGCTGTCACCTATACATTCACGAGGTTCATGTGTTTCCGTCATGGTTCAGTGCTAACGTGTTTACTCATTACATTTAGGGACACGTGCAATGGCCCAGGTCTCAAATCGTGCGTGGATACACTTCGCTTTATGCCGGAAGGGGCCAGCCACCTGAAGTTATATCCAACAACGAAGTCTGTATGTATTTAGTTAAAATATGTACATGATACTATGTTAGCTAAACACAGTATTATATTAAATAGAAAAATGATTTTGTTCGTTAATACTAAACATGCGTAATCGATCACTTGTGCTCATTAAATATATAACTTTACGACAACACAATGGAGTGTAAAGTAGTCGATGTATTTCTTTTTTTAAAGTCTTAAATAAACTAACATGGGTCGACTGTGCCAGTGTGAATACACCATCCATCCATCCATCCATCCACTGTTTACCTCCACTGATACTTTTTACAGTTCGGATCACGACTGGTTTCACATGGGGATGAGATCACGATCACATCAATTTAGCAGACTTCCGATCGTCTATGTTTAAATGTGCGCTTTTCGTATCATTTATGTCTTATATGGGTTGTTTCTTCGGCGTCCGTGGCTGCTGCTGCTGCTGCTGTTGCTATCCCATCATTAATTTCCAAGATACTCTAAGATGGTCACTTCGTCTGTCTTTCTTTTCTTCTTTGTCATTATTTTATAGTGCTTTGGCTTAGCTCCAGTCAGTGAGCGATGAGGCGATCGAGTCAGGTAAGCGAGCAGGTAGGTGTCGTAGCCCTCCACTTCATTTCGTACAAAAGTTCCTCCGGTTGTTGCCACTCCTGCCACCGCTGCCACAATCCCGTTTCTGTTATGTCTGACTTCGTCAACGCTCCCTTGCTTCTCGTGCTACAAGTTTGCTCTACCGTCCGCTGACGACATCTCCATTGTGTCGGAAAATTGCAACAGATTGTCTCTCTTAGTGACAAATCTATTTAGATAGACGCTTGTCCAACAAGACGACCGCCCGCCCGCCCGCCCGCCCGCCCGCCCGCCTGCCAGACCGTTCTGTCGAGCGCGGCGATCCTCGGCGGGATCCCGTCCAGTGAACTTCGTTTTCGTTTTCAGCTCGCCCGCCTTGTTGTCCATTCGCTTACTGGTGACGTGCATATATTTTATGTCGTTGCTTTTTTATTATGCTGCATAACAGGCAGAACAACAAGCACGTTACAAAAAAAAAAACGCCAGCCACCACTCATAGAACCATAGCTGCAGAAGACTTGTAAGGGAGGGGTTCATAAAACAAACTCGAAACATGGCGGAACATGTTTGCTTTCAATGAAGCATCGTCTAACAGCCGACGCGGCAGCACTAACAGCAGCAACACGACGATCGCCTACCGAGATGAGACATTACTTAAGTTATCGATAACCGTAAGCAACCCGGCATGAAAAATGTGCTAATCTATGGCCTGATGTCGATAACGTTCATACTGTTATGCTATAAAGTGACTGGTACTGGCGATATAGTGTTTAGTATGGCCGGATAGTTTTCCCGTGCCATAGGTCATAAATAGAGGGATAAACTAGGACGGTGACAAACCTATGCGTATTATCTAGCTGTTAAAAAATAAATCCTAATAACTACTATTAATAGCCATATATACATTTTTTTTTCTGTTAAAAAATGATAAAAGTCACACTTGCATTTCGTCGAGCTATGATAAATTGAGCTCTTCTATGCTTTAAAATTGAAAATAGAATACATTCAAAGAGACAAGCTCCAGACCGCTGCGTACGAATTGTAATTGCAGTCGGTGAAAACTGGCCTCAGATATACGCTATAAAAAAATAACGCTTGCGGTTGCGTTGTCCAGAATGCTAACTGGCTTTTTGGGCCACCGTTTTTCCACATGTTTGCTAGCAGAAAGAAGCTCGATGAAATAGGAACGATCGTAACGGGAGAAGCAGCTAGTAGGACTGAGTGGACGACGAAGGGTTATCGAAGATGGCGAAGCTCGGCTAACATTAGTAGTTATAGTAGTATGTTTTGAAATGGTGCCCATAAGCGTGTCTGAGCAAACAATGCATCTGGCGTACATACAGGATAAGCGGAAGCAACGGCACTCGTCGTCGGCAGCAGAATCAGTACTAATTCTAGCAGTGATGACATGACGAGCGTCAGCAAGGGCAATGGCGACTCATCATTGATTCTGGCGTCGTCATAATGATAACCAATAGTAGTCTAGCAGCTGTAGCGGTGCCGATGTCGGCAGTGCAGTTTAACGACTTGTCCGTATCCGATGAAAACGAAGACTGGGGGTCGGCTTGAAGTCGCACAGGCGAAGGGCCACTGAGTGTAACTGGTTAGAACATTGTGAACAGTGCCGGATAGAGAGGCAGTTTGCTGCTGGGGTCGTTCCATGGTGTTCGCTGTCGTTTCTTCAGTAGTTGTTGTCATCCGCGTCGGGAGCGGCGGCAAAAACAACACAAAGGTAATGATAAGCGAATTATAGAAATGACTAAGTCATTGCTTCGTTGCTCGAGATTTGGTCGCTGTTAAATGTGGGTTGGTGTTCATGACGCTTAAAGCGGTTCTACTAGTGGCGTTGCTTCTGCCGTAGTAAAGTCGCGAGGGGTGCTTACCGCTTCTGCCCTAAACGCAGCAGTAGCTGATACTTGATGTTAACAGCAAATGGATATAGTGCGAGAGTAACTGACAGAAGGCGGCGGTAGAAGCAGCCGGTAGTTTGTCGTCTCCCGCTCACTCATTCAGTTACTGGACAATGGATGACGACGCTGGTAAAGCTTCTAAGAAAATATGTATTTTTTTAACTCTCCGCCGTTTATTTGTCCCTTTCCCACACCGCCGCCCTACTACAATACACTGTTCTTTTTTGTCATTCCCGACTCCCGCGATCTACCTTTGGAGTCATCTCACTGTGCTGTGATGATTTCTATCTTCGCAGAGTCAATACGAACGTATATGGTAGCGGCGGTCACACCTGGACAAACATACACGGGAATCGTTCACAAATCAAGAGGAAGGTAATAGGACAATAATTCAATTGCCGCTATAGCAATATATTAACCGTACTAGTAGTACTAGCTTTAATCGTTGTAACAGCCTGAACAGAAATGCTGCTAGTACCAATGTCATGGCTTGAAATAATCAATAACAACAGCGCAAAACGGTAGTGGCGGCGGTAGCAACAATAGCCGAAAAACAGGGGTCATCATAGGGATCCTGTAAAAACACGCCACCGCGGTCACCAGAACCCCATTGCAGTTACATCCACCGTTTTGTCTCTCTGTCACTCTCACCACTGCCATCACCGCCGAAGCAATGAACAGCGACGCTGAGTTCAATAATGGCCGCATAGTATCAGCTCGGCTACGTTGGCACCACCGTAAAAGTAGTTGCGTAGTGAATATATTAAAAAATCGCGCACGCGCGCTACTTCGTCAACGTTCGGCCTGTGCGTACTGGAATACTGAAAAACAGCATCAGTAAAAAGGACTTGAGCTCAGAGAAAGTGACAGCAGTCCTGCTAGTAATGACAGTACATAAGGGGATCTAATGAGAAGTTGTAAAAAAATCTTGTTATCGTTGCTTTTGCTGCTGCTGCTGCTGCTGTCATTGCGGAGACAGCGGTGGCCTCTTTATCATTTGTAGCATTTCAAACTAGCGCAAACGAGGTACGACCAAGTGGAAATGCTCATTGGGAATCATTGAAAAGGATACGAGCAACAGCAGAAGCCTTAGACCACGCGAAGATGAGCAAACTGGACGAAGGAGCATGGGGGGTGAGGGTTCTGATGAGAGCATTATCTGTCTGCTGTATTGTTCGTGGCGATTGACCGCCCCGTGACTGCCATTTGATTGTCTCTCATCTGTTCGAGACATAATCACGATGAAATAAAATAATAAAACAACAAAGGACGAATCAAGCAACGATAACGCCGGCTGTCGAGCCAACGCCAAACGTCCGAAATGAATGGCAAAGGACAGTCAGCGAGCCATTGCGAACATAGGGCCGTTCGACATCTTAAGGACCTCCGTGCTAACGTTTCGCGTCGCTTCTTTATTGTAAAAGTTGAAGAAACATGAGAAAAAGAAAATGAAGACCACGATTCATCTACAAGATGGAGATAAAGGAGATACTCAAAGAAAATGAATATCGAAGCACCTTACTTCAGCTTGGTCGAGCGAACGGCATCGCAGCCGTCGAACGGAATACGCGGACGTTCGATATCGATGTTGTCATAAAGCGCACCGTCTGGTCGTCGAATATGAACGACAGGTCAAACGAAATTTGTCGTAGAGATGCCTATTATTTTTTTACAAGGTGCTAGGGACCAATTGGGGCGAGATCGGCGCGGCCTGTTTATAAGTTTGATCTATATAAAACCAGATATTTAAATGACGATTATTGCATATGCCGATAGTTACACTTCTGATAGACTTGTTCATTTGTTTTAATTGCCGTTGATTTCGATTAAGGACCAGAACTGGTCACGATCCATTTTAAGAATTTTTTTTTTCCCTAATTTGATGAGTGTATTTTCGGCAGTAACCCAAAGGGAAGCAAGATTGACACGTTTAGGCCCGCTGAAGTACCACTTTAAATACGCCGCACACAAAAAATATAGTGGACTATATTTTAAGCTAGTAGCCAATAAAAAAGTGAACGAAAATTCAAAGGGCCGTAAGGCCCAAAAGTCCAACTGTTGAGGCTTATCTGGAAGACCAAATCAGCGATCGATACTCTTAAAAAGAGCCGCTCATTTCAGCGCCAAAATTCCCAAATCATTAAAATTTTGTTGTAAAGCCTTTTTGATCTCCTTTTAGATCTTTTTAAGATCTCCAAACTTATTCATTATGGTGGCCTCAGGAAAATTTCTTTCGTGTTTTTTGAAAGCTACATGGAGAGTGGCAACAACGCCGATCAGCGATGCCGGATGGCCAATAAGTGTATAATCACGGTTAAGATTCATCCGGTCGGAAAGTATTGTACAAGAAATGATCTTCGTCTATGTTCCGAACATAATAGGTTTGTGATTTTTGTTCCCAAAAGAAGAGCTGGCCTTCGTTGAGGACCGAGAGTTGCGAATGAACGTATGCCGACTTCGTCAAATAGCCGAATGCGTCCCAATTTGTCCCGAACACCCTGTAGGTCTCAACAACCACCAGTCACACAACAGCACAAAACGGGAACTGGCCAATGAGGAAACCAGTCAGCAATATCATAATGGCGGCCGTAGCAACAAAAATCGCGGGCTAAAATCAATAAGTCCAACTCGCAACGATTATAGTAGTAGTAGTAGTAGTAATAATAATGCAAAAAAAAAAAAAAAAAAACGAAACAAAGATAAAATCAAACGATATCACAACAGCGACCATGATAGGGGTCACGAGAATATAATAACATAATCATGGTCATAGTCGTGGTAGAAAGATAAATCAAAACAATGAAGTCGAGGAAATTTTCAATAAACACAGAACGACCTCAACAACTATATACAGTAATATAGAGTGTCCTATTAGTGGCAGGAACAACGAGCACAGCGCCTGCATGTGTTTGTTAGCTATTCGTTAAGATCTCAATACAATTGCGCATTGAAGCATTGACAGAGGCTCATGCGTTGACGATACGCTTTAACGGAAGTTTTTAATCACGGACAAACATCATTGTCTTTACAGGTTGTTACCATCATAAACGGGAATAGCCGAACTAAGGCTCAATGAGAAGAGCAGGCGTAAATGTTTGAGGGTAAACGACATTTTTTTTTTCAATATCAAGAACGTTCTATATAATAGCAGAACCTAGCAAGCGGTCATTGATAGCTAGCTCCGAATTAGTGATCGTCTTTTGTGTCGCTTTTATCGAAAAATGGGGTACATTTTCCATGTAGTTCTTCAATTGTTTCCACCTCATAGACAATCTCTCTTCCGTATAAAATAATATAGTTGTGAAGCATAAATATCTGCACTAACATGTCATAATATTTGGCAGTGTTTGTCATAACGATCATTTTCTTCGCCTCATAAATACGTATGTTCATTCAGCGAACAAAGACCAACATGGAGGACATCAGTGCTTCGGCTGCTGACTGCATCCCATATGGACAACTACAGACTAAACAACCTCCTTCTCACGAGCCTCATTTTATTTTACCTAACGATATGTAGATAGCTTCGACGCTGCTACGACAGCAGAAAGGCATAAATGTTGAAACTGAAGATATAGTAATAGAATTCTAAATTTGTCTATTCTTTCTACAGATATAAGCATGCGCACGGTTACCCAAGTAAATGAATAAACGAACGCTCTCAACATCAGTTGAGGTGAGCTGAGGTTTTTATTATTATATCGTCTTGAAACTAGCGCCATTGCCATTCAATGTTCATTGTTATCAATGATAAGTAATAGCAGTACTTATAGTGGTTGTAATAGATATCAACTCCTGATTGCAACAAACAACAGAATAGATATTAAATGCCGTCACCATCAGCAGGGTCATCGATGCAACTATTAGACTCATACTTGCGCCTATAGTATATATTCTTCCAGCAAATCTAGCCCGCAATAAGCCGCGCCATTGGACTATACCGAGTACTTTATGTGTGAACTTCAGCGTGAGCTTCAGAAGATCGACGGCAGCGGTAGCAGGAGACGCAAAACGAGGGAAAGCAGGCGAACGAAACAGAAAAACGGGAACGCAATAGAATTTATTCCCATAGGAAAGCGTAAACTGGAGTGGAGAAGTTAGTGTGTATGCGGACGAGCACGAGGAGCCAGACCCAACCTGGTGGCCACTATTCCTGTGCTGGGCTGGGCTGGGCCGAGCTGAGCTGAGCTGGGCTGGGCGATCAAAGCAAAGTCTCTAGCCAATATTGCTGTGAGCGGCGCCGTCAATATCTAGTGGCCAACTTGTCGGCTAGGCCTCTCCTTTTCTCCATTCATCGTCCGCCTTGTGCAATTTTCTCCTTTTCGTCAAAATTTTGCTTTTCTCCATTTTTTTTTCTGTCAGAATATTTAGTACTTTACGCCAAATATTTCTGATTCAATGAAAAGCCAACGACATGAAACCGAATCCATTTAGGGTTTGGTGAAACGAGGAGACGCCGCGAAGGAACAAGCGACGATGATTATGACGGCAGAACAACAACAACAGCGACGATGTGTGCGAGCAGCGAGACATAGGAAATGAGAGACGTCAAGACGCTGATCGCAGCTCAAAGCTGAAGGGCAGAGATGCGCGTACACGCGGCCGCAGCTTCAAGGGTAGCAACGGTAGCAACGGGAAAGCCAGCGGCGACGGCGGTGGCAGCAGCAGCTGCTGCGGCGGTCGAGCAAGCGCGTTGTTTAGGCATTCCCCTACTGGAAAACTTACACAGCCCGACAGCTTACATGGCTAAGGCTCGTGCTGAAGCAGGAACCCAGCCCCGACAGCCGCCGATGGACGGAGAGGGCAAGACAACGAAAAGAACATTTTAAAAACTAGCAATCAGCGCCATCATCACCATCATCATCATCATCATTTTCGCTGACGACGTCAGAGGTAACAACATCATGATTCATATTCCTCATATTATGATTATGATTATATTGTGGTATTATGGTTTCGTTCGACCGAACCGACGATAAACGAGCAAGCCCAGCTTTGTTAGCGGCGGCGGCGGCGGCGGCGACGACGGTGGTGGTGGCAGCGGCAGGAGCAGAAATCACGGCGGCCTGCACCAACGGCAATTCGTGGTGCTAGCTCTAAGAACAACAAGAGCAGCGGCAGATTTGGCTACGGTGAACAAACGAGCGCTAATAAAAATTTGGCTTAACTGCACCTACTACAATTGCTAAGGTCAATCTCTCGTCGAGGACTCAGACGGGTTGGCCGAGGCTTACCGGTCATCGCCGGCGTTAGTCCTTCCATCCATACGTCCATAGCGAAACCTGCGACGACGAAACTCTACGACAGACAATATGGATATTTCAGTACTGAAAGATATGGGAAATGAGAAAACGGACTAAAGACAAGGAGAAATAAAGAATCTTACACACAGACACGATTCCTTTAGCGCTGCAACTACCGTACGATAGATGGGCGATGCTATTGTAATTGCTGCGGCCGTCTCCGTTACTGAACCACTGCTTTGCCAACCACTTCCATCAGATCTGATCCGAAGACAAGTTTGAGGCAATAGGAGCATTGTAGTAGTTGATTATAATGCTAGTGATACGTAATGGAAATATGGTGAGGGGTAGAAGGAAGGCCGTAGGTCAAGCATTTGGCTTTATGGCGATTTGTCTCAATGTGCAGCTAAAAGCAGATATGTCCACACACGCACAACTATACATAAACAATGACGCGTCTATCGGGTACAGAGAATCACCGGACTCGTGGCTGAAAACGACTGTCTTTAGTAAGGTTAGAAGATGGTAACCAACCATTCGGATATATAGGCATGCATTGATTTGTGCTGACTAGTGCAGCTAACAGGTTTATTTATATTCTGGTGGAACTTGCAGCGGAATTGGACAAAGCCTTTATTGACCACTTGACACACAAATAGAACATACTCCATCTAGCAATATATAACCAGTCGTCTCAAGGTGCTAGAAGTTAGTGTTATCATGATCATGGAGGAAGTTGATCATAATCTTTGATCGAGAACAATTATCACCATTTTAGAAAACCGTGTGCTTCTTTGCGGCTAAAAAATTAAATAGGCAATCTTATTTTTCAACCAATAGTAGAATCTCAAAACATTTCGGTCTATACTGTTATTGCTGCGAATTATAATTAAATATTGACCAAATAGCAAAAGTATTGAGAAACCTAAAAGCCCGAACTTTGAAGAAAAAAAGTAGGACACCATTTACTTGCTTGAAGAAAATAGCTCTTTTAAAAAAAATGTGGGTTTTGGGTTCCTTTCCCATAAATGTTTCAAGCTTTGCGTCCGCTCTTAAGCCGTTAGGCGTGGCCTCAAAGGGCTACCCTCCCTCCTCCCACCCCACCCCCGGGCACGAAACAAAGTGTGTCTATATATATATATATATCGGATTCGAACCTAAACCGCCACGTGTTTCTGAGATCGGTAGGAAAAGACAATACCGTCACACAAAGTCTTTCTGACAAAGAAAAACTTCGACTTGGTATCAAGTGCTATAACACCCACGCAAGATAACTCATCGGAAGATTTCACCAAATGAGTTGGGGGCAATCTAATTTTTTCTATTTTCCTTCACACAAAATGTCCGCTTACCAAATGAATTCAAAGAATCGATTCGTCCCTATAATCACCCTATGTAGGGTAAAATTAGACATATCACTCATGAAAATATGGCAAGCCATTGTTTAAACAGCATACATTTCTTAATACAACTGGCTAATTGAACAATGACTGAGCAAGTGGGTGCTTAAATCTGGTAGTAGCATTTTTCGAATGAGGTTTCTGGCTGGGATCCAATGGCGTAGGACACATCTAAGCTCTACCTTTATATAAAAGGGAAAATCTCTATGATTAGGCTTCAAACGCGAACAGTTTTGCTGAGTTATGCAGGAGCTGGCAAATTAACGATGAAGTACTGAAATAAACAAAAACATAGAAGCGGCGAAGCCAATAAAAATAAGGGAACTACGTAGATCAATCGTTACGTTTGACACGATGCTTCTATGAAACTATGAATTTTAAGGATTGCTCGTTTTATGAAGGTTCATTCATTTTCGTGAAAGATAATTTTCAAGTTTTACAGGGAGAGAAGTTTTCTCGTAGAGCACTGAGAGTATTGTTGACAATCTACGTGTACGTCGTTAAATGTTTTATTGCTATACTTTGAAGCTATATTTTAGGATTATTATTACCATTATGATTTAAAGAAGTAAGACAAAGCTAACATTTCCTGAGACAAATCAATGAAATGATTCATGCCAAAGAGGTATGACGCCGGCAACGGCAGATTGCATCTTACTAGAATAACATGCGAAATTTGTGATAGATACGACATCTGTACTTACTGGGAATTAACATATGATGGCTGTTGTGTTTATGCAATTGAAAGATCAGTATTTTCACCGAGAGAAATTATCGCATATTAGACAAGATACCTACTGAAATAATAGTTCCCATAGAAATACATGTTATGGTTAGAAAGCTCGTTTCCAATTGGTTCGCCGCAAAAACCTCTAATGCCAGGACGTGCACATTTTCTTTAATAGAGAGTCTCACGTAATCGATCATCACCGGTTCGTTATCTGTTCATCTTTAGCTAAAAAAACTAATTGCATATCCGCCGTACTCAGCCATGTTCCAGTTACTCTCGATTTACTCTCGATGCGCATCAGTGTTGATCTACGTCGCTCACGTCCTCCTCTCTCTCGCACATTTTCTCCGTCATCGTCAACGTCACGCTGCAGGAATCGTCATCTTTGCCTTGCCCATTTTCATCGGTTGCCCTACTCCTTTTTTCTTTTTGTCCCTCAGATCATGTGCGATTAGCCTCGGACGACAAACAGCCCGAATTCTACTGTGCAATATATAGATGTACATATAGGCTGTTCAGTCTTGCTTTGGTAGTTCGTTACGTTAATCTGATGTGGTGCCTCCCAAGGATACACATAAGGAACGAGGACTACCTATATAACATAGTGGGAACAAGCCGATCGGATCCGTACGACCGACCGACTATAGCAGAAGCAACCGCTAATAACTGCGATAAATTTATCAAGAACATTAGCATCAGCAACGTGTGAATTTGTCGAAATTTGTGTCTGTTTTTACGTGTCCGTGTGATTATTTGTTCTTGAGCAAATCTCGGTTTAAACTGCATAGCGCACAGATAGCGATGCTGGCTAAGAAATTGACGGTGATGAACGTGAGGGATAGTTACTTCGTCTGCTCCTCTGCCGAATTCTGGTCTAGAAGCAGCAGGTAAGAAAGCCAACAAACCACTGGGTTGCCGTGTTGAGCTATGTCCTAAACAATCATTGAGACTAACAGGTCGTGGAAGATCAATTTTTGAGTGAAACTGAGCAAGTAGATTATTTATAGAAGTTTTAGGGCCGTCCCGTCAACCTGTTAACGGATCCTTTCTCTCTATTAGTCGTCGGCACGACCGACGTATCGATTTCGCTATCTAAGCTATTGATCCACGGTGAAGCGTGTTGTTTTGCCATATCCTAAGACGAGTTCTGCCAGCCACCGTTATGGCTAAGATCTGGCAACTTTATGGGAACTTAAGTCAGCTGGAAAAACGAGGCCGTGTTTAGAACTGAAGCGACGCAGCGGAAATACCGATTGACAATATTAATGGCGTAAGGAAACGTAAACTGGTGTCATCCAACAGTACATGCACGGATTTGCAAATACGAGGATTTATTCGCAGGCTTGGGACGCAATCTGCAGAACGCTTATAGCAGTGGCCTTTGTCCAAACGGCTGAGCTCGTATCACTCATAGTAACTTGTAGCTGCTTGAAGTTCCAGCATTTGATCAAGGTCACTTAAGAAGAACTGGCCGATCTTCAAAATACAGACGACTGCATAGCAGGCGACTTTCCAAGCTTTGTTAAACGTTAACCTCTGTCGCTGACCAGCTAATTTTCCCGACGCTTGAACCATGTCCAATATGCCTGAATATGAGCTGAAGACAAAATAACGCCTTACAATTTGAATGTTCTGACCTATATAGCCATATTCGAAGCTAACACAACGCTGCCTAACTTATTCCGGCGCTTGAAATACTTATAACTACTTAAATGTTGCGTTACGTCATCATTATTTCGAGCGACCCGCAAATCTGTGAACCGTATCATTCGAGGGTGAAAGCTATAAGATGATATGATGAATTCAAGTGGCCTAAGGACGCAGGCTGCATTGCATAGGACTTTATTTCACCTTTCTTTTTTTCGCTATTCTGAACTCGTACGGATTGAAAAATATCTACTGAAAGTCTCGTTCATGTACTCGCTTATATTCCTCTGTTTCGTTTTCGTTCTTTTTCTCGTTGGCGTCTCGGCCCAAGTTCAAACAAACACAAAAGAAACAACATTCATCGCTATCAGATCTGATCAATCTAATCAGTGTTTATTCACCCGGGTCGGAGCAGGAGCCATTACATTGTACACCGACATCTATGTGTATGTAAGATATCTATTTGATGTGTTATACGTTAGCAGACGGTTTCAATGACGCCATATATATATAGACAAATATGTGGCTCTTAGCTACAATGGTGATGAATCAGTGAGTACACGAGGGTGAGTTAAGATTGCGTCGAAAATGACGTTAGCCTTTCCGTGCTCGTTTACCCGTCCCGTATCAGCGCTCTCTTTCACCCTGATGTTGTTGGATGACGCGAAGTTTACTATAGTTACGGTGAACTTCCCGATCCATCCGCGTGTGAGGCGATGTCAATTTCTTAGTGTAATAATAATCGCAGCCTCGTAACTGCAACAGTAACGGCACACAATATCAATGCTATAATAACAGTAACAATAAGAGCAATAACATAGACAACAATCACAGCCGAGCCAAGTGGGCGCAACAACAGAGACAGAAAAATAGAAAGCAAGCAAACATACTGGAAGAACCGGCGACGAAAAGTACTCGATCTGATATGTCTTTGCAGTAAACAAGATGAAATAGAGCGGCAACTAGAGGTATCGGGAGAGTCACGGTGGGCGAGTTCAGAGCGCGGCGAGGAGCGGATACAATATGAAAAATCAGGGACTAGCAGCCGTCTGATGATGGTACCCGGGTGAATGCCCATTTACAGTATCCCTAGAGAAAAGGGCAGAGGTACGGATTCAGAAACGAGCCGGAATAAAGGTACAAAGTGTTAACATTCAGGAGCCAGGCTGATCAAAAACGAGGAAAGCCAGGGCAACGCTAGCGGTGTTTCAGTGCGAAGAGAATGAATCTGTCTCTGTGAATGAAAACGGTAAGCGCCACATGAAGTAGTCGATAGGCGGCGGCGGCGGCGGCGGCGGCAACAACAAAAAACCATGTAAAAATCAACGATTCGGCCTGTCCATCCGTCCATCGACGGTATGCCAACGTAACAACAAAGCTAAAACCGTCGACTACTTTCAGGCATATTAGCATTATATGATCTAGATGAAGCCATCCCATCCTGGTCGAGTCGATCGTTCAAAAGGACACAAATGAGCATGGGCATTATAGGGGTGGGCATATGAAATACGCGTGGTATAGGAAGGGGCGGCTATTTGGAAGATGAAAAAATAAAACACGCGCTAGATGCAAAGTAAGAATTCTCGCTAGCTACAAGAACCACCGTAACCCTGAAGGCGCAAAGAAATCAGATGAGCTCCCCAGGCGGTGAAGTGATGGGCGAACAAGAAAGCATCGCCTTTTCTGTAATCGCCTTACATATTATAGTAGTCGACGATGAAAAAAAATCGCAGAAAAATGCCAACAAAAATTGTATCAAATCATTATGGCGATGATGATAGTGATGACGACTCCTATTGCCTTTGATGGCGCTACTGCCGCTGATTATGACGATGATGATTATGATGTTGATTTTGGACGTCGTCTGTGATCATTTGGTTTTCTGTTGTTTGTTGCTATGCACGGCTGATAACTGACGAATTGTTCCCCGTACGACGATGATTGTGTTTGTTGACCGATAAAGATATTCTAACGAAGTGGCGTTTCGACTTTGAAGACCACAGCCACAGCCACAGCTGTCGATCAGTGCTACGCCGACGTGCTATTGCTATTAGTATTGCGCACTGTGAACGAAATGAGTGCCCGACGCCGCAGCGTCTGCAGCGCGGCTGGTGCCGCGGCCGTTTGAACGTTTTCGGCGTTGTCTGCTACAGTAATGTCTACAGATTTATCGCTAAAGTCTTCACTGTAACGGGGAATGAGAAGACGAAGATGAAAGGAAAGAACAAACGAAATAGTATTGTCATTGGCAACAGTAATGAGCACAATGTCCCTCCGTGCCACCATTGGACTCAACAACAACGTCAAGCAATCTACAACAGCAGCGTCAACAGCGGAAATAAATCGAAAAGCCAGCAGTTGGCGTCGTGAAACATTCGTATTGTCAACAGCCGTGGTATTGTCAGCAGCAGCAGCAGCAGCAGCAGCAGCAGCAGCAGCAGCAGCAGCAGCAGCAGCAGCAGCAGCAGTAGTAGCAGCAGCAGCAGCAGGTGACTTGAATACAAGTTGGGTACAGAGAATAACGAATTTCAGAATGAGAATTATCAAAAAATAATGTCGGATTTGTCTTGACCTTTAAATCGGGCGGTCTCTGTGGACCATGCCGTTTGCTGTCTCGGGTCACGCCTCGTCATCCTGACGCGAGCTGACTTGGATGAATGGAGTATTAGTGGGTGATTTTTGAAAAAACACAACAGTATGTAATTAAATGAACCTATAGGACATGTTGGTCCCATTACTATCTTTAGCCAATATTTGTCAACCAGACTGATTCGGAGCACTGAGGAACACTGTTTATTAAGCCGATACAACAACGTATCGCTCAAACATTAATTGACAATCTAATGCAAATGCAAGAGAACAAGCAATTAACAGTTTCTCAATCTTCCCTTAATACAGTCAGGTGAATTTAGGTACAGATACTGAACTGGGTCGGCCAAGTTCATATCATCAAAATGAGCGTCATATAAGTTCTTTTGAAGCGCCCAGTTCTACACGGCGTACTCTGGATCTTTAACAATTAATATTATAAGATTAATGCATATTATAAGGAAACACAGAGGGACCTTCAGTTAACCTTCTACGTAAAGAAGTGGTCAACCTCGTCTTCCGGTCTTGCCACGAACACTTCCGAGAAGGATTCTGCTGGATTTGAACGGTATTTCCCCAGCAGATATGCAAGGCGCCTATCGGCCTTTTCCACTTTTCAAAAATCCTTTTGCCTGTCAAATTTACGAACGCTGAGATTCTGAGCAGTGGTTGTCGACCTGCCTGGGGTTCATGACTACTGTTATGATACACGCAGAGATGCGTACGAAATCGTCCACGTCACTGCGGCTCCAAAAGGGCCAAATTGAGTACTTCAGATGAACTGACAACAGGGTTTAGCTATAATGTATCAAAAAGCGCTCATTGTCGCTACAATCATGTGCGCCTTGCGCCTGTGCTGCTTCCCTAAGTTAACACTACTTTATTATTGCGGTGTGTAGGCTGCTAACTACAGACTACTGGAATACTGAATCAGATCTGAAGTAGGTAAGCAGAGAAATGGCCAGTAACCGGAATTATTTAACGTATATGTATGATCATGTCGAAACCTTAGGTGTTGATGTCAGACAGTGGCAGTCGTATCTAAAGCTATAATATACCGTTAACGTACTCATTACATGATTATATATATACATGATAATATCCTTTTCTCTAGTACCCCCCGCACATAGATTGAACGTGCCTGTGTTGTTAGTCGTTCATTCAAATATTTTTAACATAACGACGCAGCATTATAAATTTGTGTGGTCTTTTCAGTGGCGTGTGAATGAATGTGGTCGGCCGGCCCCTAACCTTGTATACTCAAGTTCCAAAAAAGATCACGCCACGATTTCACTTTTCTCTTTCGATCTATCTCTATATACTTGTATTCCCCCCTGTGGTATTGGTTGTACGGACGAGCGTCGTGCGGCTGCTGTTACTATGATATATCTCGTACGTTAGCCACTCCCGCGGCCGTCGTCTCTGCTGCTGCTGCTGCTAGCGGCGATTTCTCCCGGTAGACGAAGGCGTCGGGATGAAATATGTGCGTTTAAGCACACTGTGAAAAATGGCCTCTCACTGGCCGCGTGCGAGTTTTAGACTCTTCCCGTCAACATCGCCGCTGTTCGTAACAGTCGAAGCCAAGTGGCGAAGTGTCTGGCATACGGAGCAAAAACGACGTCGGTCGCCATGGAGGCAGCCGCAGCGACTGACGCCTCTAACCAATGGACCAATCAGCTGACCAAAGACGACAATCGGTGCCACAAAATCAGGTACTAACTCTAGCGTCAATAGCGGCAGCTGCAGCTGCAAGACAAAAATTGCAGAAGACGATCAGCTATACGCCTATTCCTACTTTTCTGCTCTACTTTCAGCTACTATCGCCATTACTAATACCGGTGCTAGGAATACCGCCACCTTCACGTCGAGTCTTGTGGGTCAATGAAGGAGACCGGCAAGCGTGTACGTACGTACGTACGTACAGAACGGTTCAGCAGAGAGAAAACGTTGACACGGCTTGACAGAATGGCGGAATCAAACTCTAGATTATGACTAGCAGGAGTTGAGGTTCGAGCTGTATGATAATATCGTGGCTGTTGTTTCACACCTTCGTGGCGCAACTACGTTTTTTGTCAGAAGTAAAATTAATTTAAAAATGAATCAGGTATTGCTCGTTACACAGGCCTACGGTTGGCTTCCGACGGCTCGTGTTCTCGTAGCAGAATGGCACTTGCTCTCTGAACAGAGACCGTTTTGGAAGTCACTTCTCAACGTATAGGACGATTTTAAAACTTTTTAGATAATATAACCAGGGTGCAATTCAGAAGTATAATTGTATAATAATAATAATACAATTGAAGTATAATATCAGTGCTTGACAGGTAGCAGAATTATATAATACCATATCCCGGGAGTCGTCACTTCCTGAGTGGTCTGCACCGAGTTGAAGCCAGGTAGCAGTACTGAATTTGATGTGTGGGTAGTTCTTCTTAGATGCTTTATTTACGACCGAATTTAAAGGCGTATCGAACATTTCTCTGACCAGCCGCAAGTCTGCAGGGGAAATTAATTCAATTGTGCAATAGGGTACTACTTCGTATCGGCTCGTGCCAATAAAAAAGTGCCTTAATTAGCAATATGACGCAAATCAATACATAGTTTACACTTTGCATACTGAACGCTGCACGCATGCTGCTTCAAAGTAAACTAATAGATCACACAGGGTATGGTGGACGTCCGAACGAATCAGTCCCGTTTATCTAAGCAGTGGCTGTGCTGGAAGCATGATTTTTGGGGCTAATGTTCAACCGCTAGAAACGATCACCGTGAAGGGTGAGGCGGTAAGAGTGTGCCAAGAGTGGAGATCTCCTTCCAAAGAACGTCATTAGCTACTGCTACGAAAAGCTAACGGCTCCAATAACAGTAGAAAAACAATAGCATCGTCTCATTTCGTTGTTTCGCGCACCACCATCGACTACTAAACGTCCACAGATCAGCCGGGCGGCAGCGGTGGCGGCCTCTGGAGGTGGCGCCTTTTTCGTCGTCTTTGCGGTCCTTTCTGATCACAACCAGCGCCACGCCACCGCCGCCGTGGCCGCTGGTCATCAGCTGCCGCTATCATTGCAGCGCCTACGGCATCATCTTAGCGTCGACCAGTCTTTGAACCTCCTATATCTGTCCATGCCGCTGCACGACGATGAACGAAACACCAGCGCTAAAAAGGACACCTTAAGGGTACTTTGAGTGTGATAACTATTTACTTAAAAATAGCAGGAGAACAATCTTTTCTCATTTCTCACTGTTGAACCTCATCCAAGCGGCCTTAGCGAGCGACCTGGCTCAACGATCTTAGGACAGCACAAAAAGAGGCAGTAGCATTAGCGGCGGCAGAGGCAACGTCATCTTAGACGCTTCGACTGCCTGGAGAGCGAACCCCGTCAAGCAGCTTTTGTGTACACATGACGCGCGTCATGTCGCTACATATCTATGTACGCCGTCGAAGTGGTGGTGCTAGTAGCTGCAGTAGCGATAATGGTAAAGCAGTATTAGTGGAAGTTAATGATGAGAAAGATGCACGAGAGGAAAGAACAAGCAAGAGAGTTCTCCTCTGCGTAACTATAAAGCTCACAGATGATGTACCTATTCAGCAAACGAGGCTGAGTGAGAAAAAGCAGTAATAGTACGCTGTGCTGTCCTGCCGTTTGTTGTCTTGGTGAAGGCGACAATGATGACGCCAGCTGTCCGTAATATCGGCCCAAAGAGGCTTGGATGGACCTGTAATCACATGATCACCGAGAAAGAGCTCAACGAATTTACTTATGCATATGCTTATAGAAAAGATGTTCACACCAAACAAAAACACAATTGGGATTAACATGCCGTAATATCTGTACTATATAACATATATAATACCCGTGTATGTGTGTCCGTTATAGGAGTTTATATTTTTCAAATTTACACGAATTTATTTATTTATTTCTTGTGTGGGTATACCTAAATACATATAAAATTTCTACGCGCAACAGGGAAGTATTACTAGTGGACTGTCATTGGGTCTAAGCAATATTCCGCTTTCAGCTTGCTAGTTATCTAGCTCCGTGTAAGTAGCACTGTCGGTTAATGCTCGGAGAATGTTGATACATGATAACCTAGTGGTAGCTGTCTGGCTGATACGTGCTTCTTTGAGGTGTGTTCGAGCGGATTCGGTACAACGAAGGCCTTTGGAAATCATTAAGTCATTTGTGCTTCGAGCGAGCAGTGCGGCACGATAACGACGACGGCAACGACCATTAAGTTGTCATCTGCAAAAATTTTACTTTATGCTCGACGCTTCAGTCTCGACTTTTAGTCGTCGTCACCGCCGCGGCCACCGAACTTGCACTAGTCAGCCCTCCCGCTGGCGCTAAGACCGACGATGTGGCAAATGTGAGATAGCCCCTGTTTGTGTCAAGCTTGTTCATCTTTGGTCCTATCCCCTTTTCTGACCCTGTCTAAATGGTGGATCAGTGACTACTACCCGCTGTGACGGGTGTCCAACTCTCAATCGGCCAAAACCGGATGATAATGATGGTATTAATAAAAATAAAAAAGGCCGAAACGACGAACGGCGGCAACGATGCCGCCAATCGACCTACGAAGCTACCAACGAGTGCACATACACGCAAAATCTGAATTGGGTCGCTTGATGATTCTGACTCGTAATGGGATGAAAAGGTGGCAAAGGATGAGGCTAGGTCAATTTCGGGATGAGTGGCGGCGCGGCGGCACCACTTAGCTACCTGACTATAGGTCCTGGGTATTCGGCCACAGCCATCAATTCCTCTTTCATTCCTTTCTTACTGTCTGTCTTTCCTTCTTATTGTGAAGGTCGAGTACACTCTGAAGAGGCGCAGAACTACTAGATGTCAGGTTGAGAGCTGGGCATCAGCCTTCAGAACTCAATCCGTTAAACAGCAGCAGCATGATTCGTCGGCCGTCCATTGATGAACCTGGTGGACTTAACTCATGGAGTTCATTAACTCCAAGGAACAGCAATAGTGACTGGAACACACAGTTAAAATACTGGCAAAGTTATCGGTGTCGTCGCTAGTCCTGCACGCTGGGCAACGAGTGAAGACAGAGAGGACTTAACGAAATGACAAGGAGAAAACGAGGGAGACACACACAAGGTAAACGATAGTAAATGCCTTGAGCAGATGACAAAATGACGAGAGACACAGGGCTTATGAAACGAGCGAGTCCGAAGCAGCGTGTGAACGAACCATCATCGCCATAGCCATCCACCTAAGAGACAATCCGTTCGTGTGTCAATAGGTGTATGTAAGTATGCCAGCTTGCTCAGCACTTATCCCGAGCGGGCTATCCACTCAACCTCTCGGCAGGTAGCAGGCGCTACCGGAAAAGGGTTTGTTTAATTTTTCATTTAGATCATACCACTGCTAGTACGATTCTTCTTTTAGCTTTCTTAGAGACAGAGGGTATGCGGGGAAACCATCTCCGTTGATTCATTTATATCCATTCGTATTCGGCTCTCATTCAATCCCCCCTTACCCATTGACATCCCCTTGGCTTTTCTGGCGGCATAGGGTCGGCCTCGAAGTACTCCTGTCGTCTGCTTGTGCACCCACTGTTTTGTTGATTGTCTTTCTTCGTTTACCTTCCTTCTCCGACTCTCGAAATCCACTCGCTTCGTCACCTGTTCGTTTTCTTCGTCCGATCTAATTTCGTGGACTACGTAGAACTCGATAAGGCTTGGACGCGAATACGAGCGCCTATACTTACTACGCGTATGCTCTAGCTTAGATTTTATATAGCTCCCACATCTTACGATCACGAAGGATATTTTAGAGGATGCTATTAGGTAGTCGGTCTTCTTCGTTTTACACATACGCACGCAGTGTATGACAGTGTCTCTGAGAGAAAGAAATATATAATATATATCCAAACAGTTAACGCCTCTTTCTCCAATCATTGCTGTCGCTCCTCAAACTGGAAGATGCAAGCAGACGAGGAAGTCAGCGGGCAAACGACGCAAGTGGCGCGATCTTCGGGAAAAGGTCACGCACGCCAGCTCAACTTGTGGCTAGTCTGGCGTCTACTAATTATTATTGGCTTCGCTGAAGAGGTGGTAGCTTTTTTCTGCACTGATGTAAGTGACTGCTTTAGTCGCTCCGAATCGAGCAGCAAAGGCGACCTGGTTACCGCTACCAGTGCCTCATCGAACTAACTTCGTCCTTTTGCCGGCCAAATCATCGTCTGCTGCCTAAAGTAGCACAGTGGAGTGGCAGAAGTGTCGACAACCGCTTGTTCAGTATTTTGTTTGACAATGAGCTTACGCACGAGATTTATTATGAAGAAGGAGAAAAGAAAAAGATCATCATCGTCGATGTAGTCGCACTTGTCGCGCTTAAACATACCCGTACATACATCCATACGCTTACAGACACACCGATCAGGCTAGCCAGCGACTAAACGAAGGAGGGATTACTGGCCAGCACCGCGCTGTTGTTAATGCTTCTATCCTCTCGACCGCTTGTGTCGCTGTCGCCGTCAGCAGCGTCATTGGGGCCGTAGAGTAGCAGCAGCAGCAGCTGCCGCGTCAAGCTATCGTGCGCCTTTCGACTCGTTTCGTTTTCGCTGCTGCTTTCAAGAGCAGTCGATAATTCGTTTAATATGCACTTCAATATTTCTTTTAATTTTTATCGCAAAGCCTTCCATGGCCGGCGTCGATCGGCTATAGTACACTGAGCGGGATTTGCTTTTCTGTGCTGGGCCTGTGGCGCGGTGCCGATGGTCGTCAGCGCGCTTGTGAGTAGTTCTTCCGGCTAATGACTTATCCTGATGTCGTTGTTGCTGCTGCCGTTCGTGGCCGACGGACACATGGGCTGGCAGTTAAAGCGGCTTCTCGATCGGACAGAAAACAGGCAGGAGGACGGTGACAAGGAGGACGACGGGGCCGAGGAGTCGGCGGCAAGCGGCTTTTTCGCGGAAATTTCCATTAACATTTGTCTCCCCCACCTCCGCCTCGTCCTCCACCACCCTGCTACCAATCTTCCCGTTCCTGATTCTCTCAACCCTCTATTTTTCCCATTTCCTGGCCACACCCTCATGGACATCCGAGATTAGTTTAAGTTTTTTTTCGAGAAATTGTGTCTTTATCGCCTAATGCCGAGATTGCAACGAACTCTTTAGTGAAAGGTCGCTTGGAACATCCGATCCCTCAAGCCGAAGAAACGCCGGTTCACAGAAACAGCCTTCCACGATCAATAGCGGACGCGGTAGGTTTCGCGTGTAGCAGCAAAGCAGTAACAGCATCGTGAAAAGATGTCCTCCAGTAAATATCGTCTTCGTTTGGGTCATGCAAGACCTTTGTAATAACGAGACAAATTGGACGAATATTCGTTCCTTATTCATATTCAACCTTATGTGGTTTATACGGGACCGTTTTGCTTATAAATTATATTTGTTCAACTTGTATTAATTTGCTTTAGTAAACACAATGATAAATTTTATCTACAGTATATCAATAGTTTCTATTAATTATATAACAAATATTAAGGCAAGCTAATGTTATAACTAAGTCTTATACGTTGCAAAGCAATTTTGAAACTGGTTAACTTTGTTTATCATTGTTTCTATGAGATTCGTTGATTTATTTACCTAGACAGGTGACAAAGATGAATAGACTCCATGTTGCACTAGTTACGAACTTCAGACCAGTCCATGTTCCAGTTTCCGTGATACTTCGTATCGTGCGTGTTATGAACTATAATATTGAGTAAATACGTTAGTTAACGCCTTAGTTAGTTACTTAGATATACATATTTATGTAAATTCTCATTTTACTTTATATTTTCTCCAGCTTTAGAACGCAGGCCTTGCTTATCGAATGAAGCAGTGTATCAAGGCTTCATTTAAAGATCCTAATACACTGTGAAAAATTGAACTCTCTAAGAATACACTTAGTAGAGCATTTGACATCAATACGGGTTTAATTACTGGTGTCCTACAGGCCTGACTCGGGCCCGCTAATGCTTCTCATTAATAGATTTAATTGGTAAGGCAATTAATCAAATATGCAATGAGTAGTATCTATTACGAATTTCGGTCTCACTTGTGGAGAGCCACTGGCGAACCTGTCGTGTACATCGCCTCAAGCAGCCAGTTTTTCGAGAGGCTTAGCCATGATAGAAACGCATTTTCGCGAAAACGGCCTAGTTCCTGCTACTGAGCCTATTCTAGGCAAGGGGAACGAATGCTTGTATAAACAATGCGATTAAATCTTGCGTCGTTCACAAGAAAGCATCTGAACAGAAGCATTCGTTGCCGTCACTATCTTCGCCACTCGAAGGTCGAGGCAGACACATGGGGACCTTTCAGACTGTCATCGCTCACTATCGGCGTACCGCTCGGTCTCAACGAGCACCAAGCTCAAAATGAAGGGACAAAAACGCTTGGGACAGACGCGGCAGTAGTCGCAATGAATATAGGAAGAACGTTGAGTATGGCGAAAAAAAGTGCTCGAAGATGAGTCAAAAAAAAGACGATGACGGCGGCAACAACGACAATGGAAAAGGAGCAGACGACGGCGAAGCCGGCATAAACTGAGCGATAACTATTGGCAGACGAAACTGGTGACGCTCTAGCTGTCTTTGACCGAATTTAAATTGTTTGCGTCTCATTCTTTCCTCACCCCTCGCGTCCCGCACCCCTATGCACTTGTGATTTGCTGGGCGTGTGCGGTCGAACATCCCCATATGGCCCGTCCGATTTAATCCCACCCCACTACTGGTCGTCGAAACCCGGTCGAACTCCTTTGCTCTCTGTTTCTTGTTCTCACCGTCTCTGCAGAACTCCCGCTGTATTCGTTACCCCACGTACCCAACACCTCCTTTCACCGTATCTCCATTCCTCTTCCCGTTCCAGAAACGCTATTCCCGTTTCTTTCCAGGCGCGTCGCTGCCATCGTGGTCTTGTCGTCGTCGTCGATGATGAGCGGACCACAGGGACCTAGAAAAAGGGGAGAAAAAAATCTCGGAGAAGATGCTTCGGTAAGATGCTGTTCTAGTCTTGTCGATACCTCTCCTGTCTTTTCCGGATCCCAGAGTCCTGCACAGTCACGGGTATGATAGTGCAATGCGTGAAGGGTTGACATACAACGAGAGTGCGGTATAAAGAGAGAAATTGAGCTAGACTCGAAGATAAAGCGAGGTGGTAAGAGAAAAGCGAAATAAGAAATGGGAACTAAAGGAAATGGGGGTTAGGAATTGTTGCGCTGTTTGCCTGCGTTCATGCGTTTTTGAGTTCGTTCTTGGTTGGTTGGCTCCTCCGTTGTTATTGTGGTCGTGCTGACGTATGCAACACTATCAACAACTCTTCGAACATCTTTGCATCATCAGCTTGAGTCCCTTTGCTCGTCTTCGATCGACTGCCCTGCTACAGCAAGCAGGGAAACGGCGGGAAGGAAAAAGAAGATCGTAGGATAACTGTGTGGGTAAGGATTGGTAGAAACAAGAAAAAGAAGACTATAAAATGAAGATTGGAAGAGAGGAATGTAGGGGGAAGAAGCGGGACGCGGTAGATGGGAACGCAACGGGCACGAAAGTCTGCGACTCGTTCTTTGAGAGCGGGGAAACTAAGTTTGTCTTCACCATTTTGCCAGCCTTTACCTCGTATTCGACTTGGGCTTCTGCAGGAGTTAGGGTGCTTTTTCTTCTGCTGCTCACCAGTCGCAACTGCCTTCCCCGTCCCTTCGAATTGGTGACGCCAGCAACGGCAGGGCGGAGGGGCTGCTAGCGATGTAGTAGTAGTATTTGCGCTGCGATAACCGACTGCTCCTGGTGCCTGCTGTCGGGTTAGCGGACGCGTGATCATCGAACGCGTAACTGCGCCGCCCTGTACTTGGCGGCTGCGGCGGCGGCGGCGGCGACGGTATCAGTCCTCAGCGCCACCAACCGGAACACTTCCAATGACTGGACGGAAGATAAGCGATGCTAAGTCACCCCTATACACTCCTTCGTCCGTAGCCTTGCGACGTCAAAACCGAAGTTCGAATTTTATCGTGGCGCTGACTGTTGCAGCAGCTATAGTCGTTTACAGCTACAGACGCAAAGTTCCCTGAGTAAATGAATGGCACGATTATTGTTGTATTTAGAATAGCGAACGTGACACAAGCAAATATTCCTCTTGCTAATTCTAATCTGCTGTAGAAACTGTTGATAAATTCTCAATAGACGTAACGCTGCCATATAGAAAAGCGCCTGAATCATTTAGAGTTTATAAAGAGCATAATACAACACGTTCGATCTTAATAATAGACGGGATTTCAGCTAGTTAGCATGCTTAGTGGGACAACCTCGCCAGACGCCTGACGTACCCCCCGCCTTCGATACTTAACTGGGTCATTACATTGTCGTGCCATTAAATATTATCGCGAACACTGTGCACACTCGATCACTGGCAAGATTAAACTCGCCCCCAATATGATTAGAAGCAAGCCGCCGCTTAAGGGGCCAAAAGGTTTGTTACGATACTTCTTGCCTAGGTGGTTTCCGGCTTGCCGATTTCAATTGCACAGATGGATATTACAAGAATAGATTAGATAAAGGAATGAAATAATAATAAAAAATTGAAAAAATAGGACCTTGATGCCCGCTAGCACACTTCCATATGATGTATCACGATTAATCGGAAAGTGCTTGCTAACGTTCAGAAATAAGCCTGCGTACACCTTGGTCCGGACCTTAAATGGGTCCAAATGTACCTCTTGTTTGTAAAACGAGAACCAAATAGTCAGAGTATAAACATCGCGCGAATAGAATCTAGCCGATCTTAATTACACAGGTCAGCTCACGTACGACCTATCTATGCGGATGCTTTCGGATAATCAGACATTAAGTTGGTAAGGCCAGTACAGTGGCCCTGTTACTATTCGCATTCGAAGGAGCTGTAGCAAACGAAATAGTTTTATGTCTTACGCCAGCAGGCTCCTTCTGTTGACGTAGCCACAAGAAGGGGTAGGCAGTCGGCCAATTGTCATCCATTTGCAATGCAGATTCAAGCCAGCGTCGAGGACCAGGAGGAGAAAACCTCTAGGAGCTAGAGCCGTGAGCAGGAGCCGAAGTTGGACTACCGGAGCCGTTGAGGGGCACGGACCTCTTTGTTCTCAATTGTTGCTTTTATTTTCACCCAGTTCGGAATCTCCAATTGCAGAGTTAGTTGACGAGGAGACAGGCCGACAAAGAAATAACAGGAGGACTAAAAGGGAGAAGGGGACGACACTGGGGCAACTGCAGTCACGGAATGGTCACTGGTCTTATTTGCACCCATGCTGTCCCATCTCGAGCCGGTTCATTCTAAGCCAACGTTTCAGGGCAAGTTTCGCTGGATTGTCGCCTGCCGGTGGTCGTGGTGCCGGGATGCTGCCGGCAGAGGGATATAGTGGGGTGCGGAAAGAACGGAATCCGACCGACTTACTCCGGACTAACGACTGCCCATAAGAAGGTGAAATTGTACGCCCAATATTAAATTATGAAACGTATACATATACACACACGCATACGTAAGTATTATATACCTGGAAACGAGATCGTGTGCGACACAAGTCGTAACAGCCGAACAATTCTACGGTGATGGCCATTCAGAGTGCGCTCGAATAATGCTTGGAATAATGAAAGAAATGTAGAGTTAACGTAATTACATCGATCGTTAGAGAGCTGCTATGATATTACTATGATAGAAAAAGACGCTTTCCTTAGCCAGCCTTGCGTTGGGGTAATGCGGTAATTACAGCCTCGGCTCGTAAAAACGACTTCAATTTGGTGACCATTTGATTAGTTTATCTTTATTTACGTCGTCAGCAAATTCTAGCTGGCCAGCCGGGAAGCGAGGCGTCTAACGGCATAAATGTTTACATTAGAGATTAGCGACTAAAATTCAGCTATAGTTAGTTTGCTATACGTTTCACTTATATATCGGGGTAAAATTCATCTTAAATCTTGAGTGTGACAACTGCCACTACCAGATGCACGCTAACACCTCTCGCACCCATTGTGGTAATGATAATTTTTTAATAAAAACAAATGTCCATGATTGTTTACCTAATTGCCCATCCGGAATTTCAACGTTTGCCGAGCCTAATGAGCGTTGTTTTAATAGGATATGCCAAACAAATCAATTCGGCGCTGTCACGTCTTGCGAAAACGTGCCATAGAAAACACCATCCAGAAGCTGGGCATTTCGTATTCTTGTAACCCATGATGAGGCTTCGATGTTATCGCCTGAGTCAATCAGTTTCATCTCAGTTGCTCACTCGTCAATGAATGATTTGCATTTACAATTTGGATATCCCCCACTTCCTGTTGCTCAATGTGGTTGCCCTTCTTCTGATATTGCTACACACCATTGCAGGTATTGCTGAACGTAAAGGATCACAGTCAGACGTAGACAGTAGACACGTTAACGTTAGTTGTAGACGAACGGGCGATCGAGAACACAACGATTTTAACTCTGCCGCCACTATACAACGAAGCAATTTTACATTTCAGCGTCGACTAGACTTAATTTCCATAGGTTTGTTCCTGTGAACCCTTTCGAATTTTAGCTGGCAGCACTGATAACCACTACATCTTGTAGTAGACGGCATCTGCACACGTTCCGTAATAAAGTCTGCATTTTCTGCAGAACGTATTGCGACGCTGACAACAACGAAAGCGGCGACCACAAATCCGCTGACAGCCTATGCATACATACATTCGGCTCCATGATGGATGTTTCTGTTTTTTTTTCCACGTAGAATCTTCTTCTGGTCTACCGTTAAAACACACAGGGTGCTCGAAAAGTGTTTCATACTGATTTCACCATCTCATTACCCATTTCTTCTACGTAGCCGGCATTCTATTTGGATCATACTTTACCATCACGTTTACAATTCGAAAAGTAATGAACGTTCAACGAGCCATGTGCTCTATACTCGCGCGTCACAATAGCGTCGGTAGTCTCAGAGAAATCGCCTCGTGATACTAAATACGTGGTACCCAAATCACTGTAGATCTCATATCACTTTATCCGAATATGATGCAATATGAAGTCGAACATATCGAAGTAAAGGTGTCAAAATTAAAAAACACGGAAGTTATGCTGGAAGACTTTTTTGGACAGGAAACGTGTTAATTGCCGGGTGCGAACCCTTTTTTGTGTTTGTTTGCGTTCAGTTGATCATGGTCTACGTAAAGCTCCGTTAGCTTGCTCGTGTGCCGTCTCGAATCCCTCATAGATCTGGTCGATCACGTTCGAAACATGAGGGAGTAAAAATAACCCGAAATAACCCTCAAGATGACAGAAATATTCCAAGCAATCTAATCTGCACAAAAGATCGTCACCTCGAACTGACGGAATCGTATGAAACGTTAAAAGCGTATGAAGTTTTCGCAAAGTGCAAATTTCCACTTTGTCCATCAGCTCAATGCGTACATGGTGGATCATTTTGAAGATTGCTATGAGCGTAAGCCTGTATCGAGATCAGCCCGACCGGCCATCTGCCTGTCTGACGGTACATTTGAGTAATCGATGTCCAGCAAAACCATTTCATCGTTAACTCTGAAAATTTAAGTTATGTTCACACCTGATCTGTAGCGCTCTAAACACCTTCGGTACGTAATCGTGTAGTTGTTCACAAGTCGAGCAAATTGATTGGCACAAGCTTGAGGCTATAACTAAAAGCGCCATAATTTGAACAGCTTATTTTCGTATTTGAGAACCACTGCAGGCTTCATTTCTCGTATTAGCTAGCAGCAGTTCTGAGAAGATACCGCTAAAGCTTTCAATTTATTATACATTCTTTGTAAGTAGCTTTAACATATGCTATGGTCGTCTAATGGTTTTCTGTGCCCTTTACCCATTTCATGGTTATAAGGATAGATTCCCTTTATACATGCATGTTCATTGGACACTGTCAGCCAAATCGAATTTGCCATCGGTTAGAAACATCGTCTTACTGCGTCGTCTTGTCGACATGCCACTACCCACTCACTAGAACGCGAAACTACGATAATTATTTCTAATTGTTCTCCGTCCGGGGGCGCTGCAAACCAAGGTGCTTTTAACTGGCCGACCAATGAGCGGACAGGCCTTTCGCGCCAAAATTAAAACTAATTAACGTCCTGCTCGGCGACCCTGACAAAGCGAGAGGGGGTGAAGAAAGAGAAAGGGCAAGCAAGTTTCTCAAACGAGCCTTCGTGGGCAGTGTTTTGCACAAGAGACAATTGCGTCTTTTCCCGCAAAGAACGTTCTCTACTATATTAAAAACGCGCGTTCAATCAGCGTTAGCTCCTTATCAGGTGAGGTTGATGCAAATCTATACGGTCGTAAGCAGATGTGGCTGAAATGTAAAACACTGAACCTCGTTCAGTCTATGAACAAAATAGATTTATTTGTTAAATCACTCCGTTTCGCTCTGTACAAGTAACTTTGCTGATATTCAGCTGAGTCCAACACGTGGATGAGTAGTCCATCCAAATATTTAGGTTAAGATTAGTGGCCGTTTCCAATTGGAGCTGCCAAAACTGCAGGCACTACCATCCTCTATCCCGGCTCTCCTTTACGATGAAACGATAGTTGGTCAAGCAAAATAAATTTACATAAAGCTATAAGAACTGAATGTCGTCCGCTTTTTTAATACAGAACGAACGTTTTTATAATCGAAATTGGGTTAGATTTGAAGCTATTTAGGAATTTCAACTGTTAGTGCTATGACCTTTCAATACACGGCATCGTTTAGCTAGGTAAAACAACACTGTGGTATAGAACAATGGATAGGGAGAACAGGGAGTTCATACTAAAACTGATTAGAAGCTCCCCACTGACTATAACGTTGTTGAACTTTGTTGCTGCCACTGGTCGAGTGGTGACAGCTCCCTGAAAGCTCTAACGTTGACGAAACTTCGTTTGCATAATTGATATGACACATCATGGCGCGATTGGTCGCGTCATGATAATTTTTCATAACTAAATGGCTATTTAGGTTTTCCTTCATTTGACCCTCTGCAAATAACGGTGACGAAGTAATTGATTTTATCTACTGTAGCACATTACCAGAGTTTTAAAATCAACTAAAATATTCTGGCTTAACGCAGAACGGGGTGACGTCTCTAACCGTCTATCAGGACCGGATGCCCACGACTGGCAATTATTACAACCGACAAACATTTGACTACAGGCAACGCTTTGCAAATAAGACGCCTGATTGGCGGTCCTGGGAGCATTCAGTTATTGCCGCAAATGTTATTGTTGTTGATGTTCTCACCGTTATTGTTGCTGCCCGCTTTGGCCTGTTGTTCTATGTATGGATGCTGCCGCGGTTGTTGCCGCCAGTCGATGAAATCAGAGGCAGGCCTTGTGGAGGAGTAGAAGTTAATTGATTTCGGCAGGCAAACGAATGCTACTGAACAGAAGCGCGACTGAAAGCGTTGAAGACGGAGGAACGAACAACTGAAAGCCTTTGGGGTGGTTGAGGAGGCGACAAGATTAGGTCACACATACGTATGTATATGCGACCAACCTAGCGACAGGCAACGTTATGACAACAGAAATAACATCGCGAATGGAGACGAAGACATGCTTTTGACTGACTGACTGACTGACTGGCTGGCTGGCTGGCTGGCTGGCGTTGCTGGATTTGTGAGCGACTGTTTCCGTCTCTTTTCTCTGATTTCGCCTTTGTCTCTCGGCATTTCAGAAGCATCATCCCTGCGTGCTGGGATTAGAACGAAGACGTACTAGGGTACGTATATATAATAGAAGAAACTTGAATACAGAGTGGTATTTGGCGACAGCAACGAGAAGAAGCTAATGCGGACGACGACATTATGTTGATTAAGAGTACATTTTTGGTTATTGTTTGCGCTTGTTTCGATACTTTTGTTCGTATTAGCTCTATTTATGTTCTATTATACTCTGTCGCGCCTCTGATCGTGTTGTTACGACTATAAGAAGCAGTGACAAACACCGAAAAGAGCTGCTATGAAAGGACGGAGAAGACGAAGCGACAGACGGAAAAAATGTAGCTGAAAATAATGTTGCGATCTGTAATGACGATTCGAAAGAATCGCAGCGAACTTAGGTCTGAAGTGGTCCGCCTCCATGGTCTTCCTAGGTGTATTCATCGGAGGAGAAGTTGGGGGAACTGGTCGTCGGCAGCTACTCAAAGGTCAGAATCCAAGGAACACTCGATCAATTAGATGTAATCCACGAGACTTGAGCGGTTTCTGTCTTTAACAGATATTTCATCAGCACTATTTCATATCACGATTTTGATTAGACTTGCGAAGGAGATGGACGTCAAAGAGGGTAATCTCAGAAAAGTCAGTAGGTCTCGATGTGTGTTGATAAGTAAGTGCATGTTGCGCCTATTGTCACGGTTCGCAAAAACATGGTTTTGTTACGGATATGCTGTAGCGTGACACAGTATTAATTGGTGATGATGAAGAACAAAAGTTTTCGATGATGGCTTTCGATTGTATCGAACCTGCAATTGGTTCATGGAGAATTTAGTAAATGTTTTGAAAGGAGCTGTTTTTGTACGTATCTACACGTGGTGCCTGACGGTCGAGGGTTTTTGAGCGCCAATAACAACTATTAGATAACTAACTGTGCAGTAACTAATAGTGAGGATATCAAGCGATGGCAGTACTCAGATCGGCTTGTGAAGAAAGCGTGGAGTACGACACAGCGTATAAGATCTTGGAAGTGGTTAAAAGCCATTTAACATGCCGCTAGTATGACGGAGTCAGGTGCGGAGAGCGAGCATGAAAACCAACAAAATGGGTTCTTCATTAGAAATACCGTCGGTAGATACCATTTGCATTGTGTCAGTTGAGTATATTGAAAAGAGAGGAAGTAGAAATAAATTAGTCTAAGGTGCCAAGTAGAAACGAGTAGACGTTTCTCATGAATAGAATTTAAAGGAATACCGAACGGAATCAATGAATTTCCATCAAAGCGAATCTCCATAGATGCAAAAATACATACATTGTCTGAGCAACAACAACTGCACAACTGTACGTTTAGGCAAGCAGACATAGCCGCCGCATAATAACTTAAGCCTCGTCCAACTTCAGATCTAAAACAATTTAAACTTTGCGCCTCACCACCGGTGAGTGTGCGACTGCCATCGTCTATTACGTACATGTAATATAGCCGCAAACGCGAGCCAACGCTTGACACCAGTACGCATGAGTATCTGAATTTACAGATGAGGTATTAATTAAACACTAATGCTGCCGATCCTATATCGTTTCCGTTCGCGACATCTGACATAAGCGATCGGCCGTGTACTGATTACTCAACAAAGACACGGTAATTTAATAGTAGCAAGTGTAGTTCCGCTGTTGTAACCGACGAGATCCGGACAACGTGGGTCGGACCTGAGCAGACGGCTAGGTACAGCCACGCCAAAAACGTGCTTTGCTGGTTTTCACAAGTTCGGCCTGTTCTCACTCGGAAAATTCTCACTGTGACGAGAGACAGAGAGAGAAATAGCTCTAGTAATAAATGTCTGCCTATGCGAACGCTTATCATACGGTTTCAAGCAAATGGGTGTCTCAGACTAATCTGTTCCAATACATATGTCTTCCCTTATCGCCAACCCCATATTGCTGAGTGTCGCTAGCTGAAGGAACAGCCGCATCAACAAATTTCTAACACCTAATTTGAGAGCGTAAATTTTAACCGCTTCAACGTCCATTGCTATTAAAGGCTGTACCGGCTACAGTGGCGACTCCTATTCGTCAACAAAAAAAATCTCAAAAACGTGAGATCGTTCTAATCTTAAATGGTGAATCCGTAGCGAACGACACCTAGTGCCGCAGTGAGCAAGCTGAATGGTATGGTCATCCACAGCATATACGGCTTGTACAACGCCATTTGTTCCGAAATCAATTTGCTATTGAACGTCTGGCCAACAGTTAAATGTAGAATCAACAATGAATCATGAACGATCAGTAGGTAGGCGCTGTATAGTTAAGAGATTGAGACCAATTATTAGAAAAAGGAGGGGCGCAGTATCGACATCATAATGGTTATTGTTCAGTGTTATTGTTAGAAGCGATTGAGGGTGATTACATAGACAATGTCGCTTACTAATTGGAAGGGGCAATTCGATCTCGTCTATAAGTAGACGAGCAGAACGAGACAAAACAACAACAACAACACCTACGATGGTCAGAAGCGGACGCTGCAACAGCAATAGCAGTTGGAACTACGTGAGTTGACTCGTTGAGCTTTGAAAGCCTCATGAGTACGTTCCCTTCCGCCTCTGCAGATCCCTTTATTCGTACTAGTGGAAGGTTATGGGTACACGGTGGCGTCAGGATACGAGACAAAGCTGCTCTGGCAGGTGATGTGGTGGAATCGTCGTCCATCGAACTAACCTCGAAAACTATTATACTACTCACTATAGCTATGGGAAGTTCAGTCTCACGACAAGCCACCTCTAAAACTGGGCACAACCGCGCATTCAGCTTTTTCGAAGGCTTCGAACGAGCATCGTCTTCTATAGATGTCCTCTAGGTGGACACATATTCTGAATTTTACGTCCGGACAGCTTCAGACGGTTAACTCCGAGCACGAAACGAAACGTGGGTGCGCTGGCTTTTCAACTCAAGCAATCGGTAGGCAAATGCGTTAACACCGCACCGTCACGAGTCTTTTATGCGGATGTGTGCCTTCTTTTAGCGGACTCTAACGTGTCCCTTGTGGCATCCTGCTGCGTTTTATATGTTACAGATCTGTAGTCTCTAATATATACAAGTTGTACTGCTATACGAGGCGACTCTTTTGCACTTCATATGGTTGGATACAATTTGGGCGTAGGTAATTAGGTAGAACAGCCGTAACATTGCCTATTCAACCTAGCTAGTTGATAACAAAAGTTGTTGTGAATGAGGTGCCTGACGATCATAAGGGCATGTGGAATACAGTTAAGCCAACATTTATTTATTTAGATATTGATCGACCTACTTATTTTATTCTAGCCGATGTAGCATTATCCGCTGTGCAGTTGCTTTCGTCCCAATGACTGGACACGGCAATTTAACAATTCTGGTTGGACTCGTACCGACAGCCATCGTATTGATCTATAATAGCTATGTGAAGTAATAGTGTAACAGCAGCAGCTGCAGCGATGGCTGTGCTAGTGCGCACAGGTTGGCGATAACCAGTGGGCCGCTCCATAGACGTGCTAGGGTACCATTCAATAGGTTCTATGGATAGAATAGCAGCGATGGCTGCAGTTTCAAAGAGGACTACAACGGCTGATTGGCCTGACCGACCCGTTCGTTGGGATTCGATCGGAATTAAGCAATTAACATCGTTTCGGTCAGTTGTGCGATGATCAGCAGGCCGGTCATCGCTAGCCGTCACTACCAGGATGAGAATATACTTCAGAAGCATAGCAGAGCGAACCACTATGACGGACATCGACGCATGACCATTTGCTTGCGTGGAATACAAATGTGGACAAGATCCAGCATCATGGCACTGCCATTGCCATATTGTGTCGTTGTATCGTGTCAATCGTTTGACGCAGCTAGCTATTACCTACCCAAACTCTCTTCCTGATTACTCCGCCATGACAAAACGCAGAGACGAGTAAGGGATCAATCGCGACAAAAGATGTATGTGTCCAAAAACATTACGGGCTCGTGCTTTGCTCGTTGATATGTACAACTCTTTTTTTTTCTGTTTTTCTATCGCTTTTTGGGGATCTACCGCACTCTTTTGTGCAGACTCTCTTTCGCCAGCGATAAACCAAGAGGTTAAATTGTTTTAGTCGAATTACCCAGAAGCTCTGGTTATCCCTTAAAGTTGAATATTCTGTGCAGTTCAGCATGAGCGATTAGTACCTAGTGGTCGGAAAATCTTACTAATGGCTTGGGCTGACTAGGCAGAGGTTAAAGGCGAACTAGGAGGATAAGTGCGGAAGACGTGTTCTGCAAAATGAAATGATGGTGGCGAGACACACCTGTGGAAAACGTGGGCTATGCTAGTTAACGTATAACTAACTTACTTACTTGAGGGGGTATGATATATAGAGAGAAGACGAAAGGACTTTTACCAAGGTAAATAATTTTCTAACAGCCCTATAAAACCATCGCTCAATTTGCATTACTTAGCGGGTATGCCTTTTGAGCAAAATTACGAACTCGGTAGTGAATAGCGTAGAGTAATAATTAAAAAAATTTTCTTAGTGAGCTTTCCTTGCATAGTACTTTAAATCACTTGGAAACGAACGATTCTCTAATGCTCAGTAAGCAAGGACACGTTGCTGGCTTGAACTTGAAAACATTGTCTGTCACGCTTGAGTACATTATAACTAACATTTCGATTTCAAATCGGATGCGTTGATTCGCCGAACGATTGCTTAATAAACTGTGACCGTTACCTATAATCGAACACTGCAGTTCTATGAGTCTTCTTTGAGGTCGTATGCATTTGGTCATCGGGCATGTGTGTCAATGTACGTTTGTGTGAATGTAAGCCTAGTCCCCATCAGCCTATTGTAGCGAAATCAAAGTGAAATCAGAGGAAGAGAAAACGTTATTCTGTGGACATAGCCCGCCCTCGGCACCCGTTCACTGGCACGGGTAACTCCTTCAGTGGATCTCGCCTGTCTCGATAGGGGTAGCAGTCGTACTCGAATCAGATCGAATCAGAGAGTTGGCGTAGAGTTCAACTCGGGGGTAGATGGATTAAGGCCTCCTCCCCTCCGCCGTTCCCTTTTGCCCCTAGGGTCTGGTTATTGGGAATGAGTAGTTTCTTTCGCAATGTCTGCGTCCGAGTCGAAGTCTGTCTCTTGATCTGTCTGTTCGAAGCCTGTGCGTCTCGTTGAAGCCTCCACCCACTGAGACACATAGTCCTGGCGCCCCTTCTTTCCCGTATTGCCCACCCCGTTTCGATACCAAGCCCAAGAAGAAGAGCGCACCGTTTGGTCTTTCCCTCCCGGGAAACGGGGGTCACTCCCACTAACATCGCACTGTTACCGCGGCTAGCACCACCCCACCCCAGTCCTTTCTTTTTCGCCCACCGCGCCCACCTCTAAAGACGCCCCCGTGTGCGGGTAGGGTTGCGTCTACTCGATTTAAGCCAAGTGTGAAATTCTGTTATTAAGGTACGCCCATATGCGTCCTGATAACATTGGACATCCAAGCACGGCGCCAATAATAGAGAAAACTTGAGAACTAAATGATAGAAGACTTGGCGCATTGCAAATCCATATCTAGTTGATCATATTCGTCTTATTGTATTCCGAGTAGCTATCTTTGTCTAACTATCTGTGATAGTACACGAGTAATACATGTAGAATACGTTAAAATGTAGAAAAGCAGACGGAAACCAGCCTCCGTTGATCTTCTCGCCAGGATCGCGGGCTTTTGCTTGGCGGGAGAATTCAAATTTCAGCAGGGGTGACGTCAAGAAGGGCTTGAAGAGTTTCCTTTTCAGTAGGCCGAGTCTACTTTAGCCTGTCGCCGCTCTACAAATTCACGAACTCACGTGTCCTTAAATAAAATAATATCCTCTTGCGGTATCCTTGCTTTCTCCTTCGTATGCTTTACAACGACTGTCACACAGCTATCGACTGTTACTGCGTTACGACCGCTACAGGGTTCTTTCTTCTTTCTTGTTGAGTTTAGCCCCCCCTTTCAGCAGCCAGCTTCACTTTAAGACTTTGAACGGGCTCAAGGCTACCGTAGCTATCGCAACGACCCGATTAAAGGCAGAAAAAATGTCACCCCTATAACTATAGCAGCACACTTTGCAAAAATTGTCTGCCATTCTTAAGTAAAACGGAGCATTACGAGTAAATGTATAGTAAGCAACAACAAATAGCCGGGGGGCTAGGGTCGCAGTTGCTGCAAGGTTGCTATGCAAATTGCTCTCTTTCCAGAGCTCGTTTAAAAACGAGCCCATATTCACATCTTTTAATAATAGTTATAATATTAGATATTTCATAATTCTTATAATATTACTTATTCAGTTATCAGTTCGTAACAACTCACTGGGCCACCTAACAGAAAAAGAATTTACGCGAATTTAACGTTTATGTTGCCCCTTGATAATCGTCATTAACACGCACAGTATTATCTTAAATATATTATGTAAATATCGTATAGGTCGCTATTCAGCAGAACCCAGATCGGCCGACATCTATTCGGTGTATTTGTGAGTCATCGTTAAATGAAGGAATGGAGATGTCTATTGCTATTATCCCGATATGATTACGATGGTACTACCTTCTGTAACCGCTACAACGAGCGCCAGCTGTAGAGAACAGGCCAATGTGAGGCAACGCAACAGCGACAAAGGCTGCAGAAATATCCTATACTATTCGATCGTTACCCAAAATTAGGAAAAAGAGATTCAACAGGAAGACGCGTGCATTGGGCGGGGCTGGCTATACACGATAACTTCTCGCAGAACTGTTTCCAACTCCCCGTGCCATGCATGGCGAATGTATGAAACCAAAGGAGAGACGGAAAATAACGAAATTTAATAATTGCCCAATTAGTGGTCACAGTAGCAATAACAGCATGTTCACCTACATAACCAGTTTTATTTACCTACGTAAAGTACCTCTAAAATTGCTGATGGGACAAACAGTTTCCAATCGGTATTCTTCCACAAAAGCTGGAAGTCCAGAAGCGCTGACAAGGCTAATACTGGTTTCTAGAACAGTACAAATAAGCACAGCCCTGGTTTTAGAATATTTTTATTTCAAAGACAAGTAGAAAAACGATTACATAGCATAGCTAAATTAGGTGCGCCTCTCCAGGTACTCCTAAATTCGAACGTAATGTTGGCCAATCATGCATGCATCAACACAATCGGGATTTATTCCAGGACAGTGCGAAATAAAGCTATATTATTAAAGATTACGCTGCCGCCGGCATTCTAACTTACTACGGGGGTATCGGCTTCAGCAGTTTCGGCCGTTGCAAAATAGATGTGCTATTGCTTATATGAAGTTAGCCTTGAATCGGGCCCATTGAAAGCTAACTGGCACACATCTCAAACTAACTGTTATATTTGGGCCGATTGAATTCATATATGAACAATGTTAATTTTCTAGTTATTTGTTTGTTGATGGTCGAGTGTTACTGTTGATCGATGTTTTTTTTTTTTCGCGCAAGTCATTGGTGGTGGAAATGTGTTATGCACGTACAATCTTTGTAACTAAATTTTGTGGCACTTTGTGTCTGGTGATCATGGGCTGAGATAATCATGTACTAAACTCGTTCCCCTTTAGGCTACACAATTAGCCAGGCTCTTACACCCTCAGAACGCTCTCCATGGTCTTTCATCATTTAGTTCGGATTACAAATTTTTTTTTGGGTACGCGCCCCACAGATGAACATGTGGGGTGACAGGGTGTGCGTCTTTGATGCTTCTTATCTTTGTCTTACCAAAGTTAGGGGGTACCGAAGACACTCGGAATAGTGGTGTTTTGTGCGGCGAAGGCTTTTTAGATGGCAATGGTATTCAAAATTAGCTTGTTGAATATCAAATGCAACATTCGGCCTAAAGGCCGCTTTCCACTCGATCCAGTTTTAAACGCATCGAGGATTACATTAGGCAGATTTTACAGAAAAATAAGGATACATGTTATTTAGCATTAGAGTCCCTGTTCTGCGCAGAACAGACATCCCAGGCTATTTCTGCAATTTGTTTAATAATAAAAACACGTAAAATAGAAAACGAATGTCTCAGTTGTTCTTGCTCACACTCAGATTCATATTCGAAAAACGAAAGAAAAAACAAAATTTTGTGGACTTAAAATCATCGATTTATCGAACAGTGATCGTGCATTATCGTGCCGAAGGAGTATTAGAAGAGGGAAGGGGAAAACAAGATTTGACATTACTTAGCGTACCTTACCAGATTACCACTAACCTAAAGGCCTTAATTTTACTCGCACGTGCATAACTATAACCACCAGAAAGGTTAGTTAGCGGAAGGCTAGACAGGTAGCAACGATAACGAATAGGCGAAATACATATGCCAGCGGATACGTAAGCACTTGTCGACATGGGTATAAAGAAAAACATCTATTGCTGTCTCGACTACGAATGTATTCTTACGAAATAAAAGACTACATTGACTAACACCAGCATCGAAAGTTTCGAGCTTTGCTTGACTGCTCGGACCTGGCCATGTTTAAAAAACTATCAAATACTTTAGCTCTCCCGAAAAACCTTCTATCTAAAGCTGGTATTATAGTGGGGACTTGCTATAGAGGTTTCTAACTCTCCGTTGCCCAGTCGACGCTCAAAGTACTGGCACGCCCTACGATAGCACAGGCTCGAGAACGCGTGTGATATTCGCTTTTATTGCACTAATAACTCTTAATTAGACACTTGCAAACGAAGCAGGCATAAGGGTGAGTGTTGTGAAAGGATCAGACGGCCAGCGTCCAGAAACTACGAAGACTCAAAAAAGATCCGAGAACGACTGTTGGATGAAATCTAACAGCAAATAAGCTTCATGCGATACTCGACGAGTGTTCCACCAATTAACGGACGACGCAAAGAAACCGAGGCCCATAAGCCCTTTTAAGTACCAATTCTATAGTTTTTCTATCTGTAATTACCTGTTACCTTTTATGAAATTTGAAAAGTTTCGATGGCAGTGAGGGTTCTAATATCTTCTATAAAGATAATTTAGCATTTTTGCTTCAACGAGCAATTACACAAATCTTACCAAAAGTCCAAAATCTTCGTTTTTCAAAGAATGAAATAGTAATACATGTGTAGATGCTCTGTGTTGAAGAAATGACTGTTAAGGTTTCAACTGCTAATCTTACGTAAGCAATACTCTGCTTTGATCCTTACTAATTATTTCGTTATTATCGCGTACATCCAGCTCAGCAGTACGCGTATTGACGCGTACTAATTACTTTTTCAATAGCGCGTAGTAGAATACCATACATACTGTCAGCACTATATGGAAGTCCAGTGTTAAAGCCAGTTTGATGTCACTTTCATTCAGCACCCCCGCCTCCCTCTGTTGCATATCTACGAGCACCTACACACCTAAAATGAGGCTGATTTTTAATGTGTTCTTCTTTATTCCTTCTTCTAAATACGTTTTTTTTATATAAAACTCCTAGGCTATTCCGATATGCAGCCTAACGTTGTGTAGTTCTGATTCACTAGGATCGTCTGTTCAGCCATAATATGTATGTACAAACCGACTAGTGTCGATCGTCGTATTAACGAGTGCCTTCTGCCTATATCAGGCCATCGTCTGTGTAGTAACAGTCTGTACCTTTACTCGTGTTCTGGCCTTGCTGCTAGTGAGCCTTGAGTTTGAGACTCTGGCGTTGGCCTTTACTGCTGCTCCCTGTGCTTCTCGATAGCACTGCCTTCATCGTCGACATCGATGACGACGGCCAGCCTGAGCTAACAGACTGGCTGCAGCCTGTTCTCGGCCGCGTTCATCAACGCTCTTTTGCGCCGTTTCGCTTCGGTGTCGCCATACTTGAAGTGGCGGCGGTGGCAGCAACCGCTGCTGCTACCATCACTGCCACCACGGCCGTAGTAGGAGTGCGGAGAATTCTTAGGGAATGTAGTGGGGCCGGGGACAGACTGAGAATCGGGTTTTTTTCGGGAGGACTCTCAGCCAGCATCATGGTAGTAAAATCTACGGTCTACCAGTTTGGTCTCATTTTGCCAGTGCTGGCCTCACCCCTCTCTGTTCCCATCCCGAATACCCCTTCCCCCTCTCCCCCCCCCGTTCGTCGCTCCCCATCCACCCAGCGGCCACATACCGCTTGCCCCCGCTACTCCCCTTCAGTTTCTCTGTCTAGGGCTTAAACCCTTATCATCTGGCGAGGCCAGCCACCCAACCACCCACACCACCCACGCCTCCCCCTACTCTAGGCTCGATCCAACCAACTGGGCCTACTTCCCTTCTACTTGATGCGGTTCGGCTGGCTGGCTGTTTTTCGCCAACGCTGCTGCTCCTAGCGGGGTTAGTCCTCGCTCTTCGTTCGCTTGCCTATAGGTCACAGCAGCTAACGCTAGCGTTCTCAACGAACGCCAGTCGGCTCCGGCATCGGCTCTTCTACGGCCGCTGCTGCTGCCGCCGCTGGCCCACTGAAGATCTCATTAATACAAAAAAAAAAGATATGACTCATCTAAAAAAAGGGGAACAAAACCAGGGCAGCTAAGCCAGAGAAGCTCGGCACTTCGTTCCCCTCCTTTTTCTTCTACTGTACCTTCTCGTCGTTGTTGTCGTCGTCGTCGTTTGCCGACGAACGCCGCTAGGAGAAAGTGAATGAGTCCTATGTACACTGTGTGTTATATCTGTGCCTGTATGTGTAGAAGAGAGATAAAAATAAGCGAGAGAAGACTTTCTCCCTTGCACTCTCGGTTCTCTTTCCCAAAAGATGGTGGTGTCGAGAAGTGCCAGTGGTTGTCTTGGCGGCGGTATAGTACAAGGAGGTGGCGGTGAAGGACCAGCCGATCGCTTTGCCGTTTTTTTGGCAAGAGAGCAAAGAGAGAAAAAGAGAGTGTGAGAGAGAGAGAGAGAGATAAAAAGAACCAAAAGCAGACGCAGACGATTTTGGGAGGAAAAGTTGAGTGCGCTGTTGGCACGGAGTGAAGTAGAGAGAAAGAAGGAAACTCGTGGGATAGAATGAGCCAAAGCTAAGCGGGTTCGTTCAGTACTACTACTGCTGCCGCTGCTGCTACTGCTACTTCTACCCACACAGTAGTGAGAACACTGCTCGTTATTGAGAGAATAACGGGAAGCTGCTGCTTTTTCTGTTGTTGGCATAGGATGAGTGAGGATACGGGTGGAAGAGATCGGGAGATGGAGAGGGGAATGTTGGACACCCTCCTAATGCTCTCTTTCTCTCACACACACAATTATGCTACAGTCTAGTTTGAGGTAGGAAAAAGCTTGGATTCGTGCTATACCCATCACCTCCAATTTCCCTCGTTTAGCCCCATTTTTTCCCGAGTTGTGAGAGCGAGCGTTTAGGCGACGCACGGCCAGCTAACTGGTGGAGTATAGCCTGTGCATGGGTTATCAAACTGTCCCGTCATCTATGGGCGGTTGAGGTTGAAGTGTGGATCGGCTAAAAGAAGGAAGGGACGAACGAATAAGTAAGAAGAGCAAAAGGAAGACTATGTCATGTATTCTATATGGCAGGAATCGAGTAACGGCAGACGCCACAACACTGGCGCAACGAACAATAATAGTAATAGTGCTAGTTGTAGTAAATCGAATAGTAGTGGCAACCACGGACGATTTTCACTCTTGCTCGCTCTCTCTCTCGATTTCTCGCTACCCCCCCCCCCCCCCCCCGTCCAGTCCAATCGAGCTGCCAGTTGACTCTCACTATAGGCCATTGCCTGCTTTGCTCATGCGCTAATCTAGGTGCCGCTCTCGCTTCCACTCTTCAACTTCATAACCCTGTTTTCGCATTCTTTTTTCTTTCTGTAGAGCCAATACGAGAATTGCACCTTTTTGTGCTCCCTGTTTCATTGGTTGCTTCTGTGGTGTAAAATTTCGTTTCCTAAAAAAGTGTTCCTAGTTTTTCTCGCTGCCGAACTGCTGGCCAACGACCGGCAAGAAGTACACTCACCATCAGAAACACCACCAGTGGCAGGAGCGTACGACATTGCACTACAGAATACGAGTAGCGTTCGCCGGGCAGCTCGCCGCAGGCGTCTACCAACTGAATGGATGAGAAATGCAAGATAACGAGAAGATGGAAAACGAGGTAGAGGAACTCACGGGACTACACAGAAGGTTTCGGTGGTGCTCGTATTAGAGTAACGATGAAAACAATGAAAGGGAGGAAAAGAGATAGCAACGCTCTGAGAAACTGCAGAAGGGGAATAGCCGAGTCTACGCTGAAGCTGCTGTGTAGAAAACAGTACCGAAGAAAAAGACAGAACATGGCTTTCGCAGCAGTAGCAAGCAGTAGGCAATTAACTTCCCCTGTGGTAAGCTCCTTCGTTAACTCAGGCGAGGTTGATGTTCCCTTTGACGTGACAGAAAGCAAACTCCTGCTGCCCCGAACTGATTTACTATTTCTTTCCCTGTTTTCATAAACTTCCCTTGGTTCTTTTTTAAAAGTCCAGCCACTGGCACTATTGCTTGTACGCTTGCCACTGGAGAGCTACTATACATACGAAATAGTCATTTTGGAGCACATTTACGACGACGCTGCAGCTGACGTCATGGCCAGACAACAACACGGTAACCATTCGCAGACGGGACTGTTGCTGTGGCTTCATAAAGACGCTGAGGAAAATAGACCTAATACCGTTGTTTACTACATTTGTTTCCACATACATGTGGCCACTGTTGAATGCATAAATTCGATACATCTGTAATGATTGCTGGCCATACGCCTAGTACTTTGTGCTATGTAGTATATATATATATATATACACACATCTGTGTTTGTGGGTGATACAAGCTTTTTTGTAAAACACCCTCTTGACCACGACAAGACGCCAATCTCCTTTTCATAGCAATGGCATTACATATGACATTCACATACACTTGCACCTTCTACTCGAGCTACTATTTCGTTAAGCAGAGATTTCGTCTTAAGCAGTGTGTCATGAAAGTAATTAGTTATGACGATGCGCGGTTTTGCATTGGTTCGCGAAATGCCATTTCTTCGCCAAAAAGCCCCATGCGCCAACGAACGACATAACAACAGCAGCTTAGTTCATAAAATACTCTTCTTTTGGATACGTATGACGTCCATATGTGTCTGCCTAGGGGAGCATAGCGAAACCTTATGAAACTTGAGCAAATGAGCCGAAACCTTACAGAACATTACACGCTTCTCCCACCCCGCCTGCCTCTACCCCGCAAAGTTGTACGTTGCCCCCCGTCTTCGAGCCCCTTCAGCTCAAATCGAAGCTGTCAAAATGCGCCTCACCGTTCGCTTTGGCCGTTCAGCCAGCGACAGAACAAAGACTCATCCCTAAATTTCCACAACCCATAACCCCCCGATGCCAGGATCACTCTCTAAAGTCTTAGGCTCGCTCCTACCGATTCTGTTCGTTTGATATTCTTCGTTGGTCATGGCCGCCTCGTTGCGCGTTCGTTGCGTCCCCCGTTGTCGTCATCCTCTTCTTCTCTCTATTCAAATTTTAAGTGTTTTTATTTAATTATCTTATTCTCCGTAGCTGGCCGTAGCTGGCCGTCGCTGGTTTACAAGGAGAACGCACACACAGCCAGAAGGATCCATCCGACTGTTACGAGAGAAGCAGACGGAGAAAGGAGGATAAGCGAGGAAAGAGCAGACGAATTCGACCGACGATGTCAACAACGATGAAGAAAAAAGGAAAACGAAGGGCAGACCGAAGAGAGGGGTGAAGGCGGTCAGGGTGCGCGGACCGTGAACTTTCAGGCTTCGGCAGTAGCTTCGGCATTGATGGTCTTTGCGCAAGCTTTGTCTTGAAGTCTAAGCAGCATCGACAACGACAAGGCTCTGCAACTGCCATAAGTCGATTGCCGCTGCTATTGGTGCTGGCACCGCTGTTTCAGCTCGCCGTGTAACTGTGCTTATTTCGGCACCGTTGGTGCCCCGCAGTCCACTATGACTTTCGCACTAATCGTCACTCTTCTCTCGTTTTGCTTTTTTCTTCGTCCTCATTCACGCGAACCCCTCTCGTAATGCAGAGCTTCCGTGGCCAACACATCACCGGTCTAGCAGGCTCCTTCGTCTTGCTCATTATTCGAATCGAAATAAATTTTAATCAATTTCAGATGTATTTTTCTCTTGATCGTCGAGACGGACTGCCGCCGCGTCTGCTGCCGGGCCGAGCTGACAAGCTGAACGCACACGATGTCCGCATCGGTATCTGTGCGACAGCAACGTGCGACTGCGTTCATGTCGCCCACTCTGCAACTTCGTGTTGACTTAGCAAGCTTCTTTAGCTCGCTGCTTTGGTAGAGGCAGCGGTGTCGATCTCTTCATATGTCTCGTGTCCCACTCTCATCCTGCCTGTCAAGAATCAGCCCCGAAGTCGCCGAAAGATAGAGCGCAAAGCTACCACAGACGGAATCAGTGGGCCATCAACTAAATTCTAGCGGAGGAGCTCAGCAAAAATGAGTATTTTTTATGTTTAATTAGAAAACAATAGTGAGTTAATGGTGCGTGTGTTTGTGTTGAAACTAGCCGGACTAGCAAGAGGTTCGTAAGCAGATGAAGAGATGCAGACGCTAGCGAACAGACAAGAAACGACTTAAGGTAAATGTATAAAATACAACTTAGTGGAGGAAAGGACGTTGAGGCGCTAAGGGAAGGGTCGAAGGGAGTGTATCGAACAGACAACAGCAGTGCTGCGTGTTGAGCTCTGAATATGTGCGGGCTTCAGCAACAACGGTGGCTGCCAGCGAATCCGTTTCGAGTTTGTTGTCGATCAAACTAGCCAGTGATGTCAATGGCCTAATCGACGATGCTGCTGCGGGTACTACGAATGCTAACGATCTTCGAGGATGTGCTTGCCGCTAACGATCTAGGTGCCTTGAACAAACGGAGCGAGCAAACGAGATTGAAGACAGAAAGTGAAGAAATATAAATTTTTCCGACTTCTGGACAAAATATAGACAGATTTTTGTCTAATGAAAATTATATTACTTGCTAAGAAACGAACAGAGAATTCAAACCAATATAAATAAAAGAGAGGATAAATTGCCTCGAAGTCACCCGTACATAAAACGCACGCCCATGAATAAGTCTCATAAATAAGTGAACATCAAGCACAAACATTGTCAATCGCTTACCAGCTAAAATCGGCCTCGTACGCATTCGTCGAGGTGCCAAGACTATTTCAATGATGCTCAGCTCCCTCACGCCATCTGGCAACAACCTTTATAAGTCAATGTAACTCTTAGCCGAAACCTGGTCCTTCAAATCTCATACAATACTATCCTTCTTCGAAACCTAGTTAGATATTCCGGATAGAAGCAGTAGATGAATCGTTGTAAGTCTTCAGCATGGCCTGGTTAGCTTTCCTCTTTGCCCGCATTAAGTACTAGCTCTTATTAAGTATTCACCCTATACAAGCTCAATGGGTCCAGTGGTGGTGTGAGAAACACTCCTACAGCAGAAACAACAACGACGGTGGCGTAACAGCATCCAATCAGTGAAACAGCCATCTTAGGCGTCTACTGCAATCCACCGCTCAGTAGAGGTAATCACGTCGCAGATGGGCAGGTTATCTGTAACTTCAATGTAAATTATTACACCCGTAGTTGCCAACCTGCGACAAAGTTCAAACGATTAAAGAACGCTAGTAGTTAACGCTTCCCTTCCGGAAATATGCGACCACACATACTCCTTTAGGCCTTTCCTCAGTACGAACCCGTACTCCTTATCGGTACCGTTATTCAGAAACGATCTGTGTTCTCAAGTACTCGTTTATTTGCTATGATATAACAAAGTGAAACTGCATTACTCAGCGAATCCTTTAATTTAAGTGCTTTGCTTCGTCTAGCAAAATCCCAGTTCCTAGCAAAACACGCATTCATTATTGATATCTGTCGTCAAAAGGCGCCGCTGATAGTACAGATGTTACGATATGCTTTCCAACATTTTACAATAAAAAAAAAAACAACAGCCACAGGCGGATTCTACACAAGATTTGAGTTTCGAGCCTGAGATTCACGACTGGTCCTGTTTTTCTACAGTTCTTTGTTAGCCTCTGCACGGTTCCCTGTGTTCATATTAAATAAAACAATTGCAACAATGTCACATCATGCTACACTTCGAGGCCCATCGTACCGGTACACTTCAGTAGTACTAATTAAGTTTTCTAATGCCGTAGACTCCGCATAATCTTTTGAACCGCTTACATGAACGAGCACCTTCTTCTCGTCATTAAGCGACAGGTTTAGGTGTCCTTTTCTCTGTAATTCGCTAGGTCCTCTCTTATTTTCTCTACTAGCTAGAGACATGTCATTCACCGAAACGATTTCATTGCCTCGCGTTACTATTATGGGCCTGCGCTGGTTTAGAGTTCATCTAATAGTTGCACATTGTAAATTCTCCTAATGAAGCGTAGGAGAGTAATGAATCGTATTACTCTATCTCTGTCTTTCGTTTGTTTTTGTAAATCATCTCCTTCTGTGGTTTCAAGATCTCGTCGATTAAATGCTGCTCCAGTGCTTAAGTAGTTGGTGCACCAATAATCATGAAGTAGTCCCCAAACACTCTGGTTTTCTGGTCAACACCGATCTGCCACCCGCTGCTGCTGTCGTAGCAGCTTTTGTCGTCTTCGCCGTCGTCGTCGTCGGCGACGGCGAAGACGACTTGTTTCATCGCCAATAGTCATGGTTGCTTGGGTGTTGCCTATTTTTCGCTCACCGTTGCACGCAATGTACGTACCCTAAAACGGCATGTTTGTAACACTATCGTCTTTGGCATCATCAACAATTTCTCATTATCTGGTTTCGGTCTCTCTTCTTCTTTTCCTAATGATACCGATGTCGCGCAGCAGCAGCGTGACCTTTCGTTGACAGATGCAGCATTGGCGCGACGGGGACATGAGGCCACCATGCAACCCTAGCCACGCAGGCACGGCCTGCTGACTACCAAACGCGCACGCACTATACTCACCAGCAGCCAGCGGGCGACTCCAGCTCCGACGCAGCAGCCATGAACCGGAGAAGATGTCAACGGAATTGGGAGGCCAGGCAGCTTTGGTCTGGCGGATGGTTTTATTCGGAGAAGACCCGCAGGATGACAGCTTGGGTTAAATGAAAACTCACCCACAATGCTTAATAGTTTGAACGGAGCTGAGGCAATCTTCTGGTTGGACGCATGGACAAATCGGCAACGGTATTGGTAGCAGCGCCAGTCAGACACAGAATCGACTCGAAGAGGACGACGGATGGATCTATTTTGCGATGGCTACGAACAGACGGACCACACGGAAACGGATGGCATTCGCGCGTCAGGCAACTATTTCATTAAACCATTTGTCTGTTGATTACCACAACGTCTGAGTAGTTGATATTTGTTGACTCTAGGCACTCCGTGACTTGAAGTCGGCTTAGTAATCTTTGATCTCTTCGATACGAACAAAGCTAAATAAAAATGCTCCTAATTAATGGGAAAAGCGTAGAGTCTGGCGCGAAACGGCGTTTCAATTTAACTGGCCCGAACCGCATTTAGCCCAGCAATCGTATGCGATCGTAGATGGAACGTTGCATTTTTGATAGACAGATTAACATCTAAACGCATAGTATTTCAAATAATAGATGTTATTACTATATTGTTCGTGTGTTGATCGAGAAGAACGCATGGACTTGAAAACGCGCGAGATAACATGTGGAGATAACAGGCGTTATCGGTGGAGGAGTATCTGTTAAAATTCTATCTTACTTTGAGTAAGAACCTACTGCAGGATTATAGAAGACTATACCAAATCATAAATTTAATCTTAAACTTATGTCAACAAGATGATTCACATTCTGCTTGCCTGCCCACACACACACACACACACATTATTGCCGCGAACAAAACTTCGAAAATTTAATAGATAAATAGTGTAAGTTTTTGTCCATAAGATAATTTTCATTCGACATTTTGCAAACGTTCGTTTGAGAAGTCAAGATGCAATTTAGCTTTTGTACCTGTTCTTACTTCTATGATAGGTCGTCGAAGTGCCAGGGTTGTCAGATTCATGATGCTGACATCGTTTCCTCACCGAGATGATGCATTAGGCGCGGCAAGCTTAATCTTGGTTGACTCAGTTTTTTGCATTCTCCCGCCTTGATTCTTCGCTGCATTCAGGCATTGAAAGACTGAAGCCCTAATAATCAACATGTTGTCCTCGCAGGATCTGACCACCAATTTTGAAGTGCTAGAAAGGCAGCAAACCGTCGACATCAAAGGGGGGGGGGGGACCTAATCTGCAAAAACTGGCCACCTTCCAACGATAGCTAGCAGGTAAGTATGTCGCTGCTACCCTAAGTAGCCTCGCCTTGTGCATGCCGCCTACATACATGCCCACACGCACCCACCTCGAATATCAAATGTCCGCCTCTAACTCCCCCACAAGCCCTTTCATGTTCTGGTTGCATCACCAGCATAGCCGTCTAATGACCGTTTACTTACTGCTCACCCTGGTGAACGCTTTGGAGACCAAGCTAAACAGATTGTATAATCGTTTAAGAAGCGCTGCGTGAAGGGGTGTTGTCTTCCTGTTTTTTCTCGACAATTCTCACCATAGGTAGCTTAAGCAAAGCAGCAAGAAGGGCAGTGAGAGGCTAGTGGGGTAAGGTGGATGGGACACGGGGCTTGGTGTATGCAAACGAGGCATATAAACGTGTTAGTAGACGAAACATGTCCATTCTTTTGGGCTGCTCATTGAGCATAATAATCAGCAATGAAAACTTAACGGACGGTTAAGTCATCGAGCAATTAAATGGGACGTATAATTAGCTTAAAGTGATTCGAAAGCCGGTTTTGTACGTGCGTTGTAACATCGTGCAACAGTGATAAAAGTGTATGGTAAAGACTCATCAAGGTCGATTTTTAGTACTCAGCGGTAAATTCAAGCGTAATTCAAGTAGGTAATTGATTCAATTCTTAGCGACACCCAGTGGATAAACTATGTGTAAATAACCGTTCACCCATGACTCTGTACCATCGTGAAACTGTTTTCAGTGAGTGAGTACATATACATAACTAGTTAATTCATTGTTCGAGCCTGATGCCTAGAGACACGAGGCCTTTTCAGTATGAACTAACTACCTGTAAAGGATTTCGTCCCGGTAGTGGTTACTCCTTCTGCTGTCAATGTTGCCGAGGCATTCGAGGTATAGGTGGCACGAACTTGTCCATTGCTGCTGGTACCCCTTCGCCAGGCAGGCGTTCCTTGAAACCTGACGAGCGGCCCGAAGTTAACAAGTTGAACTACATCAGCAAAATTGCTAGCTCGTTCGCTCGCGTGCACCGCCCGCGTAGAGTATGCGTCGGTTGATGCTGATCATGAATATAATCATGCACGTTAGCAAAGCAAGCTGGACTTAGCTGGGATTGAAACCGGTAGTACAGGTTGAACTATGAAAGATAGACACACACACATCCACTCTAAGCAAGAAGTGAATGTTTAAACATAAAAACATGACGATAGGAAAAGAGAGATGAACGAGTCCCTTCCGAGTTGGAGCGATGAGGAACCTCGTTTGAGTGGGACTTCAACATGAACGGGGTGAGCAAGCAAGGATTGTGGATAGCCGATTGTCCAAGAGCGATGAAGGTTTTCGAAGGAGATATATAGCTGAAGCGAGAAAGATAGCTACAGCTGCCACTAGTGTTGCTGTCGGTGCTGAGGCCTGGACATGATGAATGAGCTCGCGCGTACAGAGACAACAACGAAAAAAACCTGAATTGTATTGGAGACAAATGAGGGGCTTCAAATGAGTGCAGGTATAGACGGCTCAATGCATTGCTAAATCAGGGGGTCAAATTGTAAAGCCCCATGTTGCCGCTGCCGTTGCTGTTGTTACCGATGCTGGGATGCGGATTTTTCTAGACTTTGTATCGGATAAGACGTCAGGCGCTCAGAAACTGTTGGATTCCATTTATTAACGGGTTGCAATTTCCGAGCAAGTACACTCACTTGCAGGAAAAAAAGCGGAACCGGACATAAATGCTGGCTCGACCCACCGATGAGACAAGTAATAACCGTGTTACTCTTAGGCTAATGGAATTAAAGGCATCTCGAAGATATATTTCGTCGTTGTCCAGTTTCATACTCTACATATTATTCATGTTGATTCTTATAACGAAACTTAGGAACACATAATAGTCTACACGGCTTCGGGATCTTAGGTTTGCGAGCTTCTAAGAAGCTTCTTAAATGGACCCTGTAGACGTTTGTAGACGTCTAGTAGTAAGCAAAAACGCAGACTCTAGCGGAAAGTGTTTTATTGGCCCTCGTAAGAAAACGTCTTGGGTCATCACATGTATATTCATTTCTGCATCCGTTTGAGCAACAATAAGCTTACCTAATATGATAACGTTTTGCTCATTTCAGAGATCAGTTGGCCTATATGTATATATATATATATATATATATGACACTAAGATGGTAGGGGCCGATTGAATCGTACGTGTCACTTATCGCGTAGGTCTGGATTTAACCTCTCTACATGGCAGTTACCTAATTTGGCTGTGTTCACTATCGGGTTCTATGTGGTACAAAATCACCTAAAAAACGAAGACGTTAAGTTCTATCGTAGTAGCCTCGCTTATAGTGGACCCCGTAACCATACTTCAGAGTCTAAATCGATTCTCTATAGCTAAGTGATAGGCGCACGTATATTCACTCGGACAAGAGATGAAGGACGCTAATTCTTTCACTTGAGAACAGAACCTTAATTTCATATAACAAACCATTGTTTGATAAGTTCCTCACGAATACTCCCTCTAGTTTTCGTTGTTTATCTATTTAAGAAAAATACATTTTTTTAGCTAAATCAATGTTTGTTCAGAACAAGCTACGGTTCCGCCCAAATCAGCGTGTTGGGCTCTACGAAGACTTTCAAGCTTACACTAATCGTGAATTGGAGTCGGATCTCTTTTTGATCGTAAATCGCGACGTGCTTTCAAAATAAAGGAACAACACCAGAAATCACCATGCAGAGGTTTGTGCTTACTTCAAGAAGCCAGAATCTTCGTCTATAAGAAAACCTTAATTTTTGATCTTCCGCAAACTTCGAGGCTGAATCTCTTTTCATTTGATAACTAATAGTGTAGACTGAAATTAGTTGCAAAACGCACAGACGAATATGCTAAATTTCTTGCCACCAGACACATTGTCTTAACGCAAACACAGGTAACGTGGCACGACAGTTTGTTCCTGCAACAAACGTTTTTCGCACGCAACATACAGGTTTCACGAAAAGTACCTGTAAATAGCAGACCGGTATTATTGCTATGGCTTTAGATACGCTTTCGCCAGTTTGCCTCCTCACCACTGTCCTTGTTGCTAATTGTGATTTATAACTACCATGGCCATTGCGAGTGGGTTGCTTAGGTAGCATGGTGGGTGGTTGGGCGGGGTGATTTTTACAGTGGCCGAGTTCAATTCGAATTTCGTCAGCGACGATATTCTAAATGAGCGTTACTACACTTGTGAACGTCAGCTATTCAAATAACCTTCTGTCGTATTAGAAGAGATCTCATTCCTTTAGGTTCCAATTCAAAAGCGGCTCGAAGCTGTTCCTGAAACCTGCTTGAAGGCATGTTGTTGCCTTTGTTTTTGCTTAACTGACATGTATTGTCTGAAACAGCTTATTACACACACACACACGCATATATATATATATATGTTTTTTCTTTATTGATAACGTCAAGTATTCGGAAAAGTATCGGAAACGATTTCCAGTAAATGTGCCGCATTTTGAACATGGAACGCTGTAAATATCTGCAAGCTGCAACTCCGAGGGCTCTATGAAAGCAAAATTTTGGAAAGTACACTGGCATCGTCTCTAGCTATTGCGTCCGTACGTCACTTCGTCAGGAAAAAATAGATAATTTCCTACGTATTTGCTTCTTCTTCGGTTTAATTCAACAAACCTCGAGTTGATCCATCCAGTACTTACATACAAGCCGTAATATTACGTTGCCCAAAGAATACAAGCTACAACGTACGCGACAGGGTCACATTGGGCCAACGACAGCTCCAGTGGCGTCAGGTCTTCCAGTTGAGGATTGATTACGCAAAACATATAGACGGGGATTGACACCAACAGAAACAAGTAGAACAGTAACAGCCAATACTGATTCTGTTGGCATTTTGTCGACGTTCTTGTGACGTTCCGTCAGCATCAACAACTATCAGGCGTCATCAACGATATTAAAGGCAGATTATCACTCTAGCGCAAGATGGTGCACAACGCTGCCGTCTCTAGTCAAAGGTGGCACATTCGATTCGAACATTATCTTAGACGACAGCGTTGACTAGAAGCAATAATAATGATAATAATAATATTAACAGGAACACGAAGAGGGGCATCAGTAGCGGCAAAATAGTCGACACTCGGGTGCACACCACATAACAGCACATTGGTAAGACGTCATTAGCAAACGAAGCAGCGCGGCGAGTCCAAATCAATGCGTCGTCGTCGTCGTCGTCGTCGCTGGAGCTGGGGACGACGTCGCCCCTGCTGAAGCCGCCATCGTTGTTGTGTCTAATTACGTTAGCAGCAGAAAGCAAGTGAGTGTATAGCAGGCCGGATCGAACCAAACCACCGAGAAAAACAGAGCGATCGACACAGACAAGAGAGTCGCGGGACCCGGCGAAAGAAGGTACGGCCGCCAAAAACATGGCCAGTCGTTACGGAGCTAATGTACACGGATGGTGTACTGTGCCGCTTTGCTTTTGATCGCCTTTCTGATAAAGCACACATCGAAATAATGCGGAGACATCACGGCCGGTCGTGCTATTTGTTGCTAGTGGTATGGCTACTAAAAGCAGAGACGAAAGGACGTGTGATGATGCCAGGCCAGGACAGGACGACAGCGGCAGCGGTAGCCGCACCCCAAGAAGGAGGCCAGCCATTCAAAACCGATCCGTCCGTTTAATTTGTCGCTTAGCAGAGTAATGCCAGCGTCTGTTAGAGTTCGCCATTGTGCTTGTTCTTGTCGTAGCAACACCTAATTAAATCAGTGTTAACGAAAGAGGGTCCCGCATATATAAATACATGATTTAAGTTGAAACGAACTAGTATGCGAAGAGCAATAAGGATCACGCCTGTCGAGTGCGTTCTAAGTTCTAGTGTCGAAAACAAATCACCTAAAAACTTACACGAAATAATAGCGTTTTATTTCACGACAACAACGACGCCTAGGTGGATCAGATTGTTTTACCATCGATATTAGGCAGAGGTCGTCAGTAATTAAAGTCGATTCCGAATTGTAGTTGGTTCTCATGTATGGCAATTGGCTGCTCGATAGACCTAGAAAAATCACAATATAATCCATATTTGTTCTGCTCGTCAGCCTGCTGTGCAAAACCGATGCAGGGGTATGCAGCTTAACCGATACACGGCGTAAATAGACTGGTTTACTCAACTATTTGGGGGTGGTAGAGTCCAAGACTCGGCATCTGAGTACAAGTCAGCAGTATAAATTATCTAATAGCGGTGCGTATTCGATCCGAAGCGTTAATGCATTTATCTATAGACTGATTTCAACAGATTTTCTCTTGTCCGTTCGTCTCTGCGGTAGACGACTGCCAGCAGTGGCCAGAAATCTGCACAGTTCTCCTCAGACGGCTAGCGGAGGCGAACGAAGGCAAGATGAAGATTGGAGAAAGTTGCCAATGAAGGACCTCAAAAAGAATCCCTGATGGATGACGTCACGAAACTTGTTATGTATTCGTTAATAGTTCCGTGTGACGTGGCATCAACGTGTGTTCACGCAGCGACCGAGATGTTTTCATCAGCAATGCGAATACGATATCTAGTCACCAGAAAAATCAACCGATGAAACTGTTGTCTGTTCGGGATCGCCGGAGACGACGGGTTGAGGTGCCACTGAGCCGTTAATATCTCAGTCAGCCAATATCGAGTCCTCACATTTAGCCTACATGTTGCCGTACCGTGGATGCGGAAGGCTTGCTAGCTAAATACGCAGCCTAGACTCATCTGCTTCTGTTAGGTATGCGCTAGCTTCAATCCGGCTTTTACAAACGACAAGTCATCTTTTTTTCCACAAGATGCGTTCGTATCAGAACATTGACGTCGTCCATGCTTGATAGCAGTATGATTTACTTTTCGATGATATATCAGCCGCTGTTCATCGGCGCAGCGTAAACTATTTAAGCATACATAAACTCTCTAAATAACACAGCGGCATCAAAAGAGGTTCACCGCGCAAGGCTACATACAATTTCACTGGAATTTTATGGCCATCTTTTATCTCCTATTTCTCCTCGCTTTCTGCGCCTGTTTTATTGATCTGTTGAGATCAACGTGATAATTGCAGACTGTATGCAAGGCGCGCTCCGTACCTTCTCCCTATGACTGACAGAGTCCTCTAACAATGGACAAGGTGCCGGAGTGCAATTACACCTTAGTCAAATAGGGGCTCGTGTCAGACCTAATATGTCCTGCTTCAGTTCACTTTCCTTTTTTCTGATGCGAGTTCTCCTCCCGGGAGCCGGGTTTTTAAAGTGGTCTGCGTTGGAGCACAGGCGAAATTGTTTGCTCATCCTTAACGACTTTACTTATTACTTCATATTACGGCCGGTGACGGCGTTGTTGAGTTTTTGATTTTTTATGCTCATCGCTACTGGCCTATTGTTGTTGCATTGGCAGTGGGGATCGATCAGTCACTTGGTTTGATTTAGCTAGCCTTCCTGCTTGTTCGATCCCATGTTCATATGGCCTCGAAGGCGAACATTCGGAAAGTAACGAAATTACATGCTGCTAACGTACCTCGTCCGAAGCAACGTCAGCGACTCCGGCGCTTCGCCAGCGCAAACACAGTCGTCATTTGCGTAAGACCGAGTAGCTCATGAGCAGAAAAGTAACTGTTAAAAAATCGCACATTACAGCTTCAATTGAAACAAGTTAATCAGACAAAGCCCAATTACGCTTGTCGCTCATCGCTGCCTGTCCGCCTGTCCGCCAGCCAGCCAGCCTGCCTGCCTGATTCAGTTCTACGCTTTGGACGAAAGTGAAAACGGGCAGATACGTGGAACTTGATGAAGTAACTCACTGAAGCGCCAGATAACGTTTATCTTATCGTAAATAGTACAGCAAAAGTGTGAACACTGCAATCAAACTGAAGGTCTATAATCAGTTAGAACAAAATCTCAATTGCAATAAATAGCAGAAATCGAGTACAAGCCTCAGTAACCTGTCGTTCGTTACAAGCGCGTCTCCTTTCATCCAAGTCTCCACTGAACTTGAGTATGGATCACGTAAGTGCCTCCTACTGGCGCCACGAAAAAGCGGCAGCTTCTCCAAGGGAAATAAACCTTCGTCGTCTTTTTCCTCTTCGGGTATTGGGTACTTTCATAGTGAATCCTGTAGATTTTATGATAACCTTGTACGATCATCATCTTGTCTATAACTAATCAATTTACATTCACGTTACCCGATGTAAAAATCGTTTTTTAAAAGTTTTGTATATCGACCAGGCACGGGAGTAGCTAACGTATCATCGGCCTCCGTGTCGTACTGCCACCGCGATTCGGCCAAATCTATTTTTACCACATCGTATCATCATTGAGTTCAATTGACGACAAATCGAATATGTTATCTATATCTAGGTATATATTATAGATCTATATTGATGGCGTGAAGATTTTGGCTCTAGTTTAGTCTCTGGAAAGTCGAACTCAGATGACAACAACCGTGTGGCTGTCCATTAAATGGATGCTTAACATCATTTCTGTCGTTTTTAGGGCTGGAAGATGAAGGAGGAAAAAAGGGAAGATCATTGTACAAACAGAAGAATATTCTATCTTCCTATATAGATATATGTTGACGAAATGCGTTTGACGAATTTTAACGGCAAATGAAAATGATTCAGCTGATGACGAACGTGGTTGGCGATCGGCGACGGGTTGTTGGGTCGGCTGCTTTGTGCTGTTCTTCCCTTAGAATGATGAAGGAGCTAACTGACGAAGCAGATGCTGCCGCCTCCGGTGATGAAGATGATGAAATAAATGATGCTGCTGCTGCTGCTACTGATGATGATGATGATGAAAACGTGGTTGATAGGCCGGCTCTGATCCATTGAGACGAGTGCAATGTATCGTTATGTTGCCATTAGGTGAGCGGCTGTAGGAGCAGCAGAAATAGGAACAGCAACAGCAGCACACGCGAATTTGGAGACAGGCGGACGTAGGCATACAGACACTGGCAAATACACGACCGATTGATCGAATCTGTCTTCAAACAAACGACAACATTTACTATAAGCCAAAATGAACAAAAAAAGCCGCAGTCGAGACGACCACGCCGCCAGCAGCAGAAGCGGCTGCGTAGGCAACTTCGGCCGCGGCAGATTTCCGATTTAGCGATGATGTTTCGAAAGCATCGATGACCTGATGCGAACTGCATTGGCATTACTTCATCTGCACACGACCGCACGACGACGACGACGACGACTTTAGCATCTCCGACGGTGAACTCAGGTCTGTGTCTGTCCCATAGCATTAGATTATCGTAGAACGGCCATGACGGCATAAAACTGAGAGCGGTGCGCGTGATATAGAGACACGAGCAGGAAGTCGAGGGCTGATAAGTGACCAAGCGTTATTGACAACGTGGCAGGAAGCGACTCATTGTACGCCGCGCGACAAAGCACGCGCTTGTCATACAGACTGGGCGAGATCGATTCGCAATAATGGAACCACGCTAAGCACAGAAACAGCTTGGGGTCAGCAACAAAGAAAAGTCGAAGGAAACGTCATTTTGATAATGCAGTGTAATCTGGTGAGGAGCTCGGATCAATTACCATAATCTAAAACAAAACATGTCTGTAATGAATAGATACAAAGCAAAGAAAATGTCCGGTCAGACCACACTTCTGTGATGACTTAGACGATGGCTTGCGAATTTTTTCTATTCCGATTTGTGGTCAGAGAAAGTTGCAGCGGTGGTTACGATGTTGTCCTCGAAGCTGTCCGGCGAAATTAGCTCGGTATCGATTCGGAGCTAAACTAAGTTCTCAAGTTAGTTTAAAACATCTTCAAAAGTTGAACTTCTATTGTAATTCAGATTTCTGGTGGCGTGAATTAATAGCAAAATCATCTGCGCCACTGCCTACCTCGGCATGTGGCCAGGTCATGCCTTAACTAGTCGAACGATGACACTCATTGACGACCTACAACCACGAACCAAATGACTCTGATCCTTGCCTCGTGATTTAGTTAGTCTTATACACATATTTTATTATGTACAGTTCAGTCGCGATACGCTCTAGAACTATAATTCGATTGTAGTAATGTCGATATAAATTTACTTCTCACGGTATTGGTTTTCGCATGACTTGACGAAGATGCTAAATGAACGTTCTTCCGATTGAACGCGTAAGGGTAAATCCTCTGATCTGGGTGACTAGCTGGGATGTCGGACGAATTCGCTGAGATTTTAGAATTGATTTCAGCACAGCTCGCCGAACCGACTGCCAGCAATCATCCGACAGATCGGCCTCCTTCAGATCACTTGCTCAGACGCATCAATCGGGTGGATTGTTGCATTTACAATTTTAAACGTTGCTGACGTCGTCGGTACCGCAACAGCGGCAGCGGGCATTAGCGTAGTTTCTGCTCGTCAAGCGCCATGTAGAGTGACTGTACAAGTTGTCGGATACTCATTTCGATTCAACGCTATCGACGAAGATACATATATCCTTCAAATTGACGGTGTTGAAAACGGACTTACTATTATTGGTTGTATTTTTACTACTACATTACACTATGCAATAGTAGGAATTGTGTGACACGCAGCAGACGTCAACTGTTTCTATAGCGACCCCTTCCCCCTACCCCCTTTTTTGCTCTTGCCCTATTACCACCGCTATCCGATTGAAGGAGTCGTTCTTTTCATCAGCATCATGATCGTCACCATCATAACCATAAACAGCAGCATCCAGGGAAGTAGGAATAATATCATAATAATAACAATAATCGTAACATGAAATCATTGACCCTACCGGAGAGAAATCCTCGTTACCACCGCAACCATTCGACTTTATATAGTATATAGTTTTTTTTTTTTTTTTTTTTATCTCTCCGCTATGCGTTCGTGCGTCGGTGCTATCGCCGAACAGCATCAGTCGATATTCAATTTTGTTCGAATTTGAATATAAATTTTTTTTTCGTTATTATTTCTGTACGGTTTTTTTTTTTTACTTCGAGCGTCGCTGCTCGGCCATCGAAGCTGCGACAGTTAACCGAAAGGCGGTACCAATTTTAGCGGCCGTGACGCAGTTGTATTGATGACAAAACTACTGGCTTCGGCACCGCCGCTGCTGCTAGTCCGAACGGGTCGATCATTCGCTCGCTCTCGGCGTCGTTTTCAATTTGATTTTATTTGTATTGATCACATAGGCCTCGGAACGGAAGCGAACGCAGGACGAAAAACGAACAGGCCCCAATCGGTTGCACTGAGCCTCGACAGAGGATTTTTATTATGAACGATTGCAACAACACTTTGTTAGACGCGCACTTATTGGCGTAAATTATGGCAGGTTAGAATCAGGATTCTCTCCAAGGGTCGGATGCAAACGATGACTTTCCTTGCCTTTACTATCAATCAAACAGTCTCTTCGAACAAGCAATTTTAATTTAATATATTTTCCAATGCAAATCGCTCAAAAAGAAAACCATTAGATATCTTTCGTTCGAAAATTAATTAAAAAGCACCTTTGGATTTCGTAGAGATCTGGCAGGGCAACAAATCGTGTCTTGCTGCTGTTGAGCTCTAGTTAGCTAGTTGAGAACACGAAGCAATTGCACGAGGGATCGGACTGAGGCCACCGACAGGCTTGTTGGAGAGTCACCTTACAGAGTGCCAGGAGGTCGGCGCAACAATGTTCGCAACTAGGACCAGAAATTTTCATCCTTGAAGAAGTTCACGATTGAAGCTCGACGTGTCCAATAAGCATTAAGAAGAGTGCGTACGTTTGTAGTTGTTTCAGCATACTAGCAATAGGTCCAACGACTGGTTTGTCATTGTTGTCCCTTAGACTGAATCTAATCAATGACAGATATTCCTCCAAAATGTTTTGTCTGAACCAGAACCGTCATTCCTGATGATTGCGGGTATTCCGTATAGTTTCCATCCACTATGATTGCAGCTTTAGCTAGGGATCTCAACCGTTTATAAGCTGATTTTAAGCGTTTTCCTTACGAATGTGTGAACACTTCATTGATGAAGACACGAGTGATCGAGCCCACTTCCACGTTGTCGCGCTCCACGAACTCTCGCTTAATAACACTCCATACGCAGTAAAAGAACGACTTCATAACTGCGCTGCCCATATTTTTCAGCTGCGCCGTCTGCAGTGATCGATTAGTACGAGCTGATAAACCATTATGCTGGAAGACGTCAGATCTTTTTTCAGATACAGTTCGTAAAATATAAAAATATAATAAAAAAAAAAAATTTTTAGTCATAGGAACGCCTTTCTGGAAAAAATACGATGACATGAATTCTTCTTTGCTGGACAATATACTCAGAACATGGACTTTAGCCATAATAGGCACATCCGCCAAATCGTAAGCAAACCGGCGATCATTTCCCCATTGATTTTTGCATCGATAAAGAGTATTTTCTCGTCAGAAAGAAATCGATAATGACCTGCTGTGCTTCCCTTAAGGGAACTGAGAACCAAGCGACACCTATCAAAGCTTTGCTTTTATTATCCTCGGAGAGCATCCGTCTGACTTTTATAGCATATGATGTGTACCTGAGATATTCGTGAGGAATTCGTGATGTTGTACGCCTATTCATATCAAATTTTCTCACTAGCGCTTTGATCGAAACAGAAAGATCTTCAGAAGCTTTCTTTTGGACAGTATCAAGTAGCCCTCGAGCCCGCACTGTTTTTCTCTGCCGTAAATTTTTCGTTGTACTGTGCTTGAGCATGCGTCGTCTTCGTTTGTAGCTAGAAACCCATATGCGATGATCACAGATTGTCGACTCGGGAGTAAGCCAAGAAGTTTATAACCTCGGCAGAGGCTCTTCCTGCGTGAAGTTACTGCATAATAGCTAATCTTCACTTTAATTCCCACAAAGTCACACTGCTTTTCGTCGTGACTGGCGCGTTGTTTTGTTCTAAAAAGAACAGGTTTCCTTTCGATGCCAAGAATGGCGGACAAACGTATGTCTGCTACGAAAAACAGCCCGCCAAAGCTTGGCCAGGTTTGAATGTTCCACCCTGTATACACATTTAGTTGTACCGATAACGTGTAATTAACAATAGCGAATAGTAATCTTCAAGGTAAACCTAAACTCAAACTGATTGGAAAAAGTTCATACAGTTATCCTTGAACGTTGCGTTGTCCATGTTTATCATAATGATGAATTCGCCATTGTTTTTTTCTGACCGAAAGATGATATTAAAATCTTTCCGAACGTTATAATATTTATGTGAATTTCGGACGTAAGTATCTTAATATACAACATCCTGATTGTTCGTTCAATCTACTACCGCCGTAAGACTCTTCGACTGAGAGGGATCCACAGCAAATTCTCTTGTGGGTACGCGTCGCGCCGTTGTCTTGCCGATGTTCATATTTAATCTGTTCGCTGATCCCACTCTAGTGGCCGAGAAAAACTAGAGATCAAGGGGGACCTACCAGCAAAAGTAGAGAGTAGGCACAGTTAAAGAGGTCTGCTTAGTAAATGGGGACATATAGTCAGGGGTTCAAGAGGAAAAAGAAGTACTGGAGGTAGTAGCGGCGTAAACTTCAACCCGCTCTGCCACGGGTAATGCGGCGCGACTAGCAAAACCTTCGTTGTCGTCGTTATCGTCGTTGTATTCTTGAGATTGAGCTCAAGAGCACGACACAAATCCTTGGTAAATACCATTAACAGTTTTAATCATAGTTTCATTTCGCGTTGGCCTTATTGTTAGCGGTGCCTGTGCTACTGTTGTAGATTCTCATATTTTTTTTCTCCTGTAGTAGGTAGTAGCATTAGTTGTAGTGGTAATTTTGCTTCTCAGTATTGTAGGTTGATGGCAGCTCCCTCAATGCGCTATATGCGTTCCTCTGATGTGTCTGCCTATGATGATGGGCCGCTGCACACAGCTCAAGTACATCTCCTCTAAGACCCTCCAAGCTTTCCCTATTCCCTTCATTTTAGTAGCGAAAGTACGGTATTCAGCCACGCTTTGGTGGTGCGGACGACATATAGACATCGAAAAACGCGCTCAACCTCATTTTGCCACTCTTGCGCTTTATCTCTTGCTTCGATGAATGTTGACCTTTGCGAGCCTCTTCTTCGCCTTTATGTCGCTTTATTCCAAATGCTTTAGTCACTAATTCTGCTGCTGCTTCTGGTACTGCTACATATACACATGTATATGTATATATATGCGTTCAGTCCAGCTATAGGCTTGTCTGGCCTACATAGTAGCGCCATGCTATGGGCAACAACAGCAGTAGTCCAGTAGTTGGACTAGGATTGGTCGATGAAAACAGAGCAGCTTTTTAAGTGAGTCATCCCACAGTTTCCTTTTTTTCCACTACAGACGAGAACAGATAGAGGATGATGCTGGCTTCGGTAGCAGACGCCTGATTTCAGCCTTCAAGTTTCGGGCACAGCCCTAAGAGGTCGGTAGGCAGAGGGGCGACTACAGGCTGCATCGCAATGGTGAATTTTTTAATGAAAACCTGCCGACTATTTCTACTACCATTACTACTACAACAACGACGAACACGATGAGGACTAAAGAGCCGTCGGCTCATTCAAAGCTGCAGTTAAAGCGCAGCCACTGCTGTTAGAACCGCAGTAGCTCTGATCGCCGCCAACTCCTCACCGAGTGCTAGTTGCGGGGGTGGTACGAAGACTTGAAGTGGGAGAGTTTTTTTAGAGAACGAAGCCGGGCGGGCCAACAGCAGCATTGGCAGCAAACTGGGACCGACGCGGGGGCAGCCAGGGTTGCAGGGTTTGGCAGCTTGGTGGCTAGGTCCCGGTATGGGGGTGGGGAAAGGGCAGCGACGAAGGAACCTAGAGTATTGGATCGAGGCGCGCGGGCGGGCGGGGGGATTAAAACGAAATAAGAAAATACAATTGCTCGTTAGTAACGCAACGAACTCAGCCTGAACTACGAATGACAGATGAGAGCGAGAGGACTTGCGAAGCCAGGGGGTGGCGGCGAGGTGGCTGAGGGGAAGAGCGCAGAGACGGGAATGAGTGGGATAGACAAACAGGAGAAGATGAAACAGAGGATCCATAGTAGAGAAACAGAGGTGGACAGTGTTTGGCTGGTTGAGGATGAACTATTTTTTTCCTGTTAACATCCAACTTTTTGTATAACGAAGTTCTGTTGGATTCTTCGATACTGTCTATAAAGATAACCATATGTTGCATACAAAGGAAGTAGATTTTTTTTACACTACGCTTAATGTCATAATGCAAAAAAATACCATTAGTATCAATACGGGATTAGCATATTATTAAAAAAAAAAAAGCTTATGCATTTTAGGTCCATAGAATTTCATCAGTGAGCGAGATGTTGATTTAAAATATATAGAAATTGGCTTTGTTCAGTCCATTCTTTATATACTGAGGTCAGCCATGAGGATAACCATGCTTTAGTTATACTGACAAATACATTTCATAATACGTGACGATATGTCTGTAAAAACGCCAAAATTTATCAATATCGTTCGATTAACTTCCGATGTTAGTATCCAGAAAATTTGTAAGTTTTTTTTCTTGCCTATGGTACTCTCACTCAAAATAAGAGCTGCACCTAATGTAATGACAAAAGAGATCATATAAAAGAAGGGCTTACAAACAAGGCAAAATTCTTTTTATATCTACTGAATTTTACTTTTTATTTATTTAGTATTTATTTTTTTATATATTTTAGTATCTAGTGCATGCAGAACACTGTCGAAAGATGAAGTATAGTGATTCTAGTTGTACTTAGTCACTGTTTTCTGTTCTGGTTTAAACACCCGACTGGCGACAATCACTCCTGACCGGGAATTCGCAAGGATTTATCTGATTGATCCACGTCAAATTACGTATTATGTATAACGCCGACGATATAATAATGACTGTTGATAATTTGTATATAATAATAATAATAGTTTGTATAGTTCGTGTCGTAGGAAGGGAAAGGCCAGTTCAGATTCATTATGAAACCGCTAATTCAGCATGGATTAAGTTAATGAGTATTGAATTTTACCAATTTCTGGACTTAATCGAACAATCTACGATGGAATTGTGTGTTCAGCAGAAGTAACGGGTCCTACAGTCTCTCATTTGCTAATCGCAAACGTACCAACAAACGAAACTTATGCCCATTAGATATAGCCAGCGATACTTGACGAAGCTGTTTTTTAATGGTTTTAATATTTAATGGGTCGCAATGTGACATATTTAAATGGGCGGTATTTACATAAATTTGTTTACCGGGTTATTTTTATCCAGCTGCCGCTAATTTTAGCCAGCTTTTACATAGACATAAAGCGTCTAGTTATGGTCATCTAACTGACCACAGCTGACAGTTCCGTAGACAAAGGAAATCTAAGGCAATTTCGGCGTCAATGCTAACCACGATCAGTGGTGATGTACAATAATTACTGAAGAACACATACATATATGCATGTGTGCCGATAAACCTATATACGTTTTCTATTGTATTATATATAGCATACGAATAATGGATTTAAATTGTTTGTTTCCTCATCATCTGTGCCTATTTCTAGCACTGAAAATCCATACAGCGACCTACTGTCGGTCCTACAATACGATGGTGTTATATTGCGAAAAACACATGGACGGCACCGTTCGGCCGCCGGAAGGTGTACAGGATATAAATTAGCAGTCACTGACTCATCAGTATGCGACCGTGCCGCTGCCTTTCCTCCGTATCATTCATTGCGGGACTTTGTTGGTACCATTATTGCTGTTGATGTTTCTGCTGCCCATACTCCTGTGACCACAGGTATAAGTGCACCTGTAGGTAGACAGTAACACCGGGTGATCGCCGGTGGCGATTATGTCGTGCATAAAGTATCCTTGCGGTATTCGTCCGATCGAGAGATCTGGCCGACCACAATGCTGGCTGATCCGCCAGGGGTTTCGTGAAGTAGCCCCTCGATGTTATAAAAATGCCTGACTAAGTCCCAGATCTGTACAGAGCAGCAAACTATCATCGAGATGATCATTACTGGGTGATGATGATGATGATATCAAGGAGACTGTGATATTCTCCTATTTGTTTCCGGCTAATATATGCAGATGGGACCACAATCGAGAGAACAGGATGCACTGAACGTAAGAGTTAGCCTCTACACTCAGTTCCTGATTTGTCTGCTCATCGTCTGTCCAGATTTTTCGCCAATTCTTCCGCGCAATGATACGTAACTACTGGAGCCATCGAGTCCAAATGGCATTGTTGTTATTGTTGATGATCTTTTGTTGTTGGGGATGCTTTTGACTGAGTCGTTGTTGATGAATATGTTGTCGGCATTTGTGAGCCGAGGGTGCCCGTACCTGCCGTCGAGTCGATGCTGTGTTATAGGTAGACAGCAAAGCAACGACAAATACTTGCTTACATTCAACCTTTTTGCTTTGTTACTATCGTCGTTGCCTGTAATTGTTCGAACGCAAATGCGGTGATGAGAGACCTCTGATGATCCTGTGAACATAATCTTGGTTGGCTCTGCACACGAATAAGGGTCGTATGTACAATAAATAGTGGACATAGTGCATATATGTGAGCAGCAGCGGAGGTGTATATGGTGAACGCAGAAAGTTATGAAAATCTCATTAAGCCCAGCATTATATACAATGATTATCGTCACTGGCTGCTTGAACTTGTGCATTATGTGCGCGCGTTGCATGGATCCGAATTCTCCGTCCACTCGTTCGTTCGAAACCATCAGGTCACAACTAGATATCACCACGTGCCTCACACTGCCAGGTTAGAAATGCCTGTGGCTAACTGCTGTCGCCCGAACTTTATGGGCCCGATTGCTACAGCATAACTTTGAGGAGAAGTTACTCCTACTCGAGTTTAAAGGAAGCGGTATGCAACAGCAGCAATAAAAAATGCTACAGTGACAACGACGACAACACAATTTGTACGACAATGATTTTTCGTCAGGGGGTCGCCTTCAGCTCGTTTTCAACTTATGATTCATTTTTACTTGTTATTCCGTGCGTGTGCACGTGCGTGTATGCATAGGCATATGCAAATATATTTATCGATGATAATCTGACAACAGATTTTCTGTGGTTAGCCACATATTACATAGGACGTGTTGTAGTTGGATGCATTCGGGTGTTGTTTGTGCGGCCCTTAGCCCGCGCGGTTCGTGGTCCGGGACAACTACCACGAAAATCAGCAGGGCGGAAAGCCCAGAGCTCGCGACGGCCACGACAGGCTTAGGCCCAGAGAACAATCAGCGATTTGTATCATAGTGTCACAGTGCGTAGATTTGTATTTAGCGTTGGCCTGCTCGATGGCTAGGCGTCGGCTGGCGTACTAATGTTTCTACATACAGAGAACACACAGAGACACACTGAAGCTGCAACGACGAAAGCGACAACTAATAAAGCAATTCATTCAGAGGCTCCAGTACAAATCGTAGTATTTACTGCATCCGGAGAAGGAGTTGACGCTCGAATATTACACTTCAATATATTTGTGCGTTGTTTGTGTTAGCTAGTCGATACGGTGCCGGCGTACGGCAGCTAGGACAACACTTACAATAGTTGTACTTCGTCATGTACATACGTAATCAATGCAGCATGTTTTTTGGTTGATGGCGGCATATAGCACATTGACGACGTCCCCCCACTGCTGGTTCCCCTTCCTATTAAAGCTAACGTGGGTACTCATATATAAACTTGAATGAAGGCGTGCGCGCTTATGAGGCGGCAGCTGTGCGCGTACAACTGAACCGAAAGATAGTAGTCGCTTATTGGCGTGGGCGACTGCACACGTACCGCTGATGTGGATCAGCACTGCTGGCTCGTGATACGAGAAAGACCGGAATCAATCCATGTTCAAATGTGCCTGCGTACTTATGAGTAGTGGTAGTAGTATCCGTAGGAAAGAGCGATTTTCAAATAATTTAACTTTTCCATTACAGGCGGTGCTAGATTGATTTGACGGGTCTGGTCAGTCAGATGCGACAGAGAAGGTTCAACGTTTAAATCTTGCAACAACGTGTAAACGAGAAAAAGTTCGTCTTAAGCTGGAATCCTGTTATCTTCAGCTTCAGGGGACTTGCCGCTTTTGTCGGAGAGACCCCTAATAATGTGCCCTGAGACATCTGATTTGCGCAACCCATGTTTTGGCGAAATGATTTTCCTGAAAACCAAAGACAACGTGGTCATCTGTAAACCCAGATAAGGTCAGGTAATCCTTAACTGTATCCCGTAAAGCTCAGAGCAGGGTCACCTAACATCGTGTTTACTGCTTTGCTGTCGTCGCTAGATCGCCGCCTAGATTCGACTGTTTCTTTAGGAAAAGTCAATCACTTTATGACAGCTACACGAAGAAGCGAGAATCTCGGCTACATCTCCAACATCATATTGAAGTATCGGCTATGCAACTACCCAACAAGTTCTGGCAACCGCAAAACAGATCTGACAAGTGACTAATGTTTGACGAGCCGCTGTGTGGCGGATGCCGTTCGTCCTCGCGACGAATCGAAGGGCAGCAGCAGCGGCAGCGGTCGGCGGATTATGGCTACCATGCTAGCCCATTCCGCAAAATTAAATCGTAGAATTAGTCGCCAGCCAGATAGCGAGACAAAATTAGAGAAAGCAATTATGCCATCCGCCCAGCTAAACTTCAGGCAAGAGTCAACGAAGTACGAATCGGTATTTCCACGAGTGCCTGGTGCAGAGGTAACAGGCACTGCGATGGAGACGACAATCGCACCATCCGTGGCACCAGCGGCAGCCGCCACCTCAGCACAAATTCAGAGGAAGACGAAGGGCAAGCGATGCGGCCAGTACGAATGAAGATACTGCAGAGCTCTCTGATGACTATTCGACTTCGAAACTATAATTACATGTGCTAATAGACGATAAAACCGAACCGAAGCCACCGAATGTACGAGGTAGGCAAACGAAGAGACCACGACGGCGACAAGAAGACGAATATAGTAAAAACAATATAATAATTATTATTAGTATCGTCATTATTATTCGAATAATTATAATTATTAGTAGGAGCAGAAGAAGAATAAGTCAGTGTTTTTAGCGGTTGCTTGCTACCGCAACATTCGTCAACAAAGAACAGAATAACAGAAATAGAACGTGTCCCGCGGCTACGAATACTCGTTGCGTTTTTTGTCGTGGTTCTCTACTGGTAACCGCTATAACATCGAGAGCTGGTTCGCGCACATTGAACAGCGCCAGTGCTCTGGATGGATATATGTAGATACTCATGTAGGTCTTGAGTATGTTCGCAAGGAAAGAAGGCCAGATGCTGTTTTTTTTTTGTTTTCGCCAAGAAAGTCGAGTAATTACAGGTTGGTTTGTCATTGTCTAGCTATACGCAGTGCAGCGGGTTGGCAGCCGGCCAGCTCGATAGAGCGTTGCTTGGCCACCGGTTCTGAACGCCTGAACGCTTAGTTGCTGGCAAAGGCATGCTAAAGCGTCTGAGTGAGGCCAGGACTATAGCTCAATACGTTTGTTGAAGTGCTGCTTGATAAACGTTATAGATTAATTCCATGCAGCGAAATTGTAGAGTCGAATCTTTATTCTGCTGCTAGGATCTATGGTACTATGGCCGTGTAGCAGTCACGCGGTGACGTCTATGCGTTTGTATGGGCTCGAAGGCAAGCCTTTTCCTACTTGTCGTTGATCTTGTTGTTGCTTTCATTGTACTGTCCTTGCTGACTACTATCGCCTATTCGTCAAAGAGCAAGATGGTTCGAAAGGGATTGATGGTTTGCTTCATCAGTCCTATCCCTGCTCCGCTGACAGACGAAGAAGCTCGCGGCTGCAGGAACTGTCCACGATGACCATCGGAGCTGCTTGTCACCGCGTGAAGTCGCAGCTTGCCACCAAATATTTAGCGTTGAAGTTGCCATTTGTAGACGAAGTTCGGATCCGTTTGGGTCTAGAATATATTGTGAGGCATTCCAGATGCGAGATTAAATTTCGCATAATGGAAATAAGTGACAGAGGCCACGTGTTAAAGTTGCAAACGCCCATGCATGGTGTAGTTGTTTGGTCAAGAAAAACTGTTGCCATTTGATAATCTCAAAGCCCATCTCCACGATAATAACAAGAACAGAATACAGCGTAACAAAGTTTTAGTGATGGTAACCAATCCCTATTATTTCGTCCTTAATGATCCTAATTGATGAAGCACAGTTTGCACTAAAGCGGCAAACATTTCGAGTATCTACTATATAGTATGATGTCCTGTGAACAGCGTCGAATCATGCAGACATCGTCAGGCCTTACCGACCTCATCTTGCTCCTTAAACGTTTCTAGACTGTGACATTTCAAATTTTGACGCCTATTTTCATTATCTGCTACTATTATAGGTAGACTAGTCTATTAACCGCGCAGCCAGTCAGTTCGCTCTATCACACAAGGGCCTCACATCGTATGTTTTTTTTTCGTCTGCCCATCGTAAGTAAGTTTAAACGACACAGACGGGAGCGGCTGTGATCGACAAGCGTCTAATAAAATCACAAAAATGATGAAAGATGACAGTGGTGATGGTAGTGTAAGTTTATTGATAAAAACCTCGAAGGAAATTAAGCGAGATTAACAGCAAGGATGTTTCATTAGGGTTCTGTTTCTAGCCATTATAATTATACGGCGCAGTGTCTCGCTATAGATTCTTTTATAAGAGCAAACAGCAGCAGAAGCAGCAGCAGAAACGAATCAAAGGCGACGAAAGTAATAGCGATGATCGTCGCGTCAGGAAGACAGCCGAGCGGCGTCGGACGGCTGCAGTTTATCGGCGAGTGGTGGCGTCAGATGAGGCATGAAGCACCTCGCTAATAGCTAACGTTGTCGGTAGTGTTGTTGTTGATGCTGCTTTGGATTCTGATGACGTGACGTTATTGTTTCAGAAGAATCGGTAACAGTTCACATGACAGAAGGTGCATTGTACTAGAGAAGAATATAGATGTACGAATGATGGGGAGGAAAGGCTCGGTCTCTGCAGGTGGAATATGAGGACTGACTCGCACATTTGAAACTTCAGAACCAATCAAACGAAGAGACGTTACTATTGACGTAACTCAATGTGTCCTGTGACTGATGGAACGGTTATATAGCTAATAGGACAACAGCAGTAGCTAGCGACCATCGTTCGAAGAAGCCGGAATGGTAAACAAGTCAAAAGCAAAAAGTGAATCTGCCTAAAAATCCAGCCAGTGTTGGCTAGTTAACGATTTAAAAACATCTACACATAGAGCATATTTTCTTCTAAGGACACTTTTTAGGTATTATCAGTTGTGACCTTCCCTGTAGTGTGTAGAATGAGTAGTTAAGTTTAGAATATTAGGTCAACGTGCATGTATACAAACGTTCCTGTAAGTATTCCCACCAATATCCCACCAAACCAAAAAAAAGCCTAGTTCAGCTAACTAATATCGTTGCCGTAAAACTCTTCTTGAGCCTTTTCTAGCATTTGCGTGATAACTGGCCAGTGGTGCATTGGATTAATATTAAAATTCCTACTATAGTCACAAAATTTAACATGATAATGGGACAGTACTCTCCGTACCCACCCCAACTTGTGCACTCCGAAAACACCCCAACTTGTGCGAGTTAAGGCACTAAGCTCCGTACGGCCAACGGCATTGTAATGTCAAGCCAGGAACAGTATGGAATTTTCTAATCCCAACAACGATAGTATTAGGAAAGGTCAATCTTATATTGGCGCATTGTGCCGCTGCGCAGCAGATGATGAAAAGCGTTATGAGTACGCATACTACGCAAACACTAATTAAAGTCCCCCGTTCTTTTTCCTATTGCCTCCCAATGAACAGGTGTGCACTTTGTACCTTTGCATAAAGCTTGATAGCGCCGTGTATCGTCCGTTGAAGTCACTCTGTAACAATTCGACCATCCATTTCTGCTAGCTGACTCACTAATGGTAGTTATTGCATCAATGTTGGAATACAACTAAATGTACTATTGTTCTTCCAGTCGACGGCATCAGCGCGGACGGCATCAGCTCACCACAGTGATTACGGCATTCAAGGCGGCGGCTGAGGCAGAAGCCACGTACGGACAAGCTATGCAAAGACGATGATGATGATGATGTTTTTGAGGCCAGCGTGAGCCAGCAGAAATAGGAGCGTTAGAAGCTATCAGGCCAAAGACCAATCTAAACTGATATCAAAATATTCATTATCAAGCGTAGTGACTCATGTGAGCTGATAGCTAACAAATGTGCTGGGAAGCAGTCGTCACGACGTTTAGGTGGCAGTTGCATCAGACCTTGATGATTGATATCTATTTAAACAAACAGCATGGACTGATCCATCATTATTTGACAAAATCACATGATTGCATGGACGTTTTTGGACCTATTTCACCGGCTGCTACTTTATTCGCTCTCGTTTCTAGTTAAATCTGTCAAGTAGAAAAAAATATTAGGACCCTTGTACAAGTCGAACGCTGTATCTGAGTTCTTGCAACTTCGAAGCGTACATTTGCGTTACGAGTTGATTCTCTAAGGGAGCCTTGGCGTTTCATTAGTTATCTATGTACTAATAAGGTGATTGTTTACTGATTCAGTCCCAAAAACCATTCGAAGAAAAAGGTGAGAATCGGCCTGCGCTTGACAGTGGAAACAACATTGGAACTAAAAACGCATATAGCCCTTTATAGGACACATTGCCCTCCTTCAAGGTCAGATCGTCGAGTGGTGTAAAAAAACTGCTCATATTACGGTACATAGTGAAGCTGAGTATTAATGAAGAGCAAGATTTTATAATATTTTTTTAACCCATGTACATTGTAGGTGCAAAATATACGAATACAGTAAGTAATAATGCACAGTGTTATAGGCCACTACTACAAATGAAATTTATGTGTCAACGAGTTTGTCTCCGCTCGCTAACACGCCATTTCTACTATGCTGTACCGGCACTCACACGTACCCCAATAGTTTGGGGCTCGGCCTGCTCCATTTTCTCCTGATTCCCCTTTCGTCATTTGATTGTGTGCTCAGTGTGATTCTTGGCCGTTCACGAAGAGGTCATCTAAGGTTTGTTGTCGCCGTACGGCTTCGAGGGACAAAGACCGTTGTCACCCTTTAAGTGCTTCCCCCTGTAAGAGGTGGTTTGTCCTATTGAGCTAAACTGCCTCCCTATCGTTCGCTCCTGCTGCTGTAGCCGCTTGCCTATTTGCCTGACTGCTCTCGCCTTTATGTGAGCAGCGGCCGTGGAAGTAGTCACCACTGCGGTAGCCGCCCCAACAGAGGCACTGACCACAAAACGTCCCTTCGTCGCCCTTATTCACCCGATCCCGGCTCGTCTCGACATTCCCCCTCTGTCGCTGATGCCTGTCCCATACCACAATCGAAAGAGCCCACCAACTGGCAGGCCATCCTCCACACAGACCAATTGCAGCCATTGCGCACTATGACCACTAACCACTCTAACGCTGGCTGCTTGGCCGGCAAGAGCATCACTGCCTACCGGTTGCCAGCTCTGCCCAACCTGGCGGCGGACTAGACCACACTCAGGGTATCCCCTACCGCCACCGCGACTACTATCTAACAGAAGGAGGTTCCCATTATGAAGCCTTATAAGCAGAAGTTGGCGTTATAGTATCACCAGCAGCACAGGCATAGATATAGCGGGCAAAGGGAATCGTGGTAGCAATGAGGTAAGGAGGTCCCGGATTTTCATAGTAACGACGATAACAAGGACCACCGCTTAGCCTTTACCGGCCTTGCTCTCGGTCGGTTTCGACTGGCAAGGGTGCCGGTGAAGTTGGGCTATCCTGCACAGATTCCACCAACTGCCGCAGCTGTACCTCGGTCGAGTCTAGTTGTCGGCCAACTGGAGGCTTGCAGGTGGGTCGGCTGGTGACGGCGGTTCGAGCTAATGAATCGCCGCCATGACCCCCGGATCCCAAACGCCAGAAGTCGATGCCGTTTCCTTTAGTTAACGCACGACAATAGTGTTGATTGTCGGTGGCTGCCACAGTGACTATCACCCTGTAACCTTTCGGCCAGGCTTTGCCCAGGCGAAACGCAGGCGCTGGAGTAGGTCTTTAAAGCCATCACCAGTTCTTGCGTTTGCCTTATCATAATAAAAACCATTGTAATCTGCAGAGCCGGAAGCGTGCTTCCTTTCCGTTGTTCTATTTTCTCACTTTGGAATTGTGATATATGCATGAGATGTTTTGTTGTCATTGCTTGAGCTAGAAAGATACGTCGAGAATGTGCGTTAGAAGAAACCTCTTAATAAATTGCAATCTAGATTCATCATATTTATAATGTACTGAGAAATTAAACTTCCCACCGTCAAGTTGCCGTTGGGCTGGAACCTCGCCCGTGGCAAACGAATAGAACGTCTGCTTACCTTGTGAGAAATATCGCACTGTGAAATGCTTGCCTTCCAGAACATAAAAGTATAGCTTTTTGCTCGAGAAAATTGAGCTACTACGAACTTAAAGGTCGAAATGTTTAGTTATTCAAAGTAGTCCCGCAGCAATAACGTGTTCCAGCGAATTTTCAAGGATAACTATAGTTACCATATTAAGTTGTCCGCCACCGCTAATATCTGGACTGTGCTCTTTGTCGTGGCTGCTGTTATTAGCGCTGCCACTCTGAAGCAGTATCAGTCGAAAACAAGAAAAGCTCCCTCTTGGCGAGAATATATTGGTGGCATTCTCCCGCGGATAAAGAGTGATTTGCGATGGCAAAATCGGGACTTCGCTATCGATAGTGTGTTGATATCATCTTTTTGATCCGAAGGCCGCTCAAAAGCCATTTTAAGTTTGTCCGCGTAGCGAATCATTCAACGAAGTTCGCATTTCACGAATTCACGAGCACAACAGCTCAACAACATCACAATAACAATCTGTGAGCTGTGCACAAATTCAATAAAAACAGACCACACGCTTCGGCTGTCGACGTTTCGGTAGATGGGTTCGCAGAAATTCAGTCTCCAGCAGAAGCATGAGATGCTTGGAAAGCGACAAATCAGCACTCATTGAGTCGTTCTTGTTTGGGGCGGGGGGTCACTGTGTAGATCTCGAGTGAGTAAAGACCCCAAAATGAGAGTGCTGCTTTTTCATCAATGCTAAAGTATAGCAATATAATTATTTTCATTGATTTCATACTCTATTTTTCAGGTTAAACGCATCCATTGTTGCCAGATACGCGCTGGCGCTGCGTTTTGTTAGAAAGAAATTGAATCAGATTACCATACTTTTTTTTTTTTTATAGGAGACCCACTCCTAACTTACTCTACCACGTGATACGTTGGCCAGACGAACTTGCTTATGCAACGTTGTTTGCCCAGATCCGGAAGGATGTGCTATGTTTTCATATAATCAACATTTCCTTAACTTCGCTCTCAAGAGTGACAAAATAATCTACGCTAGCGTGTTGACTCCTATTAGGATAATTAGTGCATACATTGTCGAAAAATAAAAAAAAAAATAGTTAATTGGCAAATTTACGCAACCATTTAAATACATGCTAGCTAGAAGGAACTGAGTAAATCTATTGTGTACCATTTACTGTACAATAAAAACAGTGGAAGGTAACTTTTTCGATAACGATAAGCCTAGGCTTACCGAAAAATAAAGCCTTTTGCTTAGGCAGTTCCAGGCCAAAAGTGAGTTCGCAGTAAAGATTTGCGTTTACATAGCCATTAAATTGGTTCATAATTGCACGATATCGAAATTTTGCGGGAGCTTACGGCAAGTGACAGACCTCGATGAATCTATTTTGACCTATGATGACATTATGTAAAAATGACGGTTTTGTCGTTTAAACTGGTCAGACTTCATTAAAGCCAGATGTACGGCTATGATACTCTAAATTTACTATTGTAAGCTGGCTAAGTTCACAAAAGTTTTCATTTTGATCGGTCCTACACCGTCTATTGGTTGTATATTTAGACGTTTTTATTTCAGAGAAATTAACAACTGATCCAGAATCGATAGGTCTTTATGTAATATGTGAAAATTATAGGAATTTAACTATTGCAGACGCCAGATCTCTGGTGCTCGGTTATGTTGGTATTGGTCAAAACAGTCCTTCCTCGCATTGAAGATTACATTCAGATAACGTCAAGGATTAAGGTCTTTACAGAGAAAAATGCGTTCTTAAGATGAAAAAAAATATATGTATATATATATATATATATATGCAAATTCGTCCTAAATACCTCGTGCTTCAATTCACAGTACAGCGAAGCGCATTATTCCCTGAGATAGGTTCGATGATAGCTACTTCAGTTACGTGGGCTTTGTATGCCTGCCTTAATAACATGATGTTGGCTATATACACCTCGTCCATACATTTACGATCGAAATGGAAAACTTTACGTCAATATCTTACCAAAATAGTTGTTCGTTTCCAATGGCCATTTTACTTCACAAAGCCTTGTGCCAATCGGTGGTCAAAGAAATTATCTGTTTACCTTCTTTGTACCTTATTATCTTGTAATTTCCATTGCTTTTTCGTTTTAAATTTCGGTTGACCTTAAAACTAGAAAGAGCATCATAACCGGCATTATGTCCTGGCGATAGTAATTAGCTCATCTAAGCCGAACTATTCGAACGTCATCCCTCAGCATCTTGTTTGCTTCGCATTCGTCATTCTTGTAAGGCCGCCGCTATTTGCGAGCGGAGGCGGTGGCTGGGGGCTGACATCGCACTCATAGATCCCCGTGCGCTGTCCGCATCTGAGTGACTCCGATCGAGTATCTTGATATTACCGGGGTTGAATTTCTATAAATTAAACAGCGAGCATGCCGCCGCACCGAGACGAGGATGAATCCGATGGAAGTAAGGATACTTGTAATTGTAGTAGTAGTAGTAGTAGTAACCGTAGAGATACGTTCAGTCGGCGTTTTCGTCGCTTTTTTCTTATCGACGCCATCAGCATGTGGATATATAATCGATCCTGTAGTTGTGCAGACGAATGTACGCGTTGGAAGACATTGCTGCGCGAAGTGGTGACCGAAGCGACTGACTGACCTCACTGCGGCTGCTCTCGCTGTCGCAGTACCAATGGTAACACGCCCTCACGGCAGGTGTCACTGATCGGCCGATCGAGAGTTCTTCATTTGATTTCATCTATTTCGTTTTCTTTTTTTTTTTGCTGTCATTCGAATCAGTATCCTCATCATCGTTTTTCCTCTGGCTGCTTCTGGAACTGTTACTATTTCATACGATGATGGAGGTGATGATGATCCTGTGAAAGCGACCATAAATTGTCAGAAATGATAAATCTGCGCTTTTGTACTGCCAGCCCCACCTGTGCTACCGTTCCGGTTGTTAATGATGTATATTTATCCGATAACATTAATGAGACCTTGCTGTGTTTGTGCTACGAAAGAGAGCATGGCCTTTGTGTCGTTACGAGACTCGACAGCCATCTGGACTGGCTAACTCTTTGAAATGTCCTGTTTTGTCCTTTCTCTCAGTTTGTATTCCTACTACTTACTTCTGTATGATTTTTATCTTCAGCAGCATTTGCAGCACGTTGTATACTACGTGCGTTTCGATTCATTGTCAGCTTTGATTTAGAATCGTTTAATTGTTTCTTTTAATTTACGCCGCTTTTTGTACGCTCAGATCGATTTTACATGCTCTTACCGTAATCCCAATCTCCATTTATCCATATTATTATCCATATTTATACAAATACATGATAATATATATAAAAAAAGATGGATCGATCGCGACGGTGCGTTAGGCGTTAATGAGACCAACTATCTGTAGAGGACAGATTTTTTCCTTTTCTTGCGTAACTCCTTACTTCACCTGTTTGTTCTATTCTATTTCCATCTACCCTTTCAGCTATCCGAAGACTAGTATAGCTATCCTTGCGAGAAACACTGATGTTTTCCTGCATAGTGCCTCGCACTCGTTCGAACTGAGTTTGTTGCATCGTAACAAACAAGTATGTCGAGTTACCATAACGAAATAATCCTGTCTTTTGCACGAAAAAAAAAAAGAAAAAAACATCCGAAACGCAATCACCGATCAACACTGTGTAGGCGTTGAATACGAATGGGGTGCAAACCTAGGTTATTACTTATGGATACTGCATAGAATAAACGAGTTTACCTTTACGTATACAATACCGAGGACAGCGGCTATACAACCGGATTAGCAAAAAAAAAGTAAGTCCCTATCCACATTTGCATATAATAGCGTACGGTTTCGAAGACACTTCGGTCGAAGAATCCCAGCTGGCCAATTCACCTGAAGTGCGAACGGCGTCAGCGTCAGCGGCCGAAGTGTGGCAATGGCTGTAAAACTCCTAGCAATCGAAGTTTTCCGTTTAGGCTGCGGTTGTTGAAAGCGTCGGCTTTGTCACCCGTCTCTCCCGCGCGGCTCTTTTCTGTAATCTATGTGACTTCGCTTTCGAATAGCTGTTTTACGCGTCACTCTTATCGCCGTGATCGTCGTCCAGAAGGAATGTGATAGGGATGGGGGGACCAAGCGACCTTGCTGTCCACGTCCAGAGGTTTAGCGTCTACGCACGGATATCTGTCCGATGAGTGGATGCCTGGTGGTTGTTGGTTGATCCTGCTATTGCTAATGCCGCTGGTGCTATTTAGGGTCTGGCACCTCCCGGCTGGCTCAGATAGTTGATCTTATTTTGTCAATTGGTATTTGCTCGGATTTACACTACGTAGACCCCCCCGCCTTCCAGCATATCCGCTATGAGCGTGTGTCTGTATGTGCGTGTGAAGGCATACAGAGGTCTGGCATGTTTTCATTATTCAGGGTTGGCTTACTACAAGACAAGCCCAGGGTTGCGGGAAAACGGTTTGCGCAAAATAGGAGCGTGCGAAGATTAACAAACTATTACTGCTAAACTGTTACGTGCAGATGAAAAGGGGCAAATATTTGCTAGGTACAAAGTTAAGACAATGGCCTACCCCGAAAGGCAAATTGAACTCATGGTATCATACAGGTTTTGTTAGCTGTTTGAGCACAAGCTGGAATCGAAATAGGGCAAGCACTATTCAGGACTGACCACTGAATGACAATACACTTATGGATACTACAGCAGATAAAATCTCTATCTGCGGGTATGCAGGTAGAGACAGGTTTTTTTCTGGGATAGGCATAAGCGTGGGAGAGATATCGCCTCAGTTTTTTTTCTTCTTGTAGTTCCTCCTAAAGAGGCAAGAAGTAGAATAGGAGCAATTGCTGACTTTGTTGCGGCATCAGCTTTGCTTCAGCTGTGTTAGTACTGATGCTGGTCAGTAGGTTCCGTGGCCGACCCACTTACCATCAGCAAATCCATCATCCTTTAGCCTATTGCTCACAGAACGCATAGGAGGATCAACCAGGATTCCCTGTTTGAATTCTGTAATTCCGCCTAGAGGAAGTGACGACAACAGCGACCATCCATGCTGATTTAGGTTCCTAGGTTAATGTTTTTGTCGGCATTACCACCCCCCCCCCCCCAGGTGGCTACCTCAGACTCCTAAAGCCATAGTCCTTTCTACCTTGAACTATTTCCCATAAGGGCTTTCCGTTCCTTGGGTAGTTGTTCATTAGGGTTGCGTGTGGGACAACATCTCCTGCGTGATCACCATCCACCTTTTTCATTGCCGCCTTAGCCGATGTGGTAGCGGTGGCAAAGGCACCAAGGGTCAGCCTATGATGATGGCCGGTTCGAACTCTTTTTCCCCGTCTTTGTCAGCCCTGGTCTAAGGATCAAGCAGACGTAATTCGTTCATGCAATGTCATTTACTCGAACAAGACAGGACTGACGGATGGGGCAATCGCTACGATGGCTGTTCAAAAGGGTAGTTAATAGACAGAGACTTCTGGATATAGTCAAGGGACGCTTTGAGGCCGATGGACGAAAGGATTACTAAATTACATCTTGATTATTAAAGTCATAATAAAACACTGGCTGTCTACTTTACGTACGATATTTTACCTACCGTTTATTAATAGGGGGAAGTCACAGAGTCCTACGATCAAGTAGCAGCCAGTGCAGACGTGAAGCGCTGGCGTCCGTGCAGGATATGTCCATCAGAGGATTGTCATAAATGCTAACGAAGAAAAAGCCATTGTCACAGACTGCGCCGAATGAGACTCCGACCATCTTCCTGTGCACATGCGATCTGAGAGAGCAATTCGTAATTAACAATAATAATCATTATTACATTTATTATTTGCGTAGTCGTTTGTATCAAAATGAAGGGCATCAGCAGGAGGGGAGAATAGCGACGATTACCAAGATCTCCTCATTTATCTGTCAGATGTAGTTGGCTTCAAGCTCGCCAACTCGTGTCCTTCCGTTAATGAATGGCGAAACCAATCGAATTTTCGTGATGCTTTCTGCAGTGTGTCCAGCAAGTTCGATAGGTGGCGTGGTTTTAGGCCAATGCAATGATGCGTGTCCCTACGAATGGGCAACAACTCTGTTGTGCTAAAATTCCGTTGACTATGTTCTAATTACTATTCTAGTCTCTGATTATGGACAATCGGTCTATTTTTCATACATAAGCGGACGCCTAAGTTTAGGCGAACTATAATAAACGAGAAATTGCATTGTGCATTGTACGAAGGTTACCTCTTTAGAAATGGTTCATTTTGCTCTTTGCGACTTACTCGAGCATCCGACAAAGCCCTCGCGACAAAGCGACGCTGTGGTACAAAATAACGAGTGGATCATGATCAACGATTTAAAGAAAGTTACCTTTCATAGATGTCAGTTGATAATCTCACATGTATCACCTTGGCCTAATTCTGTATATAAAAAAAAAAAAATGAAAAACAAAAACTCCAGGCAATAGTAGAAGCAAAGTTCCTACTGGAGTAAAAGCTTTCCACACATTAGTTATAACTGCCGAAATTAAGAACTTACTGCATGTTACAATTTACATCGAACAACAATTACCCATAAACTCAGTTGATGGGCAATTCTCCAGCGATACCTATTACACGCCGTTAGTCTACAGTTTACTTCAGTCCTGAGTGCTAACACGTTCCTAGTCGTCTAGCCGTAATTAGTCGATAATAATATAAACTGATACAATGCTTTAATTGTGAGTATAGCTCGGGACCTGATCGAGGTAGTCGGCTCGCAATGTGCGGCAGAAGTTCAGTGGTGAACTGTTTGCAGTGTTTATATATGGGCTCTGGATTCTCCCATGGATACGCTACAAAGCTATAATCGCTTACAGGCTTGAGTGGATTAGCTGTACCTGATCGGCAGCTTCTAATCAAAGTCCAATCTGAGCCTTTTCCTCTCTTGCGTGTTTCCTTTCTTTGCCGCTTTCCTTGTGTTTCACCCTTTCTTGCTACTGCTGCTGCTGCTAGTAAGTGGCACAATCCCGACGTGTCGTCATTGGCCAGCTACATTTTGACATCCAACTATCTTGCGGACTAGGTTGGTTCAAGGGTCCAGCTCTTAAGGTCTGCTATAGATGAGCCAGATAGCGGCGGTTCGCCCACTGTCCCACCTCGAAATCTCGACAGTTAGTCCCGGTGACCGTTTCCCGCCCAACTACATGAGTCCGACGAGTTGTTAGACGGCTGCTCGCTGGCGCGAGCTAAGGATAGACAGATTCTTGCTGGGTGTTGGATGTCGATGTAGTGATGCTCCAGGGAGCGTAGCTGCAGGCTGGTTTTGGAGGACGACGAGGCTCAGCCCTTGCAGTGCTTAGTGCATGGCCCGGCGGGACGAGATAATAAAGGATTATCCAGCTCAATCTGTTGATTTGACACCGATATACACAGCGTATAGAACAGAGATCGATGTAACTCACGATAACACACTGGATTTGCTCATCTACCCCACGCTCATATGTGCGTACTTGCCTTCCATTAGTGGCTAGCAGCGTTATTGCTTCGTGCCACTGTGGCCTACTTCGGTAATGCAACGATCACGCACTACTAAAAACATATTGCGAATTTGCAAAAAAAATTGCAAAACCTGCTTCTATTGTTATTTATTTACGCTTGTTCAACATGGATTACCTCAGCAGGTACAATTTCTCTAACCGCTAACTAGATCCAGCGTTATTTTATGAGACGAACGCACCTTATCATACACTTTCCATATAGTTAAATATTTTTTTTCTGTTCATCTGTTTTTCGTTTTTGGTGACTCAAGTCATCGTAGTTGCTAGCAGTTGGCAGATGGTCGTTTCTTTTTCCGCTGCTCACGTCCGTGAGGCCTTCACAAGGGCAGAGAGCCATCCCTTCAGCTCCGTCCGATCTGCTGTCCCTCTATTGGCTCTATCCCACATAGCCCCGAGTAGTCGGCTACTAACGCAGACCAACGCAACTACCCGGTCGGGATGTATGTGCCTGCCTGCCTACCTACCTAGCGCCTATACCTGAGCACCAGTATATCGAGCCGAGATCACGGTATCTCTCAATTCCTGGGGATGTAATGTTCACTCTTATAAGGCATAATATCTCGAAACTATGCTCCGCCATTCGGCATCGCGTAAGTTGGCCGCTTTACTTAATTCTGACACCACCGCCCGCGCCTTCACTCATTCACCAGCGAGACGACTACGAGGGTGTCGATCCGTCGACCTCGCAGGTACTGCTACTATGTATGTAGGTGTTCGGTGTTGTGGCCCAGCGAGAGAGGGCTAAGGCATATTCCATCGCGTTATCCGTCTATATTTGTTGGCAGCGAGTGACGGCGAAGGCGAATCGTCCTATATGTTCATAGATACGACGTGTATGACTCATCGTTACATACCTTATACCATAGGGTGTATAGCACCAGGCACTACCTTTATACAGGAGGTAGACAGGCAGACAGGAAAACAGAACCTTTGAAGGCATGAAGAAGCAACGGCAACAGCAGTACACTTACTGCTGATGATGCCGTAGTCGTCATCGCATGAGCGTCAATTAGTGTTGCACGAGACCGACCGACCGCCCGCCCGCCCGGCCGACCAGCCTGTCGGCCGGCCGGCCGGCCGTCTTCCTAGCCACGGTGGCGTCGCTTTGTATACATGGGGTGTTGGGAAGGGAGTCAAGAAAACCCAGCCCGCCAATGAGAAGTATCGTCACAGGGTGGCAGTGGACGAATTGACGGGGCACTGCAGGCAAAGACGGACATCTAAGGTAAGGATTTTGCTATGTCTATATAGACAAATATTCACTCGCATCCAGCCACACATATACGTATACAGATAGATACATACATACATATATCGACTCTGGATGTACAAGGCGTATACATTGCCTGTAGAATCTAATGCCCGTCGACGCTACCCATAAAGCAGCCAAACAGACCTCTGGTACAAACACTGAAAAGCTGTGCATAAATGCAGCATGGCGATTGAACAGAGTTCGCCCAGCTGATCCTGCTCATGCCGGCTAGTTCGTCATCGCCTTGGCCTTCTGCTTGTCAAGCCAATAGTCCTCTATGCCGCTTGGGTGCTACTCAACGACAACAACAAATCTACTCAAGCTGTTGACCTGGCTAGAAGTACAATAGTAGACGCCTCTTTGTGATGTGGCCTTACCGTCAATAATCGTCAGTCGTCATCATTCACACGATTGCTATGTTCTCGTACATCCTGGCGTTCTACCAAGTATGAAGCGTACGAGCTATAGCGAACGAGTAATATGGCGGTACTCGAGCGGGTATCGCATCGAACTCCTTTTATGAGGATTGTACCATAAAATATGAGCTACGGGCAAATCCAACATGCCAAAAACAGATGTCAGTCGCCAAAATCAAGCTAACAAGCGCACAAACATAAGTTTACTGCGCGTAGTTTTCCTCGACGCTTACAAGGCTCAATAACCAATTGCCATTGCTATACCTAGTCAAAGCGAAAACTAGTTCTCCAGCAAGCTTGTTAGCAACATTGACAAAAACCTTACAGAGTATTCTTTGACAAGGTCAAAATCTGAACGATGTATTTCACATTCTGCTAGGCTCTTCTATGCTGACATTGCTCCTGCCTCGCTTACTACCACCAAGCAAGTCAAACGGCCGAGATAACGGCTATAATAATCACTAATAATCTCTCCAAGAACTATGCTAATTTAATTAGAGCACTCTCAGACCATTGAAAACTTCAGCATAGCTCTAGACTCGACTCATCTCTTCGTAGCTACTTCGGCTTCGACCGGCCCGCTTCAACTTAACTCAAATCCCACAAGCGCCATAGGCGTCTCTCGTTGAAGGCTAAAGAAGTCCCATCTGAGAAAACTAAGAGGGCAACGAAAGATATATTCCCTAAATTTACAACCTCTGCTATATACACATACACAGTCACACTCGACTTACGCATACGCACCCACATACTTACACATGTAGAAACACACTTCGTCCTTCTTCTTAGCGATGGACGAATGGATGGGCAAGTCGCTTCGAACTCCCCAGGAGCGCTGGGTCGGAGAGGGTTGAGAGAGGCCTAGTGCTGTACAACTGGTTATACCACCATCGGTGGCGACTCTGTGATAGTACCAAGCCCCGTGGCACGCTAACTGGCCAGCCCCGTTGTGGCGCTAGCGTCTAGTTTTAGCACGGAAGACGGCGGCGGCACATTTTGGTTGGTGCTATGCTTGCTCCGTAAGAAGGCAAAGAGGGGGGAGTCTGCAATTCGTGCAATTAAAGTGCACATTAAATCGGATTGCCTCTGGCTCTCTGGTCAAGACTAAGGAGGGGCAAGCGCGACGTAAGAAAGCCGAGGTAACGGCCGGGAAAATCTAAGGCTCCCTACATCTTGCTCACTATAAGATGCTTCCAGCAGCAGCAAAAGCAGCACCACTGCCTAACCTTTTCCTGACGGGTTCCTCTTCTAGGTTCGTCTCTCTGCCTGAGAATTGGGGTATGTGGCCGTCCGCGTGTGCGCTCCTCATCAACTTTGAGACATCAAACATAACAGTCGGTTTCGGCTTATGCGAAAACGTGAACCGGATGGCTCTCATAAGATAGGCTCTAGCAGCATTACTCTAGAATATTTTCAAATCGTCGATAGCCGACCATCACCATCTAACCCCCTTCAGAGGGATCGACTTCTAGGAATTTTATTTTCGGTAGAATATTTCAAGGTAAAGTTGAGAAAGTTTCAACACATTTTTCGCATGTTTGAACGTACATGCGTGCTGTTTAAATGTAGACATAGCCATACCTGTTTCGTAGGATCGACTTTAATTTTAATTCTTTTTAAACCTCGTAACTTTTTAAAGTCAAATTGTTACTAACCAGCTGTATTCTATAAATTGCTGAAGGCTAAAACGTCGTGCGTAAGCGGGTACGTCTACGGTATATGTTTGTGTGTTAGCATTGCGCGCGCATTACCTCATCCTGTCGTATCAAAGGATATCGGGATAACGAAGTGTCTTCTATTGGTATTCCATAATTCATTTGTGTTCTAGCTGGCTGTTTGTACTAAATTCATTCCGGTTAACTGACCCCATCAAACTAGATTTAGAATTGTTCAAAAGCTTTAAGCGTGCCAGAGAAAAACTTCATAGAAAGACCGTTATTACGATGGCTCGAAGTTCACGAGGCTCTTATGGCCAACTCTTTTAGTTTGCTTTCCTTTGTTCTAATTGTTATTCAGCCAACCTATATGTGATTTCAATGTCGCTATTGAATTATTAATTTTACTGATATCTTACAACAGGGTCCGGTGCCATGTTTTGTCGCTTCTGAAGGTGTCTTCCTTCATTATAGGAAATGTGATGCATTGACATGAAAACGGCTCGCTTTTTATTTCCAGTAAAAACGTTGAGTGCGAGCAACTATGAAATCCTGACAATGAAAAAAAAAATCGCAGACGAAGATACAGGACTTGTCTGTCTGTGCTGATCACTGAGGGAGTATGGAAAGGACCACGAGACGCATTCGAATTTCAACACAGTAGGCTTATTGTTTGAAGGTCCAAGGAGCTTGTCGCTAAAACCTCTCCTGTTGTCGTCGCCGTCGTCGGTTTGCCCTTAGCAGCAGCAGAGTTTCTCGCTGGACACTGCTCTACCGCCGTCAACCTCCAGCTGTCAATGATGATACGGGGTCGACTCCGCCTTTTGTACTGAGTAGGCCGGCCAGAGGGAAGGTAGACCTAACAAAGCTCGGCTCAACGAACAACCCTGCATTCGACAAGGCTACACAATCTGCTGAATAACTCACTAACTCACGCTAGTGGCAGTAACCCTTACATTGTTGATGTTGTTTTTATCATTATTATTATTATTTCTGCGTTGTTACCTAGCATGGTCTCTCTTTTTGTCTAACTGTATCTCCATCTGTCTCTCGCTACGTAATATTATCGTGGGCCAGTGTCAAGCAAGTTATTAATAATTGAGCTTTTGTCAAGCAGATACACGCTTACTTGCGCGACCTACCAGAGGCGGGCAGGCTAATTTGACTGTGCAGGCCATAGCGACTACACTTACGGCAATAGAATAAGGGGCGGCAGCAACCTTAAGATCGTGTGCACCATGGTATGAGAATGGGTATAGGCGTTCCTTATTTGAGGCAGCCAAACAAACAGCCATGCAATTCTGTGATGACAAGAACGTGATTGACACATCTATGACGCTGTGATACCCACGGTGAGGTATAGGAAGCTTAGAACTAAAACATTCCATATCAGGGACGAAGCTAAAAAACTTAGATAGGGTTAAGTTTAATAAAAATTGTGTGAGTAAGAAGAGTATTTATGCTATTTTGCCTAGTCCTAGACAAATGGTCCAGACGTAGTCAAAAGCATTGCTCGCAAAAATATATTGCCGATAGCTTTCGCCGAAAACGACGCCACTGTAAACTCTGTCCCAGCAATGTAAATGAATGCGATCACAGCGACCGTATCAGCAGCGTGACTGTTTTGTATGTGTAATGAAACATTCTACGTTTGATCTCCAGTCGAAAATCAATGAGGCTAAGCACATCATTCCTAAATCACTGAACAACTGATAACTACTCAAATTAAGTAGCAATCTCAGAGTTAAGATTAGAGGCAGGTGCTTCCTGAAGGCAACGAGCCGCTATCGCTCGTTTTTGTTTTCACTCGACGTATGTTTCACCTGTCAGATAAATCTGCTCTAGCTCTAAATCATCGAACCACGAGTGAATAGTATTCCGCATTCGCTGCGAAAAAGCTTTGTCGCAGAATATTCTTAGATGTCTGTCCTGCTTGGCCTTTTTGTTCTCCATTTTAGTTGCTCGGAGACAGAGACCATTCAACGTCTATGTTTGTCTGTACGCCCGAAACAGCGACGGGGAGGTAATGGGGCGGGGGGAAAGTCTGGGGGGTTCTTAGCTTTGCGTGGCTTGCTTAGCCGTGACCATTCGCTATCACTCTCCTTTGCCATTGCCATCAGGGCCTCTTCATTCGCTCGTCGGCTCTCAGACCCCGACCGCTTCTCGTTTCGTACTTAATTGCACTCATTTCCTTCAAGTAAATGCAATACCTCAGAAGGCCGAAGCGGCGGCTCGAACAGCAGCTCGTGCAGGTCCTGCCCAGTCGCATGCCCGTCGATCTTTACAGAGGGAGCGTCGAACAACGCGGAGGGACGACACGCAGATACACAGCACTCAAACTATCTGATCTCCTTGGGCTGCACTCAGCAAGACAACGAGATAATAGCGCAGGATTCGTTCGGCATCTGTGAAACAACAATGGCGATCCCGGACCAGTGCCAAAAATGTTCCAAGTGCATGAGTAAAAGCAACAGAGGCAGGTAACTAGACGGAGTGCGTCAGGACGAAAAAAGCTCATATGGCTCAAGTAGCAAATAACTTAATTCGGTAGTTTCTCGGGTAAATAGTTGTTTTCTAGCAATCGAACATGCAGTCACTGCTATTTAGTAATATCCGAAGGTCTTGCGCAACAAACGTAGGTAAAAGAAAAAAGGAGACAGCACGTTTAATGGCTATAGTTGAAACCTATTAGATCGCCATATATTCCGGAGTTAGCTTTGTGCACCAAAATATATGTATACCATTAACGGAGTACTCAGGTTCTTTGAAGTATTTCGTTCAACCCGGTTGATTGTTTGTTGACATGTAATGAGTTCACATAGTTTTTATTCGTAGAATGCGGGTCTTCAGTTTTCAGACGCCCGATATTAAAGCCGATTTGATTCAACAAATTTCATAGGATCGCTTCATTTGTCCGACAGGGCTGTGCACGCATTGCCAAAAATATCTGAAACTATCCAGAAGCCACATGTACTCGGCATTATTTGATACTGTAAACCTACTATAAGACATAATATCTATCGCGGACGATAGAAACGGTTTTCGAGAGGCAAGGCATGATCGAGATTGAACAAATGTATTCCAACGTTTCGGTGATGATTGTAGGTCTGACATCTTTTCAAATTTACTAGCAAAGCTAAGATTGTAAGGCATAACGTAATGTTTACACGCAGCGCCATACGGATGCACTTCGAACGATCTATCTTAAGGCCAATTTGTCATAGCCTGGTTTCTCCCGATGGTAATAAGACTATCCAGAAGGTGGGTATTTTCCAACCGATTGTTATCGACTATTCCATCGAATGCAGACGACTGATGTTGACCTAGTAATTCGATCACCATTGTTGTTAGAACATTTTTAGGCATTTGTGACCTTAGAGATCAAGCTAATCTACCACTGCGAGATAAATTACTCTCTAATCCGTACTTGTAGCAGTTGTATTTGTTTGCAATTGCTATTGGCCGTAATAAACAATGGCCAGATAAGAAAGCAACACTGTTCTTAAAATTGTAACTCTGCTATTTAATATATTGTAACACGAATGAATGGGTTGTACGTCAGTGAACAGAGACGAGCCATCGTTTGTTATTGCTGAGAGCGGTAATAGTATCAGCGGAGTTCTTCAATTATCAAGTAATCGATAATATGTCGTTTCTTTGAATGTACTAAAATGCCTCTATGGATTTTTCGGAAGACGGTCGCGTTTATATACTGACTTTATCTCTCACTTAGTAATTGGTTAATTTTAGCATATGATATTACAATAAGCGTCCAATTTCACCAGTCCTTACGATCTACATAATCCGTTGTACATGTATTTAGCAAGTGACGTTTGTCCGGAGACGCAGAATCGGATAGAAAGACAGGGACCATGTCACACTTACAATGCCCGGTCCACTCTGGGCTTTGGTTCGGTGTTGCGGTCTGACTGCCGAGGCGACTCTAACATTAGCTCCAGCTGGAGCAACGGCGCGGCCGTAGCAGAATTACCGGCCGAAAGGAATAGTTGAGGGACGGCACGCATCACTTCTCTCAGGCCCGCAGCGTGTACATCGTTCCGTTTACAAACGCGGCCCTCTTTTGCCAGGCAATGGGGCATCAGGTAAACGGGGTGCGAGCGAAGGGCGATGTGAAACATGTTCGCTTAGGCTTTAGCTGGCTGACGCATATCCCTTGCGTTTAACCAGAAGCCAGAGGAAGGGGTTGGGAACAGAGTGTAAGGGACTTGCGGAGTCAGACCGAAGGACTCAGCCGACTCAGCAGTGGAAGGGGAAAATGGACAAGGGACCAATTGGAAATAATTCGAATGGATGTCTTTACGATCTCACGTCGACGCCATTATTATCCGCCTTTGTTCATCGTCGACATCGTCGCTGTTGTTGTTGCTGTCATCGAAGTGGCCGCTGTTGTCATAGTCGTCGCCTGCTCTTTGCTTTCATTTGCATGAGCGAGGACAAAATTAAACCCCAAAAGTCAGTGAACAGCAATAGAAACCGAAGCAGCACGACAGCCTGCTGCAGGCAGCAGCAGTTGCAGTCAGAGTTTTCGGCCTGAATCAGGCTCGTCTATATTCGTTGGTTAGTATGCCTGTGTGCGCGGTTGACCGTACGTGTGTGTGAAGGCGTCTGTCTATCCGTGGTGTCACTGTTTAACTGCGACAAAGTTCACTGCCACCGCAGGTAGCCTGGGCTTCCTGCTTATTGCAGGCCGTAAGGTTTAGGCCAGCCAAGGCAGCTTATACCAGGTTCAACCATACTAGACTAAACGTCTGCTCCTATCAGTCCTCTAGTGACATGCCGTGCGTCGCCAGTGCTTAGCCCATAGAGAAAGAGACGAGGATAGCTAACACAGCTCGTAGCCCGCATCGTGGAACTCGTCACCCAAAGACTATAATAATCATAATAAGAGTACCTATCTGCTTATACACACGTACATATATAGCAGATATGTCCATATATACATATGTGATACGAGCTCTGTAATTCCTTTAATTCCGATTTGGCTGGTCTGTACGAGCCAGTCGGATGGTACCGGACGTCGAGGGTGTCTGTTCTGGGGGTGACGGGGTGCGCGACACTTACCCGTCGTCGCATTGTGCACGTATACCGCTAACTGTGTTTATATGTTGGCAGAATAGCACGGCTGGCCATATGAAGCAGGGGGCTATGTGGATTGCTGATTGTATGATTTCGGATCTGTTTTGGCTGCGTTAACTTTCGTATTCCCCTACCGATTCCTAAACCAATATCATCAGAGACGTAGAAATGTTGCATCGAAACAAACTCATTGAATGGCTCCTAGTTGACACAACTGCACCCTATCCAGCAGCATCCGGTACCGCGGCTAAAGTGGAATACACGCACACACAGCTTGTTCGAAATGTCAAAAAGACACCTATTATAGTACTAAACCGATTTGCTCTATGATGCCTCGAGTGACTCTAGTCTATAAATGGAATACATCGTATTATGAGGTGGCATAACCTCACAGATTTCCTAACCTTAACTAGAATCGTTCCAAGCGAAATGCGTTCACATGGCAACAAATTGCTGTACCTACATGCTTGACTCGTGCCTCTAACAGAGCCTGGTTCAGGGCAAACGGATCGTTGAAATAAGTACCTATTTACGGACCGTAAGCAGGGATTGTTGAAAATATATTGAATTTTACGAAGCTAGTCACGCGTTAGCATTGCTCTCATGAGTCGTTTCTGATCTAAAAAAGGCCATCTACGAAAGCGGTGTTCACTGTTTGGAACTATACGTGTGCCTTAATAAAACACCCCACGTAAATGGGATATAACCTGGAAAGTATAGTTGTCTGATTACTCCAACCCTACGATTTACCTCTACAATATTTTTCGTTCACAAAAATACATTCTTAATGTATTCATTATGCCGCATTAGAAACGTATTTTACACGCCTTCCGTTTTTCTAACTGATACCGTATGGCATAATTGTAGTATAATGCTAAGCGACAAAACCTTTTCCTAAAAATTAAACCGACTTAGTTGTGTTGTATATTGCAGACTGTGCGTGTTTTACCTAAATGTCTGGAAATGTTAGACTTCGCGCAGTGCTCTCAGATTTGGTTTTTTTGTCAAGCAGGACGTACTCTGGCTTTTCAAGGAATTTATGACTGTTTTGTACGTAGGGTTGCTTTATAGCGCGATATATCACAGAACTTTACATCAGAGAGGCGATCTGAGAAAATTTAAAGGCTCAGCATCAATATGCAACATTTGGGAATTATAAAAATTGATCAAGCGAACAGCCTGTTTTTGTAGGCAATTGAAAAGGTGAACAGGAAGATAAAAACGTGAGAGCATATTTGTATGCCCCCGTATGCGAAAGTAGATCTGCCCATAATAACACTTGCTCTTAGCTTAATCTACACAACCTTGTATTTGATAATCTATGAAGTGACTCCATTTCGATAATGACAGCCTGACCCAATGAGTAGGTGCTTGTCGCGTATCAATCTTTTCTATATGTATACATATATATATATGTAGACGCATATATTCCCCGTTTAACTCAAAGCAGGCATATTCGACACGACTTAACAAGCTTTCGTCATCTCCGCCTCTATTTCACCTTCTTTCCATGGCTGTCCTGCTGTACGTGGTATTGGTCAATTCCCTTTGTCTAAATACTCTCTTCTCCACTGGACCGCCTCTATGGCCGTTTATATGTCTACCTACTTTTCGGTCCGCTTATCTGCCGGTACACGCTCTTGTGTATGTGTATGGTAGCTCTGTGTCGCATCATGGTTCTGTCGCCGCGCACGGCTTCTTTCATCCTCACTTCCGGCCCCACTTCCGTCTCGTATACCCCCGCTACCTCCCAGTCTTCTCGTTGGCCGGTCACTATGTTTGCTTCTCAAACCGCTCGTTTGCTAGCCCCGTTCACCCCCTACGGCGGTGCACCGTCGTCGTTTTCTTCTCGTCTCTTTAGCCCACGTCACATGGCGACAAAAGCCACTTACTCTTCGGTCTTGGACCTGTCGTCTTTCAAGACAGCTCCTAGCCACGTGGAAGGCCATTCATGTCGTTACGTCATCGCATCGGCAGCAGACGTGGGCAACGGCGACTGAACAAAACCAGCCAGCCAGTTCTACTAGCTCGTTCCGCAGCGGCTGGCTACACAGTCAGACACTAGTCGGCAAGTCAGCTGATCAAGGACGACGAACCAAAAGCGTTTTCCTGTGCAGTCACTAGAAGGTACTGTTGAGTACAGGCCTTTGCGTGTGTGTCCTCTCTACGAACTATATGGACAGACATTGTTTGATAGCCACAACCATATCTATTTCAGCAGTCATGTATAGCATTGATACACATCACCAGAAATATATGATATAACCAGGTAATCATGCGCCTGCTGTCCGATCATTATATTATGGGTGCACTGCTGGTAGTGATTCCAGCAAGAAAGGATTCCCCAAGCTGCCGAATAGAAGCAAAAATGTTACATGGATATTACTATCAAGTGGAAACAGGCAGAAAATGTAATATGTAAAAAAAGAATGAACAACTTAAACGCATGGCGTTATGCTCGTTGATGATTTTTTGATAAAGGTTCCTGGTAAAAGGAGAACGGATTACGGATCGAAAGGATATATTTATATTTCATTTCAAGGTCGGACTCATATAATCAACACATTCCAAGCTCGTTCAAGTGTATTATTTAAAACATGTCAGATCGTTAACCGTTAGCTGTTGTCCAACGCGTGACCACGTGAGAGGGTGCAACGCGTGTGACCAATAAGAATGGCTTTCTACTTGCCATCCGCCCTCGAAGCGTCCAGCTCGGCCACTCCCAGGGTGAGAGACCAAATCATCGAGTCCGAGTGCTAATTGGGGGGCCGAGTTTGAATGTTAATCAGCCCGCCAGTGGCAGCGCGGCAGGTCACGAGGCTCCTCCCTCTATCACAAAACCTCACTCCTTTTCAACTAGGCCAGGTCTGCGGTGCACTGCTGCCGCTTCTACTTCGAGCCAGAGAGCAACGCAGAGAGAGAGAGAGAGAGCGAGAGAGAGATCACCTTAATCCCTCTATACCACCCAAGCCCTTGCCCCCCCTTGGGAGGCCCCACCTTTTGTAATTAGAGGGACGACCAATTGAGAGACTGGCCGCATGGCCGACGCTTGCTTTTGTGTGTATCTGGACTCCACTAGCGCAGCATGGGCCACACTCTACCCTGCGTGGTACCGGCAACTGAACTATCACGACTGAACAAGCCGTTGGATAGCAGGCTGTTTTGGCAAGCTCCGAGCCACAGCCAAACCCAGCCGTATACAAGCTGGGCCTGACGGCGAAACCGGCGGACCTTTGCTGGATACGTACGCTAGTTGGTTCTTGGCATGGACGGCAATCGCCAGTAACAGTTAGCGCTCAAATGACCGCTCCGCCCCAGATTCACTGTTCCTCTCCTCTACCCCACTCATGGTTCCGGAAAGAACTTTCATGGCCTCAATAGCTAGACCATTCTTATTGCACGACAATCACCGCTTTTAGTTCGATCGACGCACCTTTCTCATTGCGTGTTTTCGTCGACGTTTTGCGCTGTCCTCTGTCCTTTACCCCCAGCACGAGTATCCTGGTGCTCATCCTATTTCTCCCTCTTCGGTTCCTCCGTTCTCTTTCCATCCCATTTTAGTCGAACTAGCGCCTTTGCTAGTACCACTTCCTGTCTTCCTTTTCTGATACTCTTTGCAATACTCATACCCCAGTCCATCGCGTTGCCCTTTCAGTGGCCCGTGCCCCTATTGAACAGAGTCCGCTTCTCAGTATCCGTATCGGGCAATAACCAACCGGGCAAGCAGAGTTTGCCGGTCTGTTGGACGTCGACACAGTGGACGCAAGCGGTTGGCGAAGTTGGTTGGGCCACAAACCGGTTCACAGCCACAACTGCCAGATTGCTGTAGTCTGCCAGCCAGCCAGCCAGCTAGCCCAGTAGCAGCTCCAAGTCTCCAATTGGCAGCAGCAGGCAGCCTCCTTTTCTCTTTCCACTGTGCTTCCACACGAGCGACCGTGTCCGTGCGCTCGGTCGATCGTTTCTGTTCTGCAAGGAACCCTGCTGCTACCGCCGTCATCCTGCAGCGGACGTCGCCTTACTGCTTGCCACTCGTCTGCCCTCGCCATTCTTCTCCATTGCTGCTCCACGAACACGGACGGCCCTTGCTTCTTCCGCTGTGCTGTACTGTGCTTACCTCTGTCTGTACTACCCCTAATTCCGTCCCCTAATACCGTAACTGCTGTCGGCCCTTTTCCCCTCAACCCAACCCAACCTAACCCATCATGGTCCTCCCTCGTTCCCGCTGCTGTAGTAGACAGCAGACAGTCAACCAGCCTCCTAGAGCGCTAGCAACCAGCCAGCGGACTGTATATAACTCCGTTTGCAATTAGTGTTTCTCTTCTCCTAGAGCTCTCGTCTCGCCTTTACCCTCTTCCACCCAATCCAGTGTTCTTTCTGGCGGCGGCCCCTGCCTCCGTCCCCGTGCTGGCTCCCCCATCGTCTTCTAGCTTCGCCTCCGATCGCTCACTACTGCTGCTGCCGACGCCGTCTTCTCTTGCGTGTTGTTCCTTCCCTTTTCGATCCCAGCAGCACTCGTTTGGTTCGCCTTCTTCTTCGTCTTCCCCTCGCACCACCCTGGACGCTCTCCTCTGTGTCTTGCTCCGACCCGTCTTCCTTCTTTTCCGTCGTCTCTACCACCGCCGCCGGCCGCTCAAACAGCAGCCGCCTTTCGCCGCCGCTGCCGCCACCATCAATGTCAGCGGCGCTACCCCCGTCGCTAGTCGTGGCGGAGGAGTGAGTACGGGGAGAATTCAGTTTGGGGAGAGAGAGAAGGGGCTAGAAGGGAACGGTTTGGGGGAGGGATCGTCGGTCGTGAGTCTCTGCTACTCCTGCTCTGCCAGTGAGGCCCCGAAAGGGGCCACCAACTGTTCCTTGATCCCTCGAAACGCCTGCTTCCTCCCACTTCTCTGTCGCTCCTCGGTTCGTCCGTGCGTTAGTCGACGAAAAACCGGGGCACGGGGAGCGAAGGCTTGCGCAGAGCGTAGGGACAAACGGGGGATCTGAACGGAGCAAAGCATGGGAAAGCGAAGGCCCCTCTCTTCTCTTTCCCACTACCCCCGCAAACGACCGAGCCAAGCCGGGCCGACTGACGCACTCCGGCGCCACCGCACCTAGCGACTACGACGGTTCGTTGACCCGACCACGTTCACGGGAGACACTCATTAGCTCGCGCTGAAATTAACCACTAGTTAATTACTCTTGTCGTTAAAGGATGACTTGTGACGAATGGCAAGAAACGTGGTCGCACTATGTACTTCGTGCCAGTATAACAAGCGCGCTAGCGGTGTTCGTAAAAACAATTGATTTGTGCTGCTCATATGAAAGAACCCTCGGGCGTTACCCTTGTGGAGGACTGTTAATTAGGCTTAATTTTTACACACGGGGCGAGAGGGCGTGTGACTGGCTGACGGCGAACACAGCGCCCTCTAGAGCCCCCTGAAGAGACTCCCAATGGAATCCCTATCTATCCCGAACTCTCGGGCAGCCCTGATTGGAATTAATTATCGGGCCTCATCTAGGCCTGCTAGGAGCGAGTCCAGGCAAGCAGGCCACGGCAGCTTTCTGTACGGTCGGTCCCAATATTGGGCTTGGCAGTGAAGCTGAAGTATCACCGCCACCGCAGTTATCGCTTGATAGCAACGGTACGCTAGAATGACCTGCTGTACTCTACGTAACCGTCTTAGAAGTTTAGTTTGCTAGTTTGCTCCGGGCTAACGGGCCAACCTCAAACGGGGATTCATTGTTTTCCCATCGCCAACCCGTGACTCCCGTTTTACTGAAGCGGTTAAGCCTATGGGATGCTGGGTTGAATTGTGCAGGGCCTTAAAGGACAAGCATGGCTAGAAACGGTCTGACTATGCTGTCTACTCTGGCATCGCCTAGACGTCATCATATCGTCTCATTGAGGATTTGATAAATATTTGAATAAAATTGTCAGCCATTGATCGGCTGGAAACAGCATAGTTCGATAGCTTAATATACAATATCGATACGTGTTATATAATGAATTTATATAATATACTTCCTAAGGTGCTGTTGCTTATCCTGTGCGAAACAGAAAATCGTAGCCAGAAAGCTTCTCAGAAGTAGTTGTCGTTACTGATGTCTCGATCCAAAGACAGGTAAAGTTATAAATAGATTATGAAGAATTAATTGATCGTTACTTTTAATTCCTATCAACAGATTGAGTCATGGCCACGCTCCTATATATTTGCAAAATCTCAATATCCTCAAATATCTCGATTGTCTTCACCGAGGACTTGTGGAGAAAAAATGTTGAGTAACTCTTTTCTATCTATTTCAAGGAACAGTCTAAAAAACTAATATGTCGAGGGTTGAAGGGCTGCGTTTATCAGCCATGGTACTGGAGCAAATTCTAAGACTTAAATGGTGTACCCCAGATTGTGGGGTTATTCAAAGCATTCAGATTATTCAAAGCATCTACAGGTACAGAGAATTTACGTGCAATATTTTGTAGAATTACTCCTATATTTAGGATGTGATACCAGTTTTAAGCTGGGATCTGTTCAGTCTGTGATCTCGGTCATCTTTAATTGATACGATCTTTTTGAACTTGTATTTAATGATGAGCGTATCACCAATGATATTCAGATTGGCTGACTCAATTTTAGTTTTCTGTTAGAGCTAAATATAATTTGGCTGTTGCTCGAGCTTAAAGATGAATGTTTTCCCTGATATATTGCATCGTCCGACATATATCTTATATATATATATATATATATCAAATCGAACAATAAAATTCGGCCTTTTTGGAACTTCGATAGGTGTTGTTTTGAGGTTAGCTTACGCGAGCAGCTTTGAGGCCCGAAACTGTCTCCTCATTGCTCAGCGGTACGGACTCAGCTTACGGTAACAAGGAGTAGTTGTCACACGGACGTACGCAACTGTCGATTCATAAATTTAGAAAGTTCAGGAAGTGGATATTACGGTGGCTTTATTAGGTTGGCATATATGTAGGGTCTATTTTTATTAATAAGCTTTCTTCAAATTTTTGTGTTCGTTGCTAGCTAAGTGTTAGATACCATTAGAAAGTTCTTTGATTACTTTAGGAGGTCGTTACGGCAAATTCTAAGCTAAAAGACTATTTTTTCCACCCAACTATCATTGGGTGGAAAAAAATAGCTTTTTAGACGCTTCCTCTATTTCACCTGTTTTCCTAAGGTAAAAAGCTGCAAAAGGCACTGTATGCTTATTGCCCGTATTTGTTCAATATGAGAGAAACTCGATTGTTACCATATTTAGCGTTCAAAAAAATGAGCATCTTCACAATGCACAAAGAAAATGAACGGTTGTGCATAACTTCATGATTCAGAAAATGTATCGGCAGCTTAATTTCAGTACACGATTTATTGACCACTTACGATGTAGTCACATCTTTCATGTTTAACTTCTATCCGGAGTTAACTGGAAAGCAGGAGAAGCCCTTTATCAATATCGAGCAAAGGTCAGGAGGCTGCCCCTGCCAAACCACATGCACCTTCAGAGTCTTTGTACGCAGGAGGCAGCTGTATGTGACTGAAATGGACATTAAAGAAGAGCCTCTCAAACCTTAATTTAGCACAACCATTGAGAAGATTGCCTTATTAAACCTACTGGCTTAGAAACAAACTAAACTTTTAAACATTTAATGAGTATAGTTTATACTCCTCATCTATCCAAACATTCTCTGAACAGTGCATAAACTCAAATTCAACAAAGGTTTGTTTATAATTACTCTCGATGACTTAACCAGACCGTTATTTAGTCAATAAAAAACAAAAGCAAGTTTGTTAGCTCCAAGATTACTCAGTCAACCAGTGAAAAATATTCTGTTTCTTAGACCCATCAACGAAAACCACATTCATGGTCAATGATGTAGGCAATATTATGTTATTACTTGTGAAGTTTGACAAAATTACGTTTCCTACCCTTCCATATGTATTTTAATGAATTATACGAAACGATAAACTGGCCACCGTTGATCCTTTAAAAAATTGCTGTCTCTCGAAATCGCTTTAGAGCGACTCTCGACAAACAAACGGCCGAAAGAAGCGCATCGATTAGGTCAAAAAGAAACTGTTGAATTTAGCTAAACGCTTTTTGAGCTAGAGAGTTTTCACTGTACACGCCGCGCTTATCTGAGGTTGTTTCCTTATCTAATTATACTTATTGCATAGTATGCATGTAGTATGTCGTTGACGAGACTTGTATCAGCAAGCCCTAAAAGAGTCAATGGTTTAGCCCTGGTTATTTCGCCAATTTTTTGACCTTGAGTAAACGACGAACAGAAAAGGCCAAAAACTCGATTTCTCGCTGCCTGATATACCCGTTTTTGAGGCTCGAAGAAATAGCAATACTCCGTGATCTGGAGAGAACGATGATAATTGGCTTATAAAGCAATGATATAACTTCTTACTTGTATACGGCACCACGAACAAATAAAGAAAGATCTGCGAATGCGAAGTAATGGAAAAACAAGATGACTTATGCGTCAATCCCAATAGTTTAGAAATTCGTGTTCCAAGAATCTGATTTCAGCACAATGTTTGTCACAGAACAAACAGTAAAATATGATATTAGTGTTTGTATGCTATGTGTGTTATGTGTGCTAACCCCATCATGGTTTCGGCGGAAAAAACGAGACTGATCCTTAAACGCTTGCCCGCTTTTTTCTTTTATGAATCTGTACCAAAATTCAATTAATATAACTCACACGTCTCGCGGTATAGTTACTACATGAGCATCCGTCGTAAAACGTAATTAAACAATTTTAACGAATAGATTTATCAGCCGGAGGAGGGCAACTAACGTAATTACCATTTTTTATTAAATTACATAAAATGCATTGCTCGACGCTGTCTTTATGATTACCATAAAAGCAGCACTCGAGGGCTTTGGCACCCCGCACGTGCTTTCGTAGAATTCGTGCTAACTTGCCTTGTCATCGTCCGAACAGGACTTCATTGATCTCAATCGATCCTATTTTGTATGAATTCGATTTCTGTGCCGGCGATAGTGTCTGTGCTACATGTATGCACGTGCGCCACCTTTCCGTCTTGGATGTCCTGGCTTACTGAATACAATATTAAAGTTTAAACTAACTAACTCCTTCCTTTGAAATTGGCTAACTGAAATTAGGTTTAGAATTATACTGGGTATTAATACCCAGAAAGTTACTGTGTTCGCTCACCTGTCGATACCATGAAGCCGCACGCACCTCGCTGATCAATCAAGCTCAAAGAGTAAAGTGTCCTATTTGACTTTCAACAGCTGCTGCCGTTGTGTTTATACGATGCGTTGGTTCTGATAACTAAATCGCTATACCGTATTTCTGCGACGCTTTAATCGCTTAGACAGATCGGAACAATAGGACAGAATGCGTCCACAATAAAGTCTGACCTCTTTAATTCGTTTGCTGTGAGGCAACTGAAACCCATACACAAAATAAATCCCAGCTAGCTAGAAAACGGCTTGGGATACTGTTATGTGTAAATATCTACAGGGAATAACCCTCCCTTACATATGTATTTGTAGATAACTGCATACAAGCCTGTATCGAAGAGTTCTTCGGTCGTTCTTAATATAATATTATGGTAGCAATATTTGTGATGACAGCAGTAGTTCATCTTGGCCTCTAGACGTCGTCCGCCGTCCATCTAAGTCAAGCGATCCATGGGCTCATCGCCTTCCCAACTATATTTACTCTGCCTTATTATAACCCCTGAAACCTACTAGTCTAGCCTAGTTTCAGTCTGCACGAGACCTCCTCTCTGTATCATACGCAGACAGCGTCATCGAGTCTCGCGCACTTCGTCTGCAGGGTCTATACTTATTGGCGCGGTTGGAGGTAGCAGCATAAGCCGTCGATAGCTTACTCGCTCGAAATAATCGCGACATCACGGATTACAATCTTCGGATTAAGTCGGCTCCGAAGGTCACAGTGAGAAGGTTAGCTAAAAAGGAGCTACCTAACTTAGCCGAAACCGTTGCCGCTGCCGCTACTACTGCAGTATCGAGAAGCTATGGGGCCATTTGCCTGGGCTCCAATCATGCTACGACTACTTTGTCTTTTCCCGTTTGCCTTGCTATCTTGGCTACTAGATATCGTGTCTGCGTAGTCATTTCCCGTACTCATCCGTCGTGCTTGTACTACGACGATGCCTCTCTGTACTATGAGTGCGGCAGAAGTATATATATATATATATATATATATGGTTCGTACGAAGTTCGGCCGCTTAGGCAGGGCACTCTTTCGGGGGGGGGGGGGGATGTCAGAGGCTAGGGAGAAAGGGGTTCTGTGCACGCGTCAAGCGCGCCCCACGGGAGCAATGTGTGATCACCCCTTTCGTTTGCTGCAGCGTTCGTGTTTCTAAGCCTTGCTGCTTTACCGTCGTCAGATTCTGATGTGATACAAGGTGAACGCGAGAAGGCAGGCGAAGGGGCGCAGGAACACACAGACATACACACAAAAGACAGAGAGGAAATAGAAGCCACGAGATAGAGAGCGGCGAAGAGAAGAGTCACAAAAAGAACCAGTAGTCAGCGCGAGCACAAACGCAACTCCAAAAACTACTATATGTATGTATGCATACAGCCGCTCTATGTAATACTATGAACGACCGACAGATCTTCATGCACATGGCTATTTGATAGAGCCTCGTTGCAGCCACGCTTCCCTGTTGACCTTCTTCTGTGCGGCTTCTCCTGCTCCTTCGTTCTCCTTTCTTCTCGCTTCCTTGCTGCCTTACACGAAGGATAAAACAACAGGAGCACAACAACGGGCAGGATGACACCCTTTTTGAGTTTTTAAATATTTGCGCCGCGCGAGTGGCGTTCGGCCAGACCCGATCGAGTAGTTTTTTGCTAAGCGCGCCCTCCGAACAGCGATCAAGGACCGTCTCGGATTGTAGTGGCATGAGGCACGAGCCACCGCGGCTACAAAAGCCATGAGTGGGTACAATGATAGTATAGTGCTGCCAATGACGGTAGTAGTATCAGTAGTTGTTGTCGTAGTAGCGGACGCTTGTGGTGATAGTTGGCTGATGGTGTAAGATCATCTAACTTGGCCGGGTGAACAAATCGTGGCTCTTGATGTTCAAATATTACCCTTTTTTCCTTCTCCTTCCTTTATTTTCCTGCACATCTCTCATTGTCGCGTTAGCTAGCTAGCTAGCTAGCGCGGCACTCGTCTGCTAGGCGCAGTAGGATGTGTTTGTTCAGGGTATGTCCTTTTGCTCATTTCGAAGTCTCTTCCTCATGTTAAGTTTTTTTTCTAGCTTGTTGAACGGTGAGGGCTAACTCCTCACACGGGAGTAACTAGCCATTAATAACGCCTATTGTACATGACGAAACACACGAGTAGATGGTAAGTGAAAAAGAACTCGATGTAATTGCTGTACATCGTGGGTGATTCAAGCAGTCGTCCTATTTTCTCCCGATGGCAACAAAAATAAGGTGAGGTCGACTAGTGTAATGCAAGCGGCATTGAGAACGCGTCGAAGAGCGATGAAGCTTAGGTTCGGCAATCAATACATGACGCCATTGAAACCAAAGAGTAGTGGGGCACGTCGGTTAGACGAACACTCGATCCCTGAAAACGCCACACTCACTTAATAGATTTTGGATGACAATGAGTCCCAAACGAAGATTTCGTGAAACAACAGAGTTACAATTCAGACATTTTTAGCTGACAGAAGATAGCTGAGTTACTACGAAGACATGTGCTGTTTGCCAGTCACAGCGCAGATTGTTCAAAGAGAGCGCCTGGAGTTACTGTTAAAGCATAGCTATAGTCAAATACACATTGTGTAGGCTTAATCTAAAGCAACTTGGCCGAATCGTTCGTTCATAATTACACTATATGTTTATTTATTATTGTTTTACAAATTACTAATGATAGTTTCCGTAATATGTAAAATCACCCTTCGCACATCTTTCCTTATTTTACTGACTAAAACGTTCGAAATTCAGTGACGTTCTTTTGATTCGCCTCATCGTATTTGGCTCTCTCTCTCTCTCTCTCTCTCTCTCTCTCTCTCTCTCTCTCTCGCTTTCTCTCTCTCGCTCTCTAAGTTATCTAGTGAAATAATTAAAAAGCAATAACACTCAGAGCAGCCCTATGGACCTGGATTGCTGCCCCCCATCACCCTTCTTAGACCTAGAACGATTCAGTGTGTACGCCGACGCGTCTCTAGCCTTCGGATGCTGTACGCTGATTCACTCATCGACGACGTGACGTTCACGTCAGCTTCATAAATGCAAACAGACACACGTCTTGAAGTAAAAACACACTCCGCAGGCAGACTCTTAAAGGGACAACCACAGCAACAGTGACCGTGATAGGATGGAATATACATCGAGTAGTGCTTCTACTTAGACAAGTTCACTGGTTTTGCACAGTATAGTAGGCCCAAGCCATCTAGACCTGCATGAGTCCGGCCAGTTAGCCGCAGTCTCTGTCTTTGCTTGCGCCATTTTAGAATGAAGACTGAGAATGGTCCATGACCGTACCTTGCGGGGTGGTGCACTTGTAAGCAATTTTTCCACTCATCATCGCTGCTACCAGCTTTACAGTATATAGTGAGTGCCATGAGACGGCGCCAAGTCCTCATGAGGGGACAGCTAGCTCGTGCGAGACATTTTTTCTTTTCTCGTTTGCTTGCTCCCGCTATTTTGATTAATCGAGCCATCCAGTCGGGGCTGTTCTCGAGTCGGTCAAGTAACAGCGCACTAGAAGGAGACAGAGAGAAAGGTAGACGACGACGCTGAAGGTGAAAAGACTCTGAGGAAGGACCAGCAATAGGCGGCATTAAAGCAAAATGCGGTGGTTCAGAGTTCGCGAATTCGCAGTCTCAGTGTTGTGGGACGACGACTTCGAAGAAAAGTTCGCATCACCGATGGGTGTAAACGAACGATTTCGAAGTCGCGGTTCACACCCAATGGCACTTCGGCAATGGCAGTCAAAGCAGCGGCAGTGCCTGCAGTGTTTTCGAGGTTGACTGCTGAACGAAGTTACCTTAAAAGAAAAAGTGTTAGACGAGTAGTCTTAGAGCTAGTCATTAACATTTTGATGCAACGCCTCAGGATAGTGAACTTAGGGAACAGAACCGGCCATAATGAGCACTTGGTAGTAGACGCCATGTTGTACTTTGTGATTTAGCTCTGGACAAGGTCGGCATACATCTGGATACAGCGGACAAACGTGTGCTGATTCGGGCCTAGGATTGACATGTTAAGATGGTCTAAGTTCTTGAAGACGGAGTATGCAAATTTAACGTACGAAAAAAGTGACTCTAGTCTCCACAGATACTTCCTTAATATTCAAATAAAGCTTTGTTGCGAAATGGCGCGAGACCGGAGGCTATCTCTCAATCACGAATGATGACCACAATAACAATAATGATGATGTTTTAAAAACAGGAAGCTCTCATCTTCTCGAAGCTTCGTATATCACAATGAATACGCCTGCCGTAATGGTTTTCGTGCTAGCGTTTCTCAAATCGGTGGCATTCGGCCAACTTAAATTTGACTTCCTTTTAGACTCTAATTACTTCCAGGTACCCAGACATAGCCAACGAAATTTAGGAGTACTTTCATTTAACTAAGGAGGACTACTTACATGCATATTTTGGCAATACGAGTATTCAATATGAATGCAGGAGATAAACTGCGATCTATAAATAAAACTACACAACAAAAGCTATTAAAACGGCGTTCAGAAATGACCGGCGGCTTTATATAATAAAGAGCTGAATACGCTTATATAGATGTAACAGTAGAGTGAGTGGTTTAGTCAGATATCTAATATACTAGAAACACCTTTCAAAATCAATCGGTTATGATTGCCAGGACAGACACCAAACGTACCCGGACCTTAAAACAGATATGAAACGTAGGTTGCAGATGTCATCACTTCGACAATCGTAAGCCGCAAGGCCAAATATGGGTTACGGGTTGTCGAAACAGCTGAATCGAAGAAAGCTGTGTATCTCTCATTATTTCTAAGACGAGATGTTGCTTATGAGCGATATGAGTATGAGCTTTTTTTTTATTCTGACAGCAGTAGCTTCCCGCAGTTTTCTCGATTCGACCACGCTTGTCATTTCAGCAACGAAAGCTCTCCGCCTCATTTTCGGTTTTACTTCATTGCGATGCTTCAGCGGTGGGTTCTAGGACGAAGGGACGAAGCATTTGCGTAATGCGTAGCTCTACCGCTTTTCGCAGAAGACAAGTGACTACTCTTGCTATATCAAGTACACTCCCCCTCTACAGATATGTGTATCTAGAAGTTCGTTCGCAACATCTGTATCAGACAAACGACCAACTAACCCTCTCGCGTTCATTCAAGCACACATCGACAGACATCGTCAGACAGGCACAGGAAAGATCAGAAAAAGCCAAGCTCATCGGGAACGCCACGCTCACACCCATGCACGCGTAGGTACGCGCGACCCCTTTAAAAATCGTGACCATACATAATGGAAAACTGCAGACAGAAAGAACGAACTGCTCCAGTGTGATTCTATCGAGGGAGTACCAACAGCGACCTAGAGATCAACTCCTTGGCACAATGTGGAGCTCAGTGAGGACAGGGTGTGAGGGGAGGGGGGACAGCAGTAGGTCAGCCCTACGAAGACCATACGACATACGTTTGTGTTGAGTAGTAGTAGTATTATCTGTTGATACGCGCTTATGTCGACCACACTAAAACGGGTTGACAGCAGGCCGAAAAAGATCGAAGGGAAACTCGTGGACGGCGAGGCTAGTAGCAGTCGTAGGGATAGGCACACACCCATTGCAATAAGCCGATACAATCGCCTCATGTAATGGCGTTCATCTCTGGCTGAATATTTTACAATTGCAGTTGAGGGTTGAAGCGAACCTCTTTTTTTAGTTTCTTATGGAGAGCGCACCACCGCGCGTTTGACGAGTGGCAAATGGGCGACAAAGGAAAAAAAATTGTAAAAGCGACTGTACTATATAGTGCTAGGACTCGTACTAGCAGACGACAGGTAGAGACTTGTAGCACTAACTGGTCGGTTGTGTGGCGGTACCTATTGTTATACTACATGCAGGACGAGGAACGAAACTGAGGTATGCAGCGACGGGGGTATGCATTTGGAGAAAAAGTCTAAAGAGCCAAAGAGTGAAATGAAAATGAGGATAGGTTAAAACGAGAAAGAATCAAGACAAGAAGCAAATGCCGAAAAAAAGGGATATGATGATGACGAACAGAAGGAGAACCAGTTTGGTACCCTATATATAGATTATAGGTTTCTTCTGGGGATTTTTGGGGGATAATATCGCCGAAATGGTGAGGGAATGGTAGGGGGGTCACCAATGACTATTCGAGCGGCCCAATATCATTCACTCCGTCGTGATCAAGGCGGCCACCTTATAAATGGAGGTCAACGCGAATTATAGACAACTGTTGCTTTGCTTTGGTGCTTTTTTTTCTAGTGGCTATGGTAAACGTGTCCTCGATTCTGGTGACGGTGATAATGATGATGTCAGTTCAGTACCAATTGTTCAGACTCGATTCCTTCTGTCCTTGTTGCTTCCCCACAATTATAATACCTCGATTACGCAAGTAGCGACCACTATCCTCTTTTGAGCTGAAGACTTTACGAAGTAGAAATTGGGATACAATTAAATGCCAATTGAAATGTGGCTTACGTTGCTGATCCTTATTTCCTTCTTTATTGAGAAGTATTTAGGTGCGAAGCACCTAAATACTTCTCAATTTAAAATTACTATTTTTCCGTGCGTATTCTAACAATATTTTTTGCATTTGTTCACAGGTTAGTCGACGGTAGCGCTGCAGTGTAAGATTCCCGCGCACTCGGTACATCGTTCGGGTCAGCCCGCTAATGGTCCCCCCTCCCCCAAACTAAATATAGTACTTACCCCTGTATGTAGACATGAATACAGAGCAATGACCGTCTGCTTAGACCAGCGGCCAAAGAGGCAACGACAGACGGCCGTCGGAGGAAACGTAAAGGACCTACCGCTACAACCAGTCAAAAGGAGAAGAACTGCAATAAAGCCGTAACAACAACAACAATAACAACAACGAGATTAACAATGTTAACAACAACGGTACTCAGTAATACCAAACACAGAAACAACAGAAGTTGCTTGTTATAACTCTGCGGTTATGCCACCAGAAGCCGCCGCTGGCCGCGCGATGCCAAAGCAAGCAACAACAGGGTCTACGGCAAAACAGATACTAACAAAAGAAGAAGTTGATTGTAGTAATTATATATTTGCATCACTACGAATTTCTACTCTCGCGTTATTTATCTACTTTTTGGATAGCAGCGATCATGGTTACCCAACGCTAAACCGAGCTAGGATTGACAGCAGGCTAAATATAAGCTAGCAGCAAGCAAATGAGTCGCAGATTCGCTGAGGCGATGACTAGATCTGTATAGTTATTTGGGGCATTCTATTTAGATACATATCAGCAGGCTATTGACAGTTAATGCCGATGTGTTAGTTTTCACCTGTACGCTTAAGAGCTGAGGTCAAAGTAATAACATATTTGAACTATGTCTTATACTTACACTTGCTCTAGGAGGTGGCCTTCAAAGGAGAACTCGGTTTAACATAAAACATGTCTGCTAGTTAGTTGACTTCCATTCTGATGAAAGCCTGCTGGTGACACGTCTTGCAAACGTTTCGGTCTTTGAAACGCATCATACGGTCCCCCAACAAGGGATGAGATTTTACTTAAGCGAAGTGATACCTCACGCTGTTCGGGGCCAATAATGAGTTTCCACATGACCGTAACAGATATGTCATAAGCTTCTAATCTATTATTTCCTTCGATAAGAGGATTGAAATGTTCGAAACTTGATAAGCTTGCTACTATAGATGAACTACGATGTCGCATGATGACACGTTTACTCTGCGTTGGCGCCATTGCGTCCCCCAAAGGACGACATCAACAGTAAATCCAACGGTGACGCACTTCATTGCAGTGGCCTACCGGCATCTGCTGTTACAGCTGCTGCATATGAGCAGCAGAAATAGCCTTGAGTAAGCGACAGTTACATGGGTCACTACAAAGCGTTGGTCTGCGATAGCCAGCGTTGGTGCTCTAGCCGTCAGCAACAGCGAACAGAACGCGGTAATTACATGTTTGCCTTTTGGCCACAATAAAGCCAACGCCACAGTTGCTACCGTCGCGACTACTGCTGACCCGGTAGGTACAGATGGCAGTGATGGACTCCCAGCCAAGCGGCCAGCGACCGATGGCGTCGTGGGCAACGCCGACAGGACGATCAACGAAACGGGATGACAACAATCATAACTCGTTCGCTTCGGAGGACAAATCAAAGAGAGCAGTAAATTTTTTTGCGTTTGCTTTTTTTCAGTGCTTAACAAGCGAAACCACCTGGAGCGTTTCCATTAGACGACGGAATTCTACACAAAACGAGCGAGCAAAACCCATTATTGGACGAATCAAATAAAAACTGACTTTAAAATGACAGCCGAATGATGTAAACGACGCAAACTTATTCCGAAAACAGAATATTTCCGTATACACATGGGCTGAGTAAAAAGACGACGTTATCCCTAAAAGGGATTCGCTTCTGACCAATTACTCCAGCTGTGAAATACTGTCGTTCTGCTAAAACTTAACTTCAAGGCTCGGCTATTGTTTTCGCATTATAATATATAATTGATTACAATAGGCCACACTGTCCTATCGTAACTGTTTATGAGTCTGTTATTAATTAACACAAATAATGCAGTTTGGCTACGCAAACAAAGATCGATTGTCGACGGCTCCGTCTATTCTTCAATTGTCTTACAATCAGTCTTTAAAGCATACAATTCACCAGATAAAGCGTACCGAAATGATTAACGGACTGATGCTATTTAATTTATGTAAGAGATCACAAAGATTGTACATCTACCAAACTTACCGTAAGCCATATTACTGCCCCTCTAGTTATTCAGCAAGAACGTACAGCTAAAAGCGACAATCTAGATTATATTTCCTCCGGATTTTAGTATCTGTAATATTTTGCTCAGTCAGGCCCCTTGATCTATTTGAGTGAAGATTATAAACCTGGTTTTTCTGGTTACGAGCTGACGACGATCTAGTAAACTATTTTGAACCAAGAAATAGCTGACCAATCAAAGGCAGGATTCGTTTGTCCTCTCGTCCTTTACACGTTGGTTTTTCTTTTCCCTGGCAAAAATGTCAATGCAGTTTAATGCTATTAGTAGAACATAGAGCTGGTCATGACACACTGCACGATACTTTATTAACTAGAGAATCTTAATCCATCCGAAGCTCACTGATTGGCTTCACTTTTCATCACTATGGCCGGCAGGAACAATGAATACAGTTTTTCATATGCCTGGACTCCAATAGAGCGTGCGCGTGTTCCAAATAAGTGCTAAATCTTACTATGCTACACTGAAAACAACGTACGTATCGTCCAAAACGTCAGACGTACAAACAATTCCCTTCAACGACGGATCTCGTCCATCGTCGTTGTATCGTCAGTGGGTACCATACCATTGGCTACCCCAGAATGACCCGTTGGTCGTGCTTCAGGCGTTTATACAGCACCTTCGAACTACAACAACTTCTCCCCACACTAATCTCGCACTGTAATGTATGACGTCGTATCAGGATGCGCTGTTTGTCTGCTGTCAGCACACGCATACGAGATAACGGTGTTAATTACTCAGATTGGCATGGGGGTAGGCATCGGACTTGGAGGAATATAATGATAATTATAATAATAATTACCTCTCAGGTTGCAGTTACAATTCACTACAGTTTTCCATTGCTCAACAACGGCGGCGGCGGCGGCGGCGGCGGCGGCGGCGCCAGCAGAAGCTCCGGGCATCTATACCTATTCATCTAGATATCTATCTGTGTATAGGAAAGCGCGTCGTTGTCGACAAAAGCCAACGACGGTGATAATTCATAGCGGATGGAAACGCCACCGTAATGTGTGTGCCTATATGAGTACGTCTGTTACGTACTATACAGCGCATATCGTCTCTTTGTGTTCCGTTCGACACCATTATTTTGCGCGATCTCGCGCACGCTCTCCTTCTGCGACGACGGTCGCTTCAATCGAGTAGTCGCAGTTTAAGTAACCACGGCCTCCACCAAAGCATCACTGCGAACGCCGGGATGCGATGGGCACCGGTTAGAACAATCAAAGACGACAGAAACTCAAGAGACAGCGGCAGCGTCTATTTCGCGCGATCGCGATTTCTTGGATCTCGTCTACCCACGTCTACCGATTGGCGTGGTTGTGACAGAAGCAGCAGGCCCGTATCATTCTGCCATAGGTTTTATCAGTAGTGATTCTGCTGTTGCTGCTACTTCTTTTGGTATGGCACATCATCAACACCGCCAGCAGTGCTGGTGCCTGTGCTCTTAGCGGCGATGCTGATACCAGCGCAGTAAAAAGCCATCACCATTACTAACTGCCACAACTGCTACTACTAGTACTACAGTAATTGGGCGGCAGAGAGCTGGCAGAAGCCGATACATTGACGGCGTTTACTCGCGCACACGCCAGCATTCGGCCCGACCCGAACCGACTACGGCTACGTAATACGAACCGCGGCGGCCGGCGTCATTTTCGTCGTGGCAGTCATTCTGGTATAAAAATCTGTGTCTACCGCTCCCTCATCTTCGAGCGATTGCCTGCTCAAACGAGGGAGATTAAGAGCCGAAAAGATTAAACATCGCCAACAATATCATCATCACCCTTATCATGACAACGATGATGATGATGATGATTGTCGTCACCATCATCATCATCACCAGACCAATCATCCCCACCACCATCATCAGCAGCCGCAATTACAGAAATAACGAGTGGATGGGTGTACAGCCAGCCACACAGTTGTTCGGGATAGTGGAGCGGACAGACGCAACTCCACGGAAAAAATTGGCAGAAATGTTTATTATTAATAATTCATATAGGAGAGCCACTATGGCAATAGGAAAAAGGCGAAGGAAGAGAAAAACTCAAAAGAGAGTGCATACTTAGAGGGATAGGAAGGTAGATAGAATAGCAAAAATTATAAAGAAAGATGATAAACGAAGACAAAAAACTATTTTGAATAGATAATTACTACTATTATCATTCACTTGTACCAATGTAACGTTCTGATACGATGAAGGTGAAGTAACAACACAGGGAACCGTATCCGTATTATTTGAGCTGGCGATACGAGAGCGACATCTTCGGAAACGCAAAGCCTGTACTACGAGTTCTGGTCGTTGCGAGCCATTGGCTTTTAATGAAGCCGGTAAAGGTATCTTGGAATGATACTACAAATGTTACTGGCATGCTGGGACAACAAAAAATCATGGCAGAAGTGGAATCGAGTCCTGGCAGACAATCTCGAAGGCCGAAAAAATTGACAAAACAAATGAAGGACCGCTAATTTGTTATATCCACAAGCTTAAACTGGCAGCGAGCTATAATCCGAGATTGGCGTAGATCGATAGTCGTTGATCTAAAACAGTAGCCGAAGGTCTCCAAAACAGCATTCGGGGATAGGGAATATTAAGTAAATACAATCGAGGTGACAACGACCGAGAGTTCGCTGCGCCGATCATGCGTGCCTCGTCCTGAAACGAAGCTTTACAATCATTTCTCCATTTTTAAATATAAAGATTATTAATATAAATAAACTTCGTCTCTGCAGGTACTTCATTTGGTAAGGGTAAGTAAGCCGCTATCGCGGCGATCGCAGATTTCCAGATATAAAATAACGCCTATGCGCCGTGATTCATAATTCCTATTGTCGATTCTTTGTATAGTACATTAGAGATGCGTCGTGAATACTCAATCGTACGCATAAAATAGGGTCGCTTGAAGAATACGTCCAGGAAGTGCAGTATGTGTGATCGACGGCGTTGAAGCTGGTGAGATCTATGAGTTATAATTGGCTGCCCATAGCTCGAACTGATAGGAAGATGACACAGCACTCATTACGTAATGCTAGATATATCGAAGACTTATCGTCCAGCTGCACTGAATATATATATATATATATATATATATACACACGTCTAAAATGCTCTGTACCAACATGCGGTGACACCAGGCGCGCGATCTTGTTTATTTCGATTCAATGCAAAGAGCCTGACTTCGAGCAGACGACGCGAGCAGATGGATGGGACCGGAACAGAATAACTGTACAAGATGATGAAACGTGGTGATTATCTTTCGCTTAATCCCAAAAGACCTGTGACGTCCATGCAGTCATACTTGTCGGACGGATTTTCGATTACAAAACGGTATTTCGGATTGCGCTGCGGGGGCAGGCTGACAGATCGGTCCCGTTTATAATTGTTAAATAATTGCTTTCATATAGGTCGACGACGACGACGAAGACGACGTCAGTCCACTGCTACAGGCCAAAAAGGACGATCCCTCGTTTTCAAGAAACACGAGCCGGTGTTGCTTTCGGTTAGATGACGCGTGCTCTTGCAGACTTCTAGAGAGAACTATCCGTAAATATAGGACAAAGATTCTTTTCAAGTACATGCGAGAAGTTCAGTCAGTGTTGAACGATTCGTACTGCGTATCCGACGCGTCAGTCAGTCAGTCAGTCAGTCAGTGTCGCCTTGCTAAGTTCTCCTCGAGGAAATAGCGGCCGAATTTGATTCTGTGGCTACATTTGGGCGCATATACTTACAATGCAATGGGTAAGCGGGAATGATGACCATCTCAGCATGATTGTCGCATCAGATTATCATAGGCTACATTGGTCACTTTAGCCATTGAAGGTTGCGACATGAGAAAACGGTACCGTACGGTACCGTAACGGTAAAATAACAAAACCGCTGCACAACGCTGAGTCGCATCGCGTAAAGTTAAGAAATTACACAGGTGACATAGAGAAAATATGACCAGTACCAGTATTTATTTAGTGTCGTGTGTAATACGCCTATAAGGATCAGTAGCCAATTCGACATTAGCGCATATGGGATGGTCGCAACAGAAATCGGCACGGGTGTTGTTTGCAGTCGCTGATGTCAACCGTTCGCGGTTAGAGTATTCAAATAGGCCCTTTCCTCTTCGTATCAGTGTGGGACCAATTCGTACCAAACGAGACATAATAGATAACACTAGTCAAGGGGCCAGCTGACGTGCGGTAGGCGGTAGTTGCCACCACAGCGGGCTGCTCCGTAAGTTTTACGTAGGAAGTGAGCTGGAGAGGTGATGGACTGGCAGGGGACGCCACACCGTTGAGCCAACGAGTGGGGTTGTATTTTGGATATATACATATGTATATAGCTATACGTGTAACATGGCGACTGAGAAGGTGATTGATGATGTGTCCACATTTTGATAGAATATTTATTGCAATGGAAAATAGCTTTACAGGGGGGGTAGTGCTTTCATTGCAGATCGGCTTTGGAGACTGAATAAGATAGCCCCGCCGTTGTCGGGATTAGCGCAAGATGTGAGAAAGATCAATTTTGACTGAAGAATTAACAAACGTTATATCCATATAATTTGGTGTTGCTTGCCTACAATAACGCATGCGGTTTTCAGCAGAAATATACTTCCGTGCTTAGACTCTGTGTTTTCGAATAACTTAGGATTTATCTCGATTTACATTGAAATAAAAGCAGGATAAGTGTCGATGAAAATGTCTAGCGGCGCCGTGCTGTAATGGACCGAAAATCCGTCCGAAAAACAGTAGTAGCAAGGTTGCATTATTAAGGTAATAAATAGTTGCCGTACTAAGCAAATAAGTGGTAATAATGTAGATTAGAAACGGTTTCATTGTTAGCTAGCACGTATCGAAAAAAAATGTTACAAAGAGGTCTTCTTCGCCTTCGAGGTTAGGCCATATTCTCAAAAAACCGTTGTCCGCTTTGATAACAATATTGCTAAGCATCTAGCAATTATACATAGAGCTAATTTTGAAAAGATACTTAATAACGACCTAAATACTCCGATACTTTGCCATGAGGTCTTCTCCATTGATATAACACTGTTATATTTATGCATCGATAGATGGATATCGACAAATGTGCCATGTCGAAGCGAAACTCCCTAATAACAGAGTTGAGTTCTTTTTTACTTTCTTTACCTAGTTATAGTCGTGATGATATGTTGCTAAGCCGGTCAATTGTTCGACAGATGTATATCGCACATGTATACATATGATAGAAGAGCCCTTCGAATAAACGGAAGCTTGTTGATTGTATTCAATAGTTTTCTATACACACAGAAATTTTGCAGATGACGACAACGATTAAGCCTGCCACGGCACTGGAAGCCCCATGCCCTCCCCTACTGCAATGCCGCTGCATGAGATACGTGCATCTTGTATAACTGCAAGTGGGACGCGTTCAAAGCATAGCGACGTGTTGGTATAACTGGTCTCAATCTTGAACCGCAAAGCACGCCAATCGATGACTCGAGAATCCGTCTCGACAGAATAAACGAAGAGGCAGACGAAATTAAACCAATTATTCGCTCAAATTGCAGTCTTGTTTCAACAATTATTACGCTCAAAAATGGACGTACGAACGACAATGACCATGACGAAGAAAAGAAGAAGCCTTTGGAAAAACTCTTGCTCGAGAGAATCAGACAAAGAGAGAGGGAGAGAGGGAGAACCACAACCGGTCTGTTGGTTCCGACAGCGGCGACCGCGTCAGCATGAGAGGGTAAACGTACCAAATCAATAGTACGGGATCGTGCGATAGCCGAATGGGTAGATGGAAGGCAAGGTTGAATCTAAGCGCTAGGGGCGAATTTTAGCGACGAACTGTGTATTGTGTGCCGGTAGATCTTGACACGATCGGGATGCTTTACGCAAATGTACGTTGTTATGTCGAAGCTTCGAAACGCGAGATCGACAGCACAGCAGCGCCATTAGAGACGATGAGGATAGCCACTGCGGCAACACACATGACAGCGTACCAGAAAGCGACTGAAGGGCAAAAAATATCAAGAGTAAGAAAGAGAGACTTTGCAGAAGGAAAGAAAACAAGAACGAAATGAGCATGGCGAACAATTAAATCCATTAAAATAGGTTCGGCCTGCTTACCTACCTGTCCGTTTCGTTGAGTCGTAGCTGTTACGGCGTTAATGGCGGCGCAGCGGGAGCAACGGCCGCGCCGCTAGTGGTTGGCTGAAGTCGCTGGTTGAAGGAGAGTTTTTCTCTTCAGTCTCTGGGGAAAAGGAGCACCGACATGTGTAGAGTGGGCTGGGTCCGTAAGAAAAACACGACCGTAGAAGACTGGGCAACCCCGCTGTCACTGCGGGCAGCCTGGTACAGCATACCTATAAACGCATATGTTACCGCTTTTCTGCTCCGATGGGTGTTTTTTGGTTTGACGAACACGCAATGCTATATTCGCGTGTATGCTCCACACTGTGTGTCGAATATAGACTTACTCATAACAATATTGTAGTGATCGCTGGGTCCAACTTACTTACCCACTATTCGGCTTTCCCTATAGTACGGATCCGTAAAGGCAAACAACGGCACTCGCCAGTATAAGAAAAGCTTGAGAGAAATACCTACCGGTGTATGGCAGTGCCATTGAAAAATCGTCTAAAATCATCGTCGAGCCGAATGTGAAATCCAAGAGTTGAGGGAGAAATGAATTATCGAGATGACGACAAGGACTTCGTGGTTGAACTACTTCAGAGGCCTAGATGCTTGCTTATGCGTAGTTCTCAACAGGAAACGACATTAACAGTTAGACAACGAACAATCGGCTAACAAACGAAAGAGAGGGTTGCCGTGGCGAAAAACAGGTACATCTCGACCCAGCTCCTCTTCGAATATATCGTGTTTGCTGGCGGATAAAGCGTCGACAATTGACACCAGCCACGGGGTCCTGTACGATGTTGCTGAATATGGGAGCAGCCCAGCGTGAGCCTCAGAGTTATGCGTTTTTCCCTCTCGTCTCTGTAACATACATTTTTAGTTTGTGATCCGGCCAACGCAATGGGCGCGTACTACCAATAGCCGTAGTAACATCAATGAACTGAGTGAGCTAATCAATGAATGATCAGACGCTGTTGGAATCAGCGTTCTGTGTGAACTATGACGATGGTGAAGCAAAATGTTGATATTCTAATGACGATCATGGTCATAATAGTGAGGTTTATCTAAAAATTCGTTTTAAGAATATCTTTGTGTTTTGTATGTCTCTGCGTGTCTGCTGAAACGATTTGAATTCCCTTCGAACTCGGACCTGAATTATGCCGGTAGATATTTTCTGGCAGACGCTGCTGTGTCGAACGTGTTTTACGAGTTGCTATGCGCGTATTATAAATACGAAACATATACATGACCAGATATATGAATAGCGGTGAACCGCACTCTAGCTGAATGAGAATAGTAGACCATGGCTTCTCTGCACTTATAAAGAGATAAGGCAATGCTGTTTATTTAAGTCAATGAGTCGTTGGAAAGGTGGCTTCTTCAAGTCTTCGACCTGTTCCAAGCCTTATGACATATTTCCAGTGACAATGTCGAGCTATCGAACTTTCCCAGACGCCGGGTTCAGGGAATGAAAATGTATTTGTTACAAGTTAATATTAGTTGTAAAATAGAATAGTTAACGCAAGCTGTACCGCTGCAGTTGCTAACGTAAGGTTAATTTATCTATCGTCGTGCAGGCCTAGATAATCTATTGACTTCTTTGCTAATACCGATTCTGGTAGCACATAAAACGCCTCACTCAATTTAACCATTTCTAGTTATCAGCATTGCTAGCAATTACTAGCAACCTATACGAGCTAAAGGGCGTCTCATGGGTGAGTTGTTCACGGAAGTTAACGTCAAACCTATAAAACCTGAGGTACACACACATCTACTGACTTCAAGACCCGTCGTATATTGTCTAAAGAGTCCAGCATTTTTCGATGCTTCCACCCCAGAGAGATGCCACTATCGATTTAGTATTTTTCTTTTTCCCATCTTCTCGTTAATTCTCCTTCTTTTCCTCACGTTCTTGTCACTACTAGACGCAGTATAGCAGTAAAAGCAGCGCTACCGGCTTCTTATGGGCTCGTTGGCCTGGTCGACCGAAGATCTGGCACCTCCATGTTCTATTTCGACTCCTTCCGCCACCCCAGGGACGCTTGTGAGACCACTGTGTGGGGTGGGGGAGAGGAGGGGGTAGCTCCGTTACTCGTCTTCAGACGGAGACCACACATCACACACTGGTCGACTGAGCAACGAACTAAGCAAGAGACAGGCGGACATCTTCGCATCTAAGGCCATCGAGCGAGTGCTGTCGCAGTAAAGTAACCCCTGTTACGAAGGGCTAAGGGAGTTTGGCGGGGTATGGGGAGATGGGAGCCCTTTGGGCTGGTACTGTGCTGTCAGAGTGAGAGACAGCGGCTGCAGCGCTTAAAGCGGTTGCCGCTGATTCGGTTTTACCCGGCTGATGGGGCCATGCGCAAGCTACTACTTCCGCCCGATGATTCTGTCTTCCTGATTTCTCCTGTCTTACCACACAACCACGGTCGCTGCAACCGCCACTAGCACTACAGTAACGACCGCAGGACAACATGGTTCAAAAGTCGGCCGAGGCACAGGTGCTAACTTAGCCAATACATGTCCAAACAGCGACGCAATACATCTCATAGACCACAGTACAGCTTTTATGGATAGCAGGCGAAAACAAGCAAACAGACGACAATGCGACCGTTTCTCACTTTAAAGTCTGAATCATAAATGTACTACAGTGCAAATTCGTTATCTAAGGCCGCCAACGTAAATACCACACAAGGTCGTTTCAGTCATTGCTTTTCTTTTTGTTAGGCTCAATTGAATAGTGCCGCCTAGTTGGCCTGCTGTTAAAGATAACGTTTAGAAGGGGACTAACTTAGAGAAACTTGTCCAACGGTTCTATTCTATGATTCACTGAATTGTGGTAGCATAACCAAACACGAGTTTAAACATTTTGTTGGCCTTAAAAATATCCTGTATACGTTAAACGTTGGATTGTTCGGCAGGTTCTGATTTTCTTCACATATTCTAGCTGTGATAATTGATACAGTATAAGACTGAATAAGAGTCACTAATTTCGTCGTATTTATTAGCCCCCGGCAGCCTAGATAAGTACTTGGCAGATCCGCGTATATGGCTTTTACAATAACACACATACGATAACGGAGCGCCGTAGGTCTCTATGTTTTAAATTTTACGCCCGGTATCGCCATGTCCCTAAGATTAGAAGGCAAATACGTTACCCAGTAAACTACGGTCTAATATTAATTAAGCACCCATCGAAATCCTATTTTTCTTTCTCGATAAAGGCGTCATCGTTGTTAACACATATATCTATTTATTTATTAAAAGCTAAGTTTTATGATCGTCGAGACTACGCGTAGTACTGAGGCATGTATAATCCTATAAATGAAATTTTCGAATAGCTGATTCTCAGTGACTTGCAAGGCTCGCTCACCATAATCACTACAATTTAGTCAGATTCTGTTCCTTGAAGTCCTCTCGACCCATTATCTCTGCCCCGCCCAAACTGAGTAATGCTCCGGCTTGTTTCAGTCCAGCATGGACTCACTGAAGCATCTGCTGTGGTAAGCTAATCTATCGAAGTGTCACTTTTATGATTTTAACCCATAAGAGTTTTCCCCTAGGGCGAACTAGCCGACGATCGCCGTACCCATGAGCCTGATAAGGTATGGATTTCGGCCAAAATATTAGAAGCCACAAAGACGCTACGCGGAGGAGCTCTACGAGAAGTGGGTTCAGGCTTAGGAAAAAAACGGAGTTCTATTTGATAGATGGCAAACACTACCATTAAATAAAGTAGACCACCCTCAGAACGGATGATCGAGCAAGATAGGTAGAGAAATAGCAAACGGAACAGGGGGGTCATTTTAAGAAACTAGTTGGTTTAATTATGTGAAACGACTTGTAAACTAGGGCTATAGCCTGGAGCAGTCTCAGGAAAAACTCTATCCACTCTGGGTAAGACTGCCAACGGAAGAAAATATTAGCAGAAGTGATAGACATGCTTGTGCGTTCCTTCCACTCGTGTTATACTTAAACTAAGATCACCGATTATCTCAAATGACTGCTAGTTGGGAAAATTGGCTTTCATCATTAGTTACAATTGCAGCCCTATAAAATATCTGAATTTGATATTTGAATTAATTTTACCAATACGCAGCTTAAGCGCATTCTTTCTCTACTGTTTTTTGTTGCATTATGGATAATTTGTAGGTTATGTGGATTGACAATTGGGCATATGGCATATAAAATACTAAGTTTCGTAGACCCATGGATAATGATGATGATGCTGCTGCTAGCCAAACTGTTTCTTTTTTCTCGCACTTCTCAGCTAGTTACCGGCCAGCCACTTCTAAGTCCGTCGCCATACGTTCGTGACTTGTGAGGAGATAAGATATTGTTTACGCCGCTAATAACCCCATCGTCTTCTGCCGTTTTTTCTCTGTCAGGCGCTCTACCATCGAGAAAGCCAGCCCGCCATCGCTGTCGAGGCAAACTGGAGGACAGGATCGGGTTACCTGGCCGCTCGTCGGCCGACGAGTTCTCGCCATTTCTTCATCAACAGGCCTTCTGTACTGTTGCTGCGGCCGCGCCAGCCGCCGTATCGTGCTGACCCAAGCGGTGACAGATAGTGAAGGCTAGTCGGGGTTAGTTTGGGGTACAGAAAACCGCCGGGCCAAGTGACCACCTAGTGGATAGGAGAAAGGATCCTGAACCTAGACTCCCCAACAGGTCCCGCACTAAGCGAGACACCTAGAGAGTGGCTGAGTAACAACAGCGACGAGCCAGCCGTCCGGCGAACAATGAAAAATGCGAATGCGGTGGTCATTTCGCAATATCAAATGAAACCAACATTGTGTGGCGGTGTTCCTAGTCATGATGATGGTGACGATGGCTATGGCGGGCGAGATGGCGCTGTTGGTAATAGCAGCAGCAGCAGCACATTTCGTTGGCTCGATTCGTTCTTTGGTCCGGTGTCTCTCTTGCCGTGAGGTGTTGGTTGCCGTTTTGACCGGGTCGGTCTGTCGGTCGGTCGGTCGGTCGGTCGGTTTCGCAGGTTCGCTTGCCATTTCTGCCTGTTTACCGGCGCCGATCGCGTAATAGCAGGCCCTCATAGACAGAGAGTCAAGCAGACAACCTCATACCGCTCACATGGCTACCTTGTAGTGAGGTGCTCGCTGGTTGGATAAGCGAATGACCGGCTGTTTCTGCCTGTTCTCTCACTTGGATGGGATGGTTAGTTTTTTCGTCGCTCAGGCGGTCGCTCGCTCGTTTGCTTGTCTGCAGAGAATGGCAGAGCAGAACAGAGGAGAAGCACTGACGACAATGGCGGTAGTGGCGGTGGTGGCGATGGCAGCAGCGGCGGTGGCGGCAGCGGCGTAATTAGTGAGTACGCCGAAGGGGCTCGCCGGTGGGGAGGAGAGCGAGCGAGGGCCCAGCGAGGCCATCTGTTCACGTTTGGCCGCTGCTGCTGCTGCTGCTGCTGCTGCCGCAGCTCCTTTTACCCTCTACGCTCTCTTCCCTGCCCGCTCCTCCCGCCGCCTGGCTTCGAGCTGGCCTGTAGAGCTACTGCTGCTGCATTATAGCCGAGGGGGCCAATCACACGAGGCCGAGGAACAGCAGCCTCGGGGACGGTCGGTCTGCGGGGGCCCATTTATCCCCGTCGTGCCGTTCTGTGCCCGCTGCCCCTAACCAGTTTCCCGAAACTACCCCTTCCGGATTCCGAGCCGCTGAGTGGAAGGGAACCAACGGCGAACAGCAGCGGCAATATCACTACGACTGGCACAAGCAGAGCTGCTCCTTCTACCGCCACCTCTAGGACCAGTTACCCTGGCGGTCGTCGTACAGAGCGGAAGCGGCGGCAAGAGCCTGTACCGTCGGTTGGATGTACAACAGGCGCAGCAGCAGCGTAATTAGCGCCACGCTGGCGAAACGCGTGCTGTTCTGTTGCCTGGGCCCTCCAACCGATTGGCCGGACTTTCTGGGGCTGCTGCTGCTGCAGTGGGCTGCCGACTCGACTGTGCTCTCAGCGCTTTTCGCTGTGCGGCTCCTCCTGCTGTTGCTACTGCTGCTACTACTACTCTGACGAGGGCCATAGGGAGAAACTGTTGGGGTCGGATGGTTCAGGTCGTTCGGGGGAGTGCGGGGGATAGGGGCAGTGAGTTGAGAGTCGCCGGGGGGGGGGGGGGGGGTGCCTGCCACAAGGAAAGAATTGCGCTGGGTTGGACGGAGTATAACGGAATTGCTGGGTTGTACGGGGGCTATGGGGGCAGTCAGGGATGCAGTGGAGAGGGCAGACCAGAACGAAGGGGGCACACAGGCAGGCGCCTGTTGGAGAGAAAGAGAACTAATTGCGGCAGCAGCGGCAGGCACTAGCACAAGCGGCGGTCGCAGCAAGAGCAGCAAGCCAGCGAAGGGAGCCGTTAGGCTAGCGAGGCACAAGGGCAGAGGCCGAAGCACAGAAGCAGAGGCAGGCCCAATCCACCCGCCCTGTTCGGCCTGGTGCTGTTCTGCAGAGAGCGGGCGCCGTTTCTGTATCGATCCACCCTCAGAGGCAGGCAGCCAACCAGTTAGGCTCTATGGAGAATGGGTTGGGCTGGGTTGGGCGAGGGGCAAGTTGGAGATTCCGATGCAGCAGCAGGGGCTGGGGCTAAGGCGACGCTGAGGTGCTCTTGAAGATCGCGCCTGCCGATTTGCGCACACTTGCTCGATTGCTCGCTGGCTTGCTCCGTTCATTCGCGCGCCCTTGGATCTATTCGTCAACGAAGCTACCGCTGCCACCAGACCGCCCGGTCCGTTTATCGTGACCATAACACCCTCACAAAGAGACAGATATCCTAGAGAATAGATATAGACAAAAAGAGCCATCTGCCTTCGTTGATGATTATACTGAGCAAAGTCAGCGACATTTGCTCGCCGTATGTGGTTTCGCTCGATGACGTATCAGGCGAACGTACACGATACGTCAACACACAGATATACACACAGATGCACGCAGTTACTCTAACTGGCAGTGACGCAAAAGCGCTTTAAGTGGACAAGTCGACAGCTCAATTCGAAAAAAGTAGAGGAGCAAAAGAGAAAGAACGACAGCTAGAATTCTATTTAAATAAAGGAATATTTCCATGCGAGCAAGCTGTCTATGGATGGGGCCCATGCAGACACCCTCATCAAAGAACCCTTGTTACGCGAGGAGGGAGTGTAGATTCCTTTTTTGTATAGGTGGGCCCACAGTTAAGCTAGCTAGTGTTAATTGGACACCATTTTTAATCAAAGAACCCGGCGCAGCAGCCGTAGCATGCCACATCGCTTACCGCCGCCGCCATGGGCGGGCCGTCACGAGCAACGCGGAGGGTGGGCAATAGAACTAGGACCACCTACAATTACCACGAAATAGTTCAACAATAGAAAGCCAAAATTAAAATCACGTCTTTATTTTAAACAAAGTAGCTTCTAAGTAAATTTTATTCCAAATGTCGTCGATCTTACCATCTAACTTGAGCCACCATAATCATAAGTGTGTTGTATAGATTAAGTTAAAAACGATTGGAGACGATCATTATATTAGCTTGTATTACGTCAACAAGGGCGGCGATAATATTACTTTTTTTTTTTTAACTCTGTCGCTGGCTAAATTGATAGCAGGTCTATGCTATATTTATTAGGTAACCGAAGAGTGTTATTTACGAGTGGTTTTTAACCTAACACTAGGGGCATGAGAAAGCAGCCTCGAGTCTCCAGGTCGTACGCAGAGGAATAGCCATAATGGACCACTTTCTTGTCTATCATCATCATCGAACTTAATCTGCAACGTTACTTCGCTTTAATCGGCAGCAAGAAGAAAAAGCGGCAAAAGTTGCACGATAGCTGTGAAGCTCTGCGCAGCGGTTTATTGAAGGGTCCCCCCAGAATCGCCTGAATCACCGCTGCCAGTGCTACCTCGTCAGACTGCTGGCTGCCCAAACCGCTGTTTGTCAGGAACAGAGCCCTCTATTGAAGGAGCCCTTCAGTTGCAGTGACCTCCGTCGGCTTCTTTGCTTTAGGGGACGACAAGGCAGGGTGTTTGTGAGGGATGGCGGCGTTGGAAGCTCGAGCGGGTTGCCTCGATAGCAAACGGCGAAACAGTCTACCGGCCGCCGGTGATAGCGGAACGGATAGACGGCCATGTCGATGCGGCCAAAAAGAATATATGAATGAATGGAGAAAGAAGGAGACCGGAGAAACTGGCAATGGGAGCCGAAGATGTCGGAAGTAGGCACTCATAAGCCCAACAACCCAACGACCCCGAAACATCAAAAAAGGTCAAGGTCAGAAAATACCGTCGTCGTCGACGAAAGGCCTCTATCCGTAACCACATTTCTCAACCGAAAACATAAAAGGATAACTATACATCGGTGGATTCTAACAACGAAAATTAGTGTATTACGATCGTGGCCAACAAATAAACTATCGGTCTTGCCACTTAATGAAATGTATTAACCAAAAAAATAGCGCCTAAGTACAACGACAATACGTTTTATATTTTGTCACAAGGACATAATCTGTGACGTTCTTTAAGTCTGCTTCATATCGAGTTGAACTATTCGCCGTTGTTTTGCAGTCTTATCAATCAAGTTTGCGAAGACAGTTCGCTCGCAGTAACAGAAGAAAGGGGGTGGCTGGGAATGAAAAGGACGAAGAGCAAGAAGGCGGCGAACACGAAGTAAGGCGACGGTCATGGATGGTTATGTGGATGAGCTTGAAGGAGTTCTTGGATGATTCGGATCTTTGGATCCATCTTCTCTTGGAACTAATGAGGCCGGCGTCCGAGTGCCGTTGCTTCTGCTGCTATTGCTGCGGCCACTGTTGGGCGGTTCCGACTGGGTCGTCGAGGACGGTGGGTAGCAGATGTGCTGAATATCCTGCGTCCCCGCTCCCCGGCAATTAGGAGCTGCCGGACGAGCTGCATAGAGAACGGTGCGTGCGTTTCAGCCATAGCAGTCAGAAGAAAGAAGCTTCTAGGAGAAGAACCAACCAACGAGTGTGTTCCCAGTCGTAGGAGGTGACGGGGGCACGGTACGGCTTTGGGGCTTGGGGCGGCGAACGAGTAAGGGACCTCCGTCGGCAAAGGGGTACAAACGTGGCAAACACTCACAACTGACAGTAAAGCTTGAAGAAGCAGAGAGCAGTAGCGTCATCATCATCATCATTATCGTAATCATCATCGACAACAACGGGATCAGCATTGGCAATAGCACGAGCCTTCGGGCCAGGCAGTCTTAGTCGAAAGGGGTTGGCCGTGCAAGGCCCCTCAGCTGAGGAGGAACTGGCAATGAAGGGAGAAAGGGAGAAGATGGGGATAGCTGGGAGTTACTAGAGGGGGCAAAGGCAAGACGGCTGTGGCAGTAGCAGCAGTACTCTCATACAGTCTGCTTTGGCATAGCAGCTTGGCGAGGCATAACAGCAGCAGCTGGCGAGGCAGCATACGCTCTGCTGCTGGCTCGCCGGTCTGCCGCCACCGTACCCGGTACCGCACACTGCAGCAGCCTACTGCTACCGACCAAAGTACTCACTACTACGGCTGCTGCGGCGACTGCTTCCAGAGCAGCAAAAGTAAGCAGCCATAGCGGGAAGCAGCAGTGATGGCAGCAGCAGCAGCAGCAGCGGCCCATCAAAGTTTTAATTTTTCCCCTCTCGTATCCCTTCGGAGCGTTCAAAGAAAAATAAGAGGAAGGGAATCAGCGGGTAGTGAACGTTAGGCGAACGCTGGCACCCTGTAAGACTGGATATGGCAATGGTCTCACGAGAAAACGAATGGGGTTTGAGCGAACCAAAAAAGGCTGTTGGGCTACGCACACATGAAGGATCAACGGTTCGGAAGGTTTCGGAGGGTGGCAGAAACGACGGCAGCGGCAAGTGGGCAGCGGATGCTGGTGGCGGCGGTTCCGGCAGAAACGGTAGCAGCAGCCACGGCAAAGTTTCGCGCTAACGCCCCTTGCGTTCACTGGGAACGCCTCCACAAACCCCCGCCCCAGTCACGTGACCCCCAGGCCACCACACAGCCACCGTACGAACCATGACTAACCCCATCTGCTGGATTCTTTTTTTGGTGCCCGGCGCTCCTTTCTCCGTCCGATGCTATTTTGGGTCATCATTGGGCGTTTGGCCTGCCACCATAGCCTTCTATCTTGGCCCGCAGCGTTTGCTGCTGCTGCTGCTGGTGCCGCGTTTGTCGTTGCTGCTGCTGCTGTTCCTGATGTCTAGGGGTAGTAGTGCCTTCAACTCGCGCGCCTCTCTTACTGTTTCGCGCTCTTAATGAGGCTACGCCATTGCTGGCTGTAGCTAAGAACAGCACCAGTGGGGGCAGCTCGCAACCGACGACCTTAGTGGCAGAAGTGGCCAAGCCAGCATGCGGCTAACCGTGGCCCATCGCCCGAACACTCAGTAGCACCCATGGTGTGGAAACAGCGTGAAACCCTTGGTCGTCATTTTGCACGGCCCTACTTTCTTTTGCCGCTTGCAATAGCGCCTTTCCTTACCGGCGACACGCCTGTGTGTATTTGGTTGTATGTGTGTGTATGTATGTATGGATGCTTGCGTATTCGCTCTCAGAGTCGTTCACGTAGAAAATGTAATGCAGCAGAGATAAAACCGTTTTGGCACTAGTCCTATAATTATACCTGCAACAGTAGTGAGACAAGCCTAATGACAAGTATCTATTAATCGACCTATTAAAAGGTCTGTCGACCAGGCATATATTAAATTTGGGCCACATTATTTTTCCTAAAGAGACCTAAATAATATGTAGATAGGCATGAATAGTAAATACGTCTCGCTCATCCAGTACGATGCGCAAGGAAAAATATAGTCTAAGGCAAGTGTAGTTGAAATTCCGCAAACTAATTGGTTACCTAACAGAAAATAAATAGATCTAACGAAAGGACATACGAGTCTATATTTCCCTGGTAAATATAATCCAACTGCTAGAGCTTGTTCGGCCGGCTTTATACCGTACTCTCGAACGATGGATCGTGTGCCGCAGAGTGAATATGTATATATTATAGCCTTCAAAAGTAAAGCAAAGTTCAGGTAGGAAGTCAATGGCATTACGCGCGCATCAGACAACGTGGAGTTTTGGAAAACAACGCGAATGGGCATCCTTATGTGATCGTATCATGTGGCCTTTCTGTAGCGGATAACAGATACGGATAGGACAGTGACGATAGCAGCTAAAATGGCCTTGTGAAGAGGAATCCTAAAGTTGTGTTTGTAGCATAGCCGGAAGATCATAGCTGTAAAAATTTACCTGTTTTACTAGAGCAAAAGACATCGACTCGTTTCCACCTTACTTATGAGCCTGCGGCTGCTCATCGCGGCCAGCGATAGCCAGATAACAGCTGGACAAGGCTATGCGTATTACTGCGGCCTGCAACTGTTACTACAATAGCTACGTACTACACATACGAACTGTTGCCGCTGTTGTTGTTGTTAGTGTGTTACTCCTCCGTTAGATGCCACCACTATCATTGCTGCCGCTGCTGCTTCCGCGGATGCGACAAAAGTCTTCCTGCAATATCTGCAAGCCATGGCCTGCATGCTAACGTATTATGTAATAACATATAAACTCACACAACTATTGTACCCACAGTTGTGAGTAGAGTTTGCAGATCTATAAATGAGCAACGTTTATCCGCCTCGACCCACTCAGAAGCAGAGAAGGCTACAGACCCATATGCGGTTGCGGCAATTCACCTTTTTCAGACTGGTCGCCCAGCTTCAATTGGCAAGGGGTATATATGAACATAGTCCTTACAAACCCTACCAGATGCGTGATTATTAATCAGTGGCCAGCGGGCAGAAGATTCAAAGTTTTATGCAGTTTATAAGAAGGCTCGTTTACAGGCTTGTCGTCTAATACGACTGTTCCAGAGATTCAAGTAACACGACTCTATTGGATTTGGTAGGGCTCGCTGCTATGAGCTTAGGAAGTCGTGAGCCAATCTCTCTGAAAAGTTTGTCTGTGCACAAACAAACAAACGTAGATCCAGTGATCTGCGTTAACTTCCATTTTATATTCCGGCTAATAAAATACATAGGTAATGTTTTAGAGGTCCACCTGATACTGATCAAATAGTTCAAACGTCGTGAACATTTTTATGAAACACCTGTCGAGGTATTTTGCTTTCGCTTTGTTTAGGTCACTCGAAGAGAATCTAATATTGAATTAAACTAGGTAGAGGTCAGCGAAAGGCGATGGCAAGTTTAGGAACTAAGATAACTTTACAGAGGAGGACACAGTGCATTAAAGATATATTTTTCTTTCACATAAATGTAGAAATATACATAAATATAATAAATGCATAGTTAGCCAACTGTTGGTTCTCCAGAATTCAGTCTATCTACTGTACATCCATTTTACAAGTTGATGCAGTCCTCAATTATAGACCTAGGTTACTTGCTGAATATGGACGCAGATACCCTATGAATAGTGCTATTTGTAGGCAGTGGTGAGTACACTCCAGATACGTCATGTAAGTTGACTGACATCTTATCCCACATGCTCTCCACGATATAAGGTATAGCCCATATGTATTACCTTGTGTTATTAAACATATCTCAGCTGGAGCAGCTATTTAACTAAAATAATCCGCTAACAATAAAAAGACGCTCAGAAAAAAGGGGCTATAAGGAAATCGGGCTTTTTCGCTATACCGCTTAGCATGAGCATGAAACATAGAATACTATTGCTGATTATAATGGTGAATTAAATCAATGATGATTATGTACCTACATCTTAAGCTGTGCAACATGCAGGTTTAGACTTTAAAGTCATTCTATATTATTATTATTATTACGACTTGCCTCAATATGGTCTTCACCGGCATTGGGCAGCCTTTGGCCGAGATCTTGCACAGAATTGTTTGGGTTTATCGGCCCTTAAACAAATACAATTGCAGTTTATTGTCCGGTTTATCCAGTGGCGGTCCGTTATCTTTAGCAAATACTTTGTTAATTCTCATTATTATAGTCTATTTGGAAACTTGCAAGTACGCGACAGCTAGCAGGCAGCCCAAAAACAGATGAATCTTCGGCTGCCGTCAAAGGGAGAAACTACGGTATAAGTAATGGACAACAGCATAACGTATTAAACGAAGCCGCTACTATTTCGGCTGGCCCGCCGTAATTCGTACTACTTAGAATATCTATCTTTGGTCGATATCATTAGCAGAGTGTCTGCATATTCTGGGGGCTCGAAAAGATCGTCGGCCGAATAACGCTTGTCCCATATCTGAACGAATACGAGAACAGATATGCCAAGACTAGGTTGCCGATCGGCAAGACCGAACTCCGGAAAGACCGGTGACTGCTCTCATAAACATTATATGCAGAGGCACGCATATACACACCGAACCGTCCAGGGATGCATATTTACAAATTGACATTCAATCCCTAACTGGCACTTATACGCTAAGGCTACCATATGTTAAACCGCTAATGAGAGCTCAGCCTTTCGGCCATAGGCAGTCGCCTTTTACACCATCTATAGTCCCTGTCCATTTTATGCTAGACCTACACATCTAGGGTTGAGACCTCGCAGTCGAGGTGCAGGGGGCCATTGCGCCTGCGCTAGCAGCAATAATCACTATGAGCACTCTTACTGAGAGCTCAAAGACAGCAGCTGTATCGGCCAACGGAAAACATTCCGCCGCCGCCTCCTTTCGATGTCGTCGTGTGTCGGCTATTGTCGACTGATAAAACGAATGATATGTGTCGTAGAGCAAATAGCGGCAAGGAAAAGCCAAGATCAAAATTAAAAATATCAATAAAATAATTCTCTTCAGATTCTTTTGTTCTTGCGAAGCAGGCTGAACGCTCCATCACCTCGAACTGCCAGATCACCGTGGCTGCCATCTATCGGGACTGGAAAATACTTTTCGCTGTTACTGTTGTGACTCGGCACCAACGTCGCCGTTAACATGAACAAAAGCGGCGGCAATGAAAGCTACGACATTATTAATATCGAACACTACCGCGACGCGCCGCGCCGCACCACCAGCATCGGCAGGTCGCTGATACCACTGTTTTGCGTTTCGTGCCATACTTCACGAAGCTGCTCGGCCAGATCACTAACAGACAGAGAACGAGAAAAATACGAGACAGGCAATTAACACGATTGGTCATAGTGCACGTTACGAGTCTCTTGTTTCCACCGCTGCCGTCAGAACCCTTGTTGCTGTTGGTCTACCACTATTATTAATATGGTGCTAAGACTGCGAGAGGGACGTGAATGCCGAGAAGACAGTAAATCGATTGATGCTCTTGATGAACCTCATGGGAAGAGATGAGAAACCATCGATAGTAATATAAAATGATGTTGCTGGTTGGGCCGACGCCACTCGTGATGCTGCTATTCTGTCTATCTATTTTTACACGCGAAACTATACGATGAGCAACGACGTGCCGATTGTTTTGCAATGCAGAGTGGCCGATAAGTCAGCCCATCCACAGGCGACGACGCAATGGACATTTGCTTACGATATTTCTAATGTCTGCACGAAAATAGCGACGAACGAGCTGAAAAAATAATAAGCGAGGGGTCTGCGTGAAGGGGCTGATGTCTGTGTGCGCACGATATATTCAGTTTTATCAGACGGTCGGCGGCTTTAATGCGGTAAATGTTCGGCGCATGTTTCTAACTGCAGTGACACACATACGGAATGAGTACGGTGAGTACGGAATGAGCCTTCCATTGAAATACGCTAATCTTGAACGAAGAACAAACACACATGTAGGTCTAATTGAATTTTTTTCTATGAGATAGAAAGCGTGAGATACGTGAAGTATCGATGATATCGTATCTTATAATGGACGAGCAGGAAGACCAACCTAATTGTTTCCGTTGTTTCAAGTCGGCACACTTGTATCTTTCTGGCGTTACATACATCACGGCTTACGATATAAGTTGTGAAATACTTAAATATTTATAAATAATGCATCATGCGTTAGTTAGTTGCTTTTGCGTTGGTCAGGCGCGGAATTTTTCAAATTGTTCTAATACTTGCTAGATTATGTTACATGTTGTGAGAGTTCTATTCGTGCGAGAGGTCGTCTATCGTGATCGTAGCCTAACGAGACGACTTCTTTTGTAAGACATGTAGGTTATGTACTTGTTCACACAGATTTTACGTATTCAAACCGTATCGCCTTGCACGATTAACTCTAGTGGCGCCTCCTACATTTTGTTTACCTTAGCAGACACCATTGGATTGGTACTAATAGTTGACCCAATACCTTACCTATTGGCACCTAATATCCTCCAAATAGCAAATATTTTATATGTAGACTACGTCGTCAAGTGCAAAGATGTAGTGTTTATACGAAAATACACGATACCAGCTTTTTTCTCCTATACTACATGAATAGCCGTGTAGACTGTTTCCCTGAACGCACATGGATAATAGCTAAAAAAAAATGGCCATTGTTGCATTTCAACTTTGCCAGCAGTTTTTTTTTTTGTTTTTTTTCCGATTTTACATCACTTAACGACAGCTATGCACGGATTCACTCTGCGGCGTTGTGAAGCAGACAACTATCCGCGACTAACTAATTCAATGGTACCCCATCCAATTTGCATTTCGCTCAAATGAACTGAGCCAGTAACAAAATTACCTATCGTATGCTTAGCCAGAATTATACATAATTACCATAGCCACTCTATCGGCAATCATAATGATAATAATCTTCATATGAATATGCTAATGACAATATTAATCGTGGTTGTATTTGAATTTAAGCAGGTAGCCTCGCCGCTGGTTCGGAGCCGCTTACCTAACGGCCTCCGTCCCAACTGCCCCCGCCGACCGCACCGCCATGTTAATAGAACGGCGACAGCAGTAACAACAACAGAGTTTCGTCCACGATAGCGTTCTACGCCTGAACTATACAGCGAGCTGCCGATGCTCTGCGTCTGTCTGATCGACAGACGTAATCATCACAAATTTGTAGCCCAGCGGGCGTTCCGTCGTTAAAGCGGCCGGTGGAATTCATTCGGGCTAGAAACAGTACAAGCACTGCGTTCACTTGAACGCTTTAAGCAATCGCATTCTGTGGCTAATGTTGTCTAACAGAGCGGGTCTATCTGCGCGTATCTCGTTCGTCTGTGGCCTAATGTTGACTCGCGTAGGCTTAACTGCCGCTACCGTTCACTTGGAGCTCAGGCAGAAACCATAATTGTTATTGTCCGGCAATGTGGACACTGCCTAGGAATCTGTTTCGTCATCGTTTACTAAATCTACTCCGGCCCTCTTTTACTTTATCCGGCTCCTTGAGTCCCCGATTTCCTGCCAGATCCATCTACCCACTCGAGACCCAGCAGCATCGTGCCCAACAGAGTTTTCATACGGTGCTACACATAAAGTGAAATATATGTCCTGTCCCCCGTTCGCTCTGTACCGTACTATCTATTCGACTGAGCCCGAATGCATCATCGTCGTGAGCCGTTGTGTTGGATGGGTCAAGCCCATCGCGGCTGTCGTCGCTTCATAGCTGTGGGTGTATGCACGCGTCCCGTAGGTCACTAGCGGGACTTGTCGACCGGCTCGTCAGTTGTCTACTACGTTTATGCTTAGTCACAGTTGTTGTGGCGAGGTTTAATCTGTGCTCTCTTTCTGTCGTTCTCGCTCATTTATCGTTCATCCATCCACGCTTTCATTCTGCACGCACCAACGTGACTGTTGCGATCGAATTACTACTGGAAATTCAGGGAGTAGGCGACCACAACCAGTACGAGCGCGAGGGCCACCACTACACTATGGCGCTCCTTGCCCATCTGCTGCTTTCCTGTCTCGTGACGGCGCTTATCAGCGATCCGATTTTCACGATTCGCTCAGAAACACTCCAATCAGAAACGTAACTGTCATTAATCACTAACTTATCGCCGCTTTGCATTTTACATCCCCTGCCCCTCTCGACGTAAGCTTATATATATATATATATATACATGGACGCACGCACAAACGCACGGCCGTACCCGGAGATGCACGCAGTCACAAGACACAAACAAGCTGAGACAGTGAACCAAACGGACGGGCGGACGCGAAGACGCAAGCAAGACTGCGGCCAATGAGCAATCTCTAAGTCGAGATCTAAATGACGACCCGAACAACAACAGCGGCGGCAACAAAAACTACTGCTGAAAGGTAAACTGTCAGAACGCCGGCCCGATCGCGAGTGGACCTCACTTGTTCTTTGCGGATATTGAAGCTGTTTCAAGTTTAAGCTCCTCCCTCTCGGGCAATCTTTTACTAAGCGCCTTTGTGAACGTTTGTCCCTGACATTTGCCGATGAAATGTCTCGTTGAGAACTTCACATACAGAGACAAAAGGCGATAGGCCGCGTTCACTGTGTGAGCGTTCGAGTTGATGAGCACAGGAGTTGACGATAGCGTTGTTTCGTCTTGTGACGTTTGGCTCGATATAAAGAGCCACTTTGAAGTCGGCACACATCGCCAGCTGCCAAAATAGCTCAACAACAATAACCTCAAAATGGTTACTGGACGGTAGAGAGCTTTGGCCCTTACGTTGATTTTCGTTGACGTCTTGTCGTCATTATCAGTGCGACAGGTTATTTATTTCCAAAAAGCGTAAATTCCTATTCTTTGGCTGTGAATTGTGTTGCTGACGGGCTTCGTTCAGCATATATGCATAATTTAATCTCTATTTGACTGAATAAATCTAATAATTATTCGTTTTTGCTATAGCATGTAGAAGAAAACGTACGCCTTCTAGTACGCCTATGCGACTATTGATTACATCAGCCTACGTGACATCAATAGTACTTTAAGTGATCTTCCTTTACATCCCGTGATGATTATCATCCAGAATTGAATTGAATTCAGAATTAATTTAATTTAATGATACCATTTTCAAACATATTAAATTTTCATAAACGTCCTAGCATATAGCATGCGGCTATTACAAGGCTAAGACAAAATATCATACGAGTAATGTATACAGGCGATAAAACTATAAATATTTGTCTTCTCACCTGTCAACCAAAGCTATCTATATCTACCTAAGGTGTTCTAATTCGTTTACGGTCGTCCTTGGGGCAAACAGAGCTTAAGTAAAACATGGCATTCTACCGTATAGAGCTGATGTGTATTTTTACCCCAATATCAAAAAACGCATGCAATTGCAGATGGGTGGCTCACCAGCTGATCTGAGGCAAACTCTGATCCATTCCCTGTCCGATTGCCATTATTAAGTCGGCGGCTAAGTAACGATATTATCATATCTATGATCAAGACCGAGAAGAGGTCTCCTATTCGGCTAGGAGAAGCAGAAGGGAGGGGCGAGGGGGTTGAGTGGGGGCCGGTGGGGAAGGTGGGGGAATGATTTAATTTTTTCTTTTTAGGCGCAAAAGAAAAATTGAGAACGTGGTACCGGAAGTAATGGCTCTAAATTCTACCTAAATTGCCTGCCGCTACGGTAGCGCTACTACTGCCGCAGTCACTGCCGCTGCTTGTCGGTCGAACGACCAACTCTATATGGCCGCCAGATTCCCAGTGGCCAACTAAAACCCGTCGTTTTTGCCCCAACTGCAGTAGCGGCGATAGGAATCGCCGTTAAGTCGCCGTGGTAGCAGCCGAGATCGTCGTTTTTCGCTGCCAACAAATAATCAACCCTAAGTTAAAGGATAGAGGTAGTTTATTCCTACACTTATATCTTCGGTCACGACTCCACGCCGTTATTGCTATCGGAGTTCTTTTTCTTTATTTTGATTACTTTTCTTTCACCCTATGCGTTGTCCCGATTCGTTTAAATGATAGCATTACTGATGATAGTTAGAGGAAATTAGTTTATTATATCACATCTCTAAATCTAATTGATACGCGACACTGCGAAATGCTGATTTATTACGAGGTCGTTTGGCCGGAGGAGAAGGAATTGAAATGGGTGCTGGTTGGACCGGGGCGGGTTTTTGTTGGACTGGACCGTACAGGGCAGCGATTGTATGACTATATGCCCTAGGTGGCTCGACCAAGTAGCCAAGTCTGAGGGCGTAAACGTGCAAGGGTACATGCTGTTCTACCTAGTCAGCATGTTCCATTCGATGCAGACCATAACCGATCGTTTTTTTCATTCCGTTTAGAAAAGGGTTCTTTTAAGACGATATTTCAGATCCAGGACGCTCCGAAGAACTGTGTGTGTGTGTGTGTGAGAAAAAGAGGGGAAAGAAAGCGCGGCCATTTTGAAGTAAAGCAGGCTATAATCTGTCTCCCATTGCTTCTGCCTGTCAGCCTGTCCCAGCTGAACTAACTTGGCCTCAATTTCTGGACTAGGACGAGTAACGACCATAGTACATATAGGATGTACATGCCATGCATGTATTCATGGATATATGAAATGTCTGTATCAAGGATGTACTAGACTAGTATGGTTCCTTGTGAAATGAGGCTACCACCATCGCCTAAAGCTTACGGGCGTTGCCTACAAAGTATAGGGCCTCGTTGTGGGTCGGAGTATTGAAAATTCGAACTGACTACGTTAGGCCATAGTGACTGCAGCGCGGTGCGTGAGTCACACTTAGTGTTTTACTGCCCTCGATGAAGCGTGGGTTCGAGGAAGCATCCTGATTAGTATAGAGAGGACAATCAGGAGGAGACTTTGTCTGCGAGGTGATAGATGAAAATTTACAGTGAGCTAGTAGAAGTAATAGTACCAGTAACGCAGCGATGGCTTGGTCGTTGGTGTAGTTGCCAGACAGAAGTGGGATATGGAACGAAGGCCGTTGAAGCAGCAGTGTGTAATGAAGAACGCTCACGGCGAAACGGTAGTCGTCCTTTCTTCTATGGCGAAATGGCATTGACGCCAAACGAAAAATAAGAAACAACAGAGTTCAGAATACATTGACATTTTACATTGTATAAACGAATCCCAGTATTACACTTGTTTCATAAATAAATTGAACATATGAGATATTTAATTGTTTTAGTATTCCTAAAGATGAGACACCGAGTTTACATGAAAAATACCAGCTGTTATATTACGAGGGCTTCTGCGTGCTATACGTTTATAGTTATACTTCTAATAACGGAAGCAGTGCTAGTAGTAATGGTGGTAGTGATTGTCCCAATGATGGCGAAGACGCTACCGTCTACGATGAAATGCCCTTACATAGCCGTGAATCGGCAGAGTTCCCCTCAAAGAGGATCTTGTGAGTGATATGTACATTTTTATGCTTCTGGTACTTCTTCCTAATCATGAGCCGCAGCGCTCTCTGGGTATCAGACAGAGAAGATCACCAAACCTCCCACGACCCGGTCCCGCACGCGGATCCCCATTTTCAAAGTACCGGCAGACCCCTCCAACCGCACTAGTTCTTTCATTCGCCTCTATATATTCCCGTCATTTTCCCCTATTTCCACAAAACGCGCCTTCCTTTGCGCTGCTGCTACTGCTCTTTCTGCTGGTTCCTCACTGGCTCCCGCCGACTCCTCTCACCCCCCCCTCCCCCATACGCTCAATCTGACTATGAGTACGCGTGTCTGTATAGATGTCTGCATGCATATGTGGTGCCTTATGCTTTCTTGTATGAGCTGCTAGCAGCTATAATACTTTAAACTTGCGATTTCTTGGGCCTTTTTTCTTAGGCAAAAAGGCGCGCTCGGCTTGGCCGCGGCAGCAGCCGTAGCTACTGCTGCAACTGCCGCCCTGGTGCTACTGCTGCCGCGCTCGCTGTTCAATCCGCGATAAGGGAGGGATTATTTTAACGCGTTATACTTCCTTTACTGGCTTCTTCGGCTACCGCTGTTGGGCGCTCGAGCGCTGGTGAGGCGACGGCTAAGGCGATGGCGCCAACGGCGGCTACGACTCATCTTCCTTTGCTCGCTTCCACTTCGTCGTCGTCGTCGTCGTTGCCGTCTTCCTTTTCTTCGTCGTCTCTTTCTTCTTTTTCTTCTTCGTCTTCTCTTCCAGCCCTCATCACCGATATCACCGACCGAGCGAGCAGCCGGCCGAAAGGCCGGCCGTTCGTCCCGTCTCTCGGCCGTGGTTTGCGAAAAAGAAGGAAAAGCTACCCCTTACACCATCATCCCTGCTCCCCGTACGCCTACCCCACTGAGCGACCGAGCAAGCGCGATCTCTTCCAGCGAATTCTGTACTTAACCAAATTGCCTCATTTAGCATATCTTCCCTCCATCGAGCCAAAGGGAGATCTATTCCTGCTCATCGCCGCCAACGACTTTAACGTTATCTTCTCGGATGCTGCTGGAAGAGGCTGGTTTCTAAGCATACCGCCACTGCTGCTGATGCTACTGCTGCCGCTGTTTCTGCGGCAGCTGCTGCTGGCCGGGTTCAGGACCGAACTATCGAGCTTGCTGACTGCTTGGTTTAGCCGTGTCTGTTCGCCTGCTTGCGGCTGACTTTCCAACTTCGCTTTACTACTGTTGACTGCAAAATATAGACCAGCTACCTGCTTCGTACTCTTAGCTAATGTGGACCGAAGCGGCTTGCCCTTGGCGGAAGTCATCTGAGTTAAGTTTGGCCTATGATGATATTTTCTGGCTGAGCTATTATCTTGGTTGCAATAGGGCATATGCGTACATACAAGCACTACTCCAGAGATGGCGGCCCTGTAAAGAGACTTCAAAGCCGTTGGTCCCTATATAGTTCTTATGGATTCATCAATCTTGCGTAAGCAGCCACAACGTCAACCAGCTAGTTCTGTCTGCTGTGACACTCTGAAGTGCAAACGTATTGTCTTTCAGTGAGCTTGGAACAAATCGACTATATCTTGAAACATAATTGTTTTATGAGAATTAGTGGGGAGTTGCACGTTTCGCAGTAACTGAATTCAGTTTGGCATACTAATTTTAAATTGAAGCCGTTATAGAAACGAGTAGCATTCACATATACACTGCGAAAAATTACGGCCTCCTAACGATTGGCTGTTTGATGTAGGCCGACTTGTACTTGTCAAAATCTAAGCTTAATATTGCCAGTGCTGAGTTTTGGGGTTACTTTTCTCTCATCATTTCGAGCCATATCAATCGTACGACAGCCAAACTGTCAAGTATAGCAGAATTCTATTGACTGTATGAACAAAGCTTGAGAGTCGTTTTCGGAGACTGTTTACTCTTTGGCTGCTTATTAATAAGTATTTCGCCTACCCTTTAAGGGTATTGCCAAGAAAAGCCGTATCTAGAAGATTCTTTTTGCTGTTATCTTGTCCCAGATCTTAATCTTCTTAGAGCAGAAGGCCAGGCCACTTAGAGCAACGCAACTGTCGACGGGTCCATGCTGACCATTCGGGCATGACTGCCCCGACTAGTAGCCCTGAATTATGTTTGTCGAACAACAAGTTACAACAACGTCCTCTTGACGTACCCAACTGCATGGTATAACTCGGTTTTCATGGAACTGCATCAAAACAAAAGTTTCAAGTAGACCAAAATCTAATCATGCTATTTTAAAAACGGCTTTTTGTGATTTTCACAAATATGTATGTAAGCTTCACTTTGCAAGTAAACGCTACGGCGGAAATCACATACGTGGTTGAAAGAAAAAATGCGTTTTCTAAAGAGAACGATCGACAGTCTCAGATGCGATAACTGGAACGGGTAGCAAGTTGACTGAGCAATTAGCATGATTCTGAAGAATTCGAATCGGGAAGAACTTTTAGTAACTCTCACCATCCGCCAACCGTAAGACCTAACCCTAAAAAGACCGCGCTGTCGGAGCAGCTAATGCGCATCTCATTGACTGGGTTGCCATGGCAACTCTAAACATGGGTTGATAATTACCACAGCATCTAGTTACCGTGTCTTTGTATAGGTCTGTTAGAAAAAAGCCCAATTAATCTTCAGCAAGATTCATCCCGGCTGGACCTTCCAATGGAAGTACGTCCTTGATTCTACTACGAGGAGATGATTTTGAGGAATTTTCCATGCAGCAGTAATAGCCGTAGGAGTTCGCAATATCTAAACAAATTGAAAAAAAAAAACCCCTGAACCACACGGTAAGGCAGTTATAGTCATTGGCAATTCGAATCTTGACAGATCTACTCCCTGCTTCGAACAAGTAGCCGTTTCTAAAGAAAAGCCTCTATTTTACTTGCAAACGGGAAGAACATGGATGATGGCGGCAGCAATCGACGATATTGAAATGGCTCAGAAAGGCTCGTACACGGTGGAGGGATATAATTGTGCCTCGGCGTCTCTGCTGTGCAATATCAATCCAGCCCTGTCTACTTGTCCTCGATTCGTTGAAGAAGATGCTGTCCGCCAACGCATCAGTTCCGTCGTTTGCCATATACCATGCAACTGTTATGCTCCAAATTACTTGTTGGGTGAAACAACTGTTACGCGTCAGAATAAAGTCCGAACGGAATTCCTATTGGTCGTCTGAACACGTGTCTGTCTACTGATAACATCATCGCACCGTCACCACATCATCATAGTTATTATTATCATCTCATCATCGATCGTAATATACGCGTTAAGTGAAAGCTTGCATATTAAACGCAACCGACAATGAACTGCTTTTCAATACAGACACACAAAAGTCCACGTAGGATGCACACATAGGTACAAAGATGTGCAAACGTTTGTGGATCGTGTGAAAAGCGATCTATTTTCCTGTACTCTACCAGCTAATGGCCTCGTGCTAAGGCTCCCATGATGCGCACTCTGGAGTTCTTTTATTCTTACTGTTGCTGTCAGCGATGGCGGCTTGCTTGTACAGCTAACTTCGTGTCGTCACCGATCGAGGACGCCGCCTTCTACTACGGAACGGTAGAGTTTACGTTAACTCGCATCCAGTTATGGGTGCGAGTTTCTGGGTATGTCCCACCGACACGGGCAGATGTGTCAGTTGCCCCTCTTCTTTTTCTCTAAATTGTTGCAGATTCAATCTTACCAAAAGGAAAAGCATATATATATATATATATATATATATATATATATATATATATATATATATATATATATAGTCACAATGACACATTTAAAATGACCAAGTCGTGCCCTTCAGCGTTACTTCAGACCGATTGCGGTGCGTGCCGAACACTATGAACTCTACAATGCTTGTAACACGCATGTTAAAAATCTATTTGAAAATCATGTTTTTGGCAGAATCCAGTTTGTGCCAAGTTTAATCAATTTGTTTAGGTTCGATTTATAGGTTTAACTCAGGAGGCAATCGTAGGGTAACATATTTAGACTAGTACTTTCTATTGAGATCTCTTTGATCGGCGACTCGCTTGCCAGCGACTAAATGTGAATTAAGTCCTACTCAAGGGATGTCAATTATCCAAATAATCGAAGGTTTTATTAAGCAAAGACAGGGAAGAAATTCGGCTTCGCAAAACTTAACCCCCATCACGTTGAAGCCCTCAACAGGATATGTCTGCTATAATTAAGAATCAGCCGTGTGTTTCTTGCCTTCCAGTCGATGCTTGCCATGCCCTTTTTTCCAGTACATTGTAACCAGGCAGATAGGAAATATTCTGCAAATAGAATTGAGTCGTTTGCCTATGTTTATTTCCGCTGCAGCAAATTCATCACAGAAAACATGTGCCATCGTAATCAAAGTATGGCCGTATGTGTAAAGGACGCAATTTACCGGCCGGCGTGTATAATTAACTTGGCTAAGAACTAGTCGAAATACGCACAAAGTTTATACCTGGACGTTATTGGGGCTTAACGCATTTTGCCAAAGTTTCTCATGGCTAAAGCTGATATGTATAGAACCTGCTCAGATGGCCATATCTGCTGCATTTCTAGGCTTGTCGTCGACAGGCACCTACTCCCGTAAAAACTATTTTGACATCAACCATTTTCAGAAGGTGCTAACAACCGGGACGTTGGCTTCAGTGTACCTACAATGATCTATTAGCCCAGCTCTAGAAGTCAAACTAGATGCTATCGATTCCTCGATCTTCGAGCAGCTCCGTCGTTCTATCACATGCCATCTTCTGTTTTTGTTGATTATTTATCTGGTTTACCTGTATCGCTTTCGCGGCGGCATCCACATGATGCGTGTAACCACTGTGTGATATGGCGTTCACTTTTCCCTCTCGTTTCTGTGGTTTCGGTACGTTGCTACGCCGCTGTTGCCAGTTTCCCAACCAACGGCTGCTTTTACTAACGCCGCCGTTGACCTTCTGTTTCCTCCGTAATACTCTCTTTCTTCCCTTCGGGTTTTTTTCGGTTGGTCTCAGACGAGTGTTTTAGTTGCGTTTACTGATGGTCCTGCACCGACACCACCGCCGCTGCAACGATTTTGCCGCCGTCGCCGGACGCGCCCTTCATGATAACCGATGACTTTTATCAACAGACGGCGGCAGAAGAGACGCGGGCAAAAGGATGAGAATAAACTAAGTCAGTACCGGCCGCAGCAACGACGAGAGAGCAACGCTTCGAAAGTCAACAAATGAACGAAGCTAATAGAGGCACTGGCCACTACGTAAGTCTTATAGTCAGCCGAAATTTGTTGATAGGCCATTGTTGTCGATGAGACTCGTTGCGTGCCAAAGGTTGATAATCGCGTAAGACGCTATTGTCACCGGACATACGCATTTCGGGAGTTTTTTTTTTATCATACTGTTAGGATAAGGGTCACGTATAAGATATTGCTTTACATGTGTAACTACCACGAATCAATTGCAAGAAACCTCTGTTTGACTAAATATAATGCTTATAGTATCAAAATGAGCTTGTAAACAATAAACCATCAAGCGCGGCTAACTTGCTAGATAGAAAAACGCCACTCGTTGTGTTATCGTGTCTTTGCCCACGTGCAGCGGTCAACCTTATCGGCGTCAGCCGCCATCGTAACATTCATTAGAGCACGCTAGGTAATTCTATAATCCGTGTTATATGATTAGGCCTTTGTTCATGTGTCTCTCTGGGAAAAAGATGTCTCCTGATCTTGTATAGGTGTATATACACATACTTAACAGATTGAGAATCCGTTACAGCATTAGATATTAAATCCAGTTATAACATTGTATTACACGCATATGTAAGAATAATTCATTTTATCACTGTTTGAAGTTGTTTTGAAACACTTCTTTCAGCTCGATTTACTCAAAATTTGTCTAGATTTTATCGCATGATAAACCGTCGTCAATTTGGTAACGATATGATCTGGAGTTTCAGAAATGCCATTCATCATTTTATTAGGGCACACTTACTGCTCGGCTTGGTAGGTGACCATGCTGGGCTTAAGAGACGCACACAATAATTATCCATTTTTTTGGCAATTATATTATTATTGTTACTTATTTAACTCACGACCCAACAAAGTTACGTTCGAGAACAAAATTCGGTGTATGGTTATGCATGCGGCGTCGTGTATACAGTATCTGTTTGCTTCTTTATATTTTTCGTTCTTTTCTGTTGTTTGCTCTCTACAAAATATAATTGATCTTGGGTAATTGCACGTAATGACGTTGAGGACGGTTCTGGGCTGTATTAGTCGTCATGGCCCCTATCAGAGCTTCGTTGAAGTCCGCGGCTTCTTACGCTCTTGTATATTAGTAAGCGAACCGTCATGCCTATCGGCGTTGGCCCTCACATGATCATATCGTAAAAAAGGATCGTAGTCCATTTACATTGTCGATTTTAATAAGCGGGTGCCTATACAGTGTACCAGGGCGTAGATATGACTTGGTCGGAGTGTTTCTTGTTCACGATTCTAGTTTAGGCGTAACGAACCACCGTTAACTTCATTAACACGTCGAGCACACCCACCAAATATGATGCGTCTTTAATTCGTCAGCAACTCCCATCAGGCCGAGCTAGCGCCAAAAATTTCATTTCCAACTAGGCCTATTCAGCTGTTCCTGGGCGGGGGAGGAGAAGACGTCGCGGATGAGCGCAACTCGTTTATTGTACCTAATGTGCTTAATGTATGGATGCAGCTTATATAGATGGACGAATGTATTAGGTTTTTGGCGTTTCTTATTTGCTATATGCCTATGCTATATTTTTGTTGTCGTTGCAGCGGAAGCAGCCTCGTTCGTCGCCAGCTCAGCCAGGCCGAAAAACTGTTCATCATATTTTGTGAACGTGAATCGCTGGGTGCGTAAATGTCTTCAATGACAGCAAACACGGCTGTAGCGTCAGCCACCGCCGCACCCGCGATCGCAGCTAGTACCATCAAACGAAGGTTAAAGCTGAACGGCGCGGGCACGACAGCGCGGCCATCGATAACATTACACGCAGATAATTAAGATAATATTCTCAGTATATATTTAGCCGATGATCTATTCAATAGGATCCACCTGTCATTTTTCAACTGCGATGTTGCAATTTCCGTCGCATACTGACACCTAAAAGCTTTCTATAGTTGACTGCCGTCCCTATAGACACACGCACACATACACACGGGTTTATGTGAAGAAAAAAACAAAAAAAAAGTAAGAAGAAATTTACGTAAATATTGCTGTACGTTTAAGTAAATGATAAGATGCTAAATATGGATGGTCACCGGTTTGGGGTGTAATCGGGTTTTTAAGTGGGTAACCCCTTTTCAAAATGTGTATTATTTCTGTTATCAATATCGAGAACCGGATGCTTCACAGCGTTTTAAATTGCATTCTGCCGTTGCTAGCGGTGACTTCCGCCTTAAACAGAACCCGAGCTGGTGAGTTTGTTTTATCGGGGTAAGAAGTTGAAAATACATCCGAAATATCCTGTTATAGGCATGAGTTGCTGGCAGAATTATTGTCCATACACTACCTCAGAACGCGTTAACTCCGACAAGAATGGACGGCCAACAAACCGCATGCAGCTAGTAATTGGACTTTTAGAAAAATCAGTACCAGCTTCAAATGAAAAACAATACGTTACCTCGAATACAATAAAAACATATTACTATCAGCACAACATTGCGGTGGCAGTAGCAGCCTCAGCAAGTAGAAATGATGGATATAACAACAGCAATAACGATAATAAAAGCCCCATCAGCGATCACGCGGGCACAATCGAACAAGGGGAACGTTTACGCAGAGCGAGGATTATGGAAGCACGCGGGAAGGTAGTCGCATCATTGATGCCAAGTCATATTTTACGTTTTATATTTGTATACGACATTCAAAATGACTTTGGCGCGTGACGACTCTTCTACCAACTGCTAGACAATCTTAGTGTGTTTGCATTACGCAGGTATACATTTTTCTATAGTTGTTAATTGCTGCGAGAAACTTGTCAGGACATAGTTTTATGTGTATCCTCTTTTGGGTAGTAAGGTTAGAAAGGAAGCAAGCAACCTACTGGTCCCATTTGACGGAAAACAGCAGAAATGACAGGGGGTGCTCTTTAGCTATCAGTAGGATCAGAGAAGCTTTAATTATGACAGGGCGTCGTCATGTAGGGGTAGAAAACTGGGGTCGACCGTAGGGGGTGGCAAAATGAAGGAGAAAGGGAACTCTTGGAGCATTACGGGCGCTCCTTGCGGGGGAGAGTATAAGACGAGCTTTCGGTTGTATAGGAGGTTCTGGCAGACTGAGTCGCTGATAGAGACTCGTTAATCTCGTATGTGGAAAGGGATGCACGGATATAAGGTTAGAGAATATACGGCCACAAGGACCCAGTACGGGTTGAGAAGAATGAGATTTGGCAAGGAGGAGAGGAAGTATGATTCAACAAACCGGGGACTTCTCGGTAACCGTTGAAGACTACAGAGATGCTGCTGATCTCGGCCAGCTAGTCGATCAGATACTGATGTTGTCGGTGGTATCGACAAGAAGAAAAACAAAGAGATGGCAATAAACTTAATGGGCTCCTTATATATTTCTTTGACCAAACAGCTATATGTTCCTCAATTTGAGATTGTATAATTTGCAGATGTCATTACCACCACCATCATCATAATTTTGCTACGGTTTCCAAAGTCTGTTACTCCATATCGTAGCATTGACATCGCATGGAGACAAGTCACATGGACGAGGAGTAAAAAGCCCCTAACGGTTCGTTACAGGAAATGTGCTGGCATTTTAAATCTTCGTTTTTCACCCTTTAGATTATTGTAGTTCGAACTCAAGCTAAACGGAAAGCAAACAACTTATACACAGCAGATTTATCTTACTTAATTGGTCTTACTTAATTAGACGTTAATTTATATGCCCAGACCCATATGGCGGTTTTGAGTTGACGGAAAGGAAACTTATATTGAAAGCGCGCCACATCTTCTACTTTTTGGAATTCTCCAAGGGCGAATGGAGACGATGTGTTTAGTGATCTTGTTACACGGCTTCTTGGAATTCGAGAGCTAACGTCCTTTGGCGCTAAAGTTAATCTCTCACTTTTGCATATCGCTTGCTCTCTACAAGCACTTTTGCGACAACTTAGAACTTCAACCGTGATTTATTGTTGTGGTAAGCATCCTATGATCCACTACTAAATTTCGTTCATTGTTAGAATCGAGGCAGACGTGAGTTTAGCATCCGCTATTCGTTACTTGCATTTACAGATCGTAGGACTGATGCACATATTGTATTTTATATATATTATATACATACCTGTATGTGTCTGTGAGCCTTCTCCCCTGCTCCGACATTATCAGACCTATAATTGAATGATCAGTCTATCAGGAATCTCCACACTGTGAAGTTACCCTACGGCTAAACCTACATATTGTCAAGGGCAAACCCTAAGGTAGGAGGAAACGAAATGATAAAACGTTGCACACATATGCGCACTCGCACTATGTACATATACGCTATACGTGTCGAGGTAGTTTTCTATCGCTGCGACTGAGGCTGGTATTCCGGGGTGGGTTCCGCCCAACCTAGCTCCCGTAACGGTGGTCCTTGCTGCTTTGTCGACGACGACGACGACGGTGGCGTAAAATCAATTCTAGCAACAGCAGTTGCAGCACTGGCAGCCGCCCTTGCCACCGGCTGCGGCATCAGTACCACCAGTGGCCTCGGCAGATTCGTCGTCCATAAGTGACGATGTCGTGATCCAGCCCCGTTCGATTATCTACTACCGTACGATTCTTGAGTCTCGTCGTTGTCGCGAGGCTATACCGATTACCAATCATGAGGAGCAATGGAAACGGAGCGTATGCTCAAATTATGATTATTCGACAGAATTCCTCCGCTTGCTTGTCTGCTGATATCCGCCCTTAGGAATACCCCCAACGTCGATTTCAGCCTTAGCATCGGGGCGGAGTCCCCTTGGCCACTATAAAAATCCTTACTTCAGGGAAATGTATGGGTTTACAGGCAAGCAGTTAGCGGCTAACTGCTACCCCTTGCGTCATCCTTGAAAGCTGTATCGGGCGGGGCAAGCCACAGTACAGAACAGCAAATCCTTGTATAAGTTGTCGTCGCGGCGTCCGTTGCGACAGCCGTGGCCGTCCGGACAGTAGTAGCGGCGATGGCGACTACGGCAGCGCCAAAGAAAACGGAATGATAGCGAAAGCAATGGGGACGTATCGAAATGCAAATTGATTCGAATAATATCTGCATTACAACTCTAAAGCGTCTATATATCGATGTGTGGTCCGTCTGCTTTTAGTTCATACACGCCAGCTGGCTTTACGTAAGCCATATGTGAGACTATGAGGCCTGCCAATTTTGAGGGACTTCCTATTTCCCCTTCAAATGCCTACCTTTTTTAGCGGTTCCTATATAATGTGCAGAGAGGTGACTCTTTGACGAGCCTTGCGAGTTCCGTTTACTCTTTTCTCTACCCTCTCTACTCCTATCTAACCCCCAATGGCCTTACCAACCATCGAAATCGCTCTTAGCCCCGATTACCCCCCAGCCAGAACTATTTGCCGTACCATGTGCGGTTCGTGGACACTCCTTTTCTCTCTCTCTCTCTCTCTCTCTCCCCCTGGCTTTTCCTAAACTCCTATATTACTCTTAGACATTTCAGCGGTGCCTTTACGGAGGAAAGGCAGAAATGAGCAGCTAGTGAAATGACTACGTTACTGCCTCCAGACGGTAATAGTTAAATTCGCCATGCTAAATTCGATCGTTCGACCACTGCGTTCGGCCATAGATCGCTTCGTCACAAACCTCTTAGTGCCCCCGCTCAAAAGAGCGCTAGCCAAGAGAACCAACTATAGCGACTGGTGCTATCGCCGTCAGGGATGGCCAGTAGTGGTATGCACGTATTCTATTTTATTAAAACGGACGCTCTTGCTATATGCTTGATAATAATAATAATAATGAATTTAGTTTGCATGCTCGAACTGCTCACGACTTCAAGTGCTTTCGACTGCTGCTATATGTATAGTACTTCCTATAAAACTGGCAGCCAACCTACTAGTTTTATCGTTTTCCGAACTTCCTCAACGGCCGAAAGGAGCTCCGCGCCTCTTGAGGCCTTTTTGGAGTGACAGCCATTTCCTACGGGACGGATAGTAGTCTTGACAAAATGCGTAACGGACAAATCCAACAAACGCTTAGCGGTTCTAAAACACTGGAGCTTGTTGACGATTCAATGATAAATTACACCCGCTTTAGCTTTACCCTGTATGTGCCAGTTAATTGAGGCGTTTATTCAGTAACACATAGACTAGTTTTTTTGGAAACCTTTTTAGTACACGATAAATAATCTGCATTGTTTCTTCAACCGCGAACGTGTTTACTGCCGGTATGCTATGGAGTTTTCGACACGTCTACCTTATGCGATATGGCCATAGAAACACCGTTTCGAGTAGGCTTTCGGTGTCTAAGGTCGAGGAACGACTGTGTTACCATGTAAGTGCAGGAAATCTGAAGGCCGACAAGCCTTACAAAAACGAAGGAAGCGGACCTGTCCTTCGCTGCTCGTTTCCACCCGATCGATCTTTTTACCGTTTTCAATTGACCTTCACGACATGGAAGAGAAGATTCTCATGGGAGATGAGACGCATTCCATGTTATTGATTGCCGTTGCTATGGGCGAAATCAGTTATTCTGAAGCTTGGTCACATACACAGCTAGGCGAGAATCAATCAATAGATGTTCCCACAAAGGAATCAATTAGCATAGTCCGCACTATGAATACGTGCGCGAAGGCACAGAGAAAATGCAACTCTATTCAGTGAACTTCGATATTTGACGTTCATTAAGTTACTGTAGAAGTTATGCTCGGCTAACACAACTGATCGTCATCATGATAATAATAATAACATTTATCTCTGTTACTTTCTATAGGGAATCGTCAGTGTAATTATAGATATATTAGAAGATTCATTAACAATTCATTCCCTCAGCCAAGCTATCTTACTTGCTCTCTACGTTGAAAAGCATTCAAAATAACTGCACAAAGTCTTAGTTGAGCATTGCCCCCCCCCCCCCCCCCCACACACACACACAAGTAGTACTGTCATTGCTGTAGCCTGCACGTATTGAACATTCTATAATAAGGACACGCCGTCTCTAACTATCGGCTTTGCCATATGTTGCATTATGACTATTAAATCGACCTTTCTCAGGAAACACTTCGTTTCTCCGGGAGAAAGTTTATTGCTGGTTCTGAATATCGTGATACAATAGTCCTTTTTTTACTCTTCGTTGTCAGAACAACGGCACCGTTCAGGCTACGCTCTCGGACGCCGTGCCAGCATCCCGTTCCGTCTATCAAACCTTAATAGAATGCAACAGGGACGGTTCATATCGTTATGATAATTACTATTATCGCCTATGTTAAAAGTACATTAACGCCTGAAGGTTGTCACACCAGGGCTGGGATGGATGATCTTTACGTGTGCCTGCGATCAAGCCAATTTCTGTATAACAACTATTCTTCGTCCAAAAAAGAGCCTTGACATTGCTTCGGCAGTAAAATCTGATAGCAGAATCGACCACAACTCCACGTTTCGAATTGGCCGGCAGCCGGGCTGGATTTCGGTTGGTATATGTACGTGTGTCTATGCGTATCAGCCGCCGCATGTATATTAGACGCATCGGATGAAACGACTCTGATTGACCATAGAACGCCGACCCTATACGGCCTAATCATAATAACAGTTCTAGTCCCTGTAGTAGTAGTAGTAACGGCAAATGCGACCCAACTATAATTATCTGTAATTACTAATTGTTGTATCAGAGGCACATTGAGCACGTAAGCAGTCGTGTGGTGGGATTGCCCCTTCTGAAATGCCAATTTACAATGGCCGACTCTGGCGATACCCGGCAGGAATTACAACGATGGTGTCTCCACTGGTACTGCTGCAGCAGAAGCACATAACTTCTGCCAACGGATTGGGGCAAAAAATATATGAAGACTAACTATTACAGCTAGCCTTTGGGCTGTTGATTCTCTCTTGCGCGGTCTGCCTTTACCCCTCTCGCGCTTTGCTGATCGGCTTTGCAGCAGCAAGGGGCAGAAAACTAAACACTGCCAACTCGTTCCCGAAAAAGCAAGGCTTTTACGCTCTTGACCTTTTACTTTTGAAGCAACCAGATTGGTTAAGCGTTAAAAGAACCGAAACTTGATGAACGGGAGGCTTGAATGTATTTTCGCACGAGAGAAAGTGTCGAAGCTATGGGAGTGAAAAAATGACAGTGCTTGCCGATAACAGTAACAAAATGTATATTATTGACGTGATCCATTAATTTGTTAGCGATCGAAATACACATTGTCAAACGTATCCGTTTGAGATTACTGTTAATGTAGTAAACAATTGTGTATATAGACTCAAATCTAGTAGGTTAATGTCCTTACTAATAGGGTTGTTTATTTGCGAAAAGCAACAAAAGTCCGTGAGGTTGAAGCAACTAATTCTACTTTGGGTAGAAAGAAGCCAATTTGACATACTTACTTATAGAACTTAAAAATATCGCTGCACGGTATGTTGTCGTCTGCTAGCTTCCAGATAGGGTCCATCTTATTTATCGCCGTAATGCCGGAGAGACATGTATAGGGGTTGCGTGATCCTGAAGCCGACCGCGAGCAGTTCACGCTTTTAGTCGTGATGAAGTTTAAAAGGCTCCAGAGCCAGAAGCTACGAGACGCTCGAAGGACGAAAAAGCTCAGTGTCCAAGTATGGCATTTCATATAAACTGAGATACTAGAACAATTCTACACATAATAGCTATACTTTACTCCCTCAACAGACTGGAAGACGAGAGCTGCAGTACCGCAATATCGGTGATACTAAACGTATTGTCATAACATTGCAGAGCATAGTTACTGCGGTCCGTCAGCGTTGACATTACCGACGTCTCCTCCCTGTGTCGATCGACCTTTGCGTAAAATCGGACTCAAGAAGCGTGAATGACTTTTCACTGGGACATGTCATATCAAATACGGCACCGTCTTTCAGCAATAAACATACTTGTAAGTTTGTTTCGGGAGATACTTTCTGCAAAACAACAGTAGCATAGGGCAGGTACAGTTGAGATATGACGGCATAAAACGCCATACATGGAACATCTATCTATCCTTTTCAGTGTCTGTTTTTTTCGTTCGAGTGACTGAAGTTCCTGACTGGTCTTGTCGCTAATCCAGGACACGATAATTTGCCATCTTGCTTTCAGTTTCTTGTACGACTATTGCTGTTCTTTCGTTGGCAGTCAAGGCTAAAGTTAAAAGCGACAGTTAAGCTGATTACGATGCCGCGGCGGCGGCGGCGGCGGCAGCAGCAGCTGCTGCTGCTGTTGTTGATGGCAATGACGACCACGTATAATGGTGATTCTATGGTGGATTGTTAAAATTAGTACAATTTCTCTCTCTCTTTTTGCGAAGTGAGCCGCATGGGGTGGTTCAAAGGCTGCCGTCTAAATGGACGCAGCTTAAAATCGCAAACCTTACCGCCGTGACGTCAATTGAAGCCCGGTAGAAATAGGCACATTTTTACAATCGACTTTGAACAGTATTAGCTAGCCAGCTCAGATGTCGCTGCCGCTGCATGTCTCATTAGGCCTCTTTTATCCTATCATTAACTAGCAGGTAGCTGCAGGAGCCAAGGAGATCGCGGCCATGTATTATATACAACAAAGCAGAACAATATGATTTAATTGGCCGACGGTAGACAATCACAATCGCTTTCCCCAACAACGAACGCGCCACGTCGCGCTCACCGGTACGCTTGCCGTTTTATAATTCTCTAAAAACCGTCTAAATAATACCTTTTTATAAATGACATTTATAAAAAGGCATTATTTACAAGAAACAAACGAGTCGAACGAAGGCTATCGATGATATTGTGCGCCCCACTGCCGGCATACTGGGGCGTTTTTCAGACAATAGCTATATAGCGTAAGCTTTTAGAGGATAAATACATGAGCTCGGTCATGTATTTAGCCTTTACTTTTGTATGGGTCAGGTGACGTGTGTCTGGGTCTATTCCAATATTCCTAGATAAGGTCAGAAGCACTTGCTAGTGACAGTTTTATAGTATTCCGCATTTCCGACTAGTTACTGTTGCGCATATCTTTTCTACCAACAATTTTCGACGGCTCATTTTTATGCCCAGCGACGAGACGCCGCACGAATATTTACATAGCGTGTCATCGCGGAGCTATTTCAAGTACGTCAGTACTACCCTAAAGTGTCTAAGTAAATTAATTACTCAGCCACCGTGAATTTTCACCAAAGCTGATATCGATAGCTATCGATGTTACCCGGCGTCCTAAACTGGGCCTGCGGACTTTTTCCACTCTATTACATTCATTCGTTTATTCTGCCGTTCCACCGTCTTGGTCCTGGTCAATTTTTTACATCATCCCGCGCCAAGCACACTGCGGACTTACAGAGATGTATCGGTTGAAGCTGGGCGTTTTGTGTTATTTTGCCAGCTAATTTTACACACATTGTACACACAGACTACCGGACACTGAAGCCCAAAGTAAATGCACATCTAGTAGATCTGTTCGCTACGGCCATTGACAATTTGGAGATCGACGTTGATGTTTAACAGTAGCAGCGGCAGCAGCAATGACGTCTCGGATTCATTGAACGGCATAGTTCTATTTTAACTGAGCCATGTCTTTCATAGAAGTTTGGTACTACTTCCCGGAGGCGACCGAAGCGTCATCTCTATTGGCTGCCCGATCGTCCCCAGCTCGGCGGCATAAAAGACCCGGCAACGCGTTGGATGAAGTGACTGGGCCCGCTTGCGCTGGCTAACGATAATTCTGCTCTCTCTCTCTCTCTATCTTACTTTTTTCTGTTGGGGTTAGCGGTAGAAGTTCGACTGGACGGCGAGGCGCAAGTGTTCGCCATTCATCTTCAGGCGTTACGACGAGTGGACAAGTAACTCGCTACTAAGCCCGCCAAATGGCTCCCCAATGCTCGTCTCGTGCCGCTCCACAATGACGCCAGAGAAGGCACGAGCGAACGGCGAGGAGACTCTACTCGTTTCGTTTTACGTGTTGTTTCGTGGCTCCGGCTAGCGGTGGCCAGCAACAGCACCTTCGAAATAGTAAGATTGATGTTTCAGTGAAACGCTACGTCCGTCGACCAGTCATTCAGATTTGTTACGTCTCGAAGCTGGAAAGCAGCGTCGCTACTAAATGAGCTGTTAGCAAGTTTAGCCGTATATACATGTATATATATATTTTTATGCGGGTAGTCTGCGCAGAGGCCTTTTTCTTACACTCCAGCTTTAAGCGAAAATGACAAATTGTCTCGACACGGTAGTACGTATTTGAAAGAAAAACGACACTAATTTGAAAGTTATGAAAATTGCATCTATCACTATAATACAACAGTAGTAACTTATCCTTCCGATGTATATATGTAATTCACAGTGTTAACTTGTTTTATCCCGTTCGCTCCTGTCCGATTCTTAAACCGAAAAAAAAAAAAAAAAAGCCAATTCAGCTTTAATCGTATTATAGCAGAGACACATTTCTGCGTAAGATTTATAATTATTTGTTTCGTTTTTTGATGAACACGAATTCCATAAAGACACTGCTAATAGTACTCAGATCTGTCTGGCCTGGTTCGACCCGGCCGGGCGTCACTTTCGAACATAAAGTACGTGAAAGAGTCACTAAATTTCACAGTCATTGGCGAGAGACGCATCACCTCGTGGCCGGAACAGTACAAAGCACTTGCCGCCCACAACACGATCAGTAGGAAGGGCAACGGCAGTGGGCTAGCGAAAACAGGCTGCCGGGAACGATTACCGTTCAGCGTTATGGCAGGCGTCGCGTCACACAAGTCGGCTGCGCCATATGGTTTTTGTCTTCATGTTTGGCGCCATAGACGGCGACGGCCGACTGTGTAGCGTTCCAGACAACGTTAGGCCGTCGGGTACTGTACATTTCTCCCACTACGAAGTGATTTCTTTGGATATAAAACTAAACGCTGGAAACCTAGTCCGTTTGTTTGTCTGAATTGGTTCAGTGGTGCGGTGCTACGAAGTGTGTATCAAATATATATTGGGTCTATTAACAAACGCTGCGCGACACCAGTCCCTAATGGAGATATCGAAAGAGACGACGATGAACGAAAAACCCGTGCGAAAGTACCGGCCACAACAGTTATATCGCATGTCAGATGACAACACTATGCGAGGGCAAATTATTGAGGAGGCCGACTCTGTGCTCTCGACGATATACAGATGTGTGTACAAAGACAAAGGATCGTGTCGTTGTTTGGCGTAGTAAACTTTAAACAAAAAAGAAGGATAATATGCAGTAGGTCCGACTTAATTCTTTCTAACCTTGAAGATATTGTAGGGACGGCTACGAAGGACCATGTTTGTACATAAACGTATGTCGATGGTGTCGTAGTTCGGAGGCTCGTCCGCTTCATTGACCTACAAATCAGCAGGAGAGTGCTTAGTGGCTGGTCACATTGATAGACATATTTTAAGGGTGAAGAAGGAACGGTGATGGTGATAGTGTCAGTAATAATAATAATAGTAATGCATTAAAGTTATTAGGGTTTACCTTTGTGGCTGTACTGCCTTGCCTTACTAGATCTTCATTTCAATGGCGATGGAACCCTAAGTGCACTTCGTTTTCAGGATACCTACTTGTTCTGTAGCCATTCATGGACGTTGTGTTTCCTATTTAGCTGATGCATGATGCATGCGAGTAAAACACTAAGGGCCGAAGAGGCAAATGTATACATAAAAAAAATTCCTTTCTAATACACATTGCAGGTTTGTTTGTTTGTTTTGCAGCCAAGACTTGCACATAATTGTGTTTCTTTTACTAGCTTTCTAGCTATTATGACTTATGTTCTCCTCCGTGACAGACTGGTAGAAGTGTCACATGGTCGAACCCAAAGGAGCACGCGAAAATAACCAAACAGCATCTTATTCTTCAGGTAAGAATAGGTAAAAACAGCGTCGATATGTCCAGCTGACAGAAGTATCTTTGGCGCGCCAACGGGTCGACGGAATACAGAATTCGCAACGATTAACAGATTGACGAAACTTTATAGAGTCGTAAGCGTATGCTCATTTTTAAGGAACGGCGATATTGAGCGCGAAATTTCAAATTTCAAAAAAATGAATATATTTTCGACAACCAATCAACAAGTTTAATTAGCTTTTAGGAAGGCCCATCCGATCATATCGTATCGTATCCATTAAGTATGCTTCTACACGTAACGCGTACAGATAAACTTTTGTGGAATGTTAAGAAGTTGAAGTTATTTATACAGCATGAAACAGTGCTTAAAGACAATCTAACTAACTTTGCCTTGATCGACCACCGGTCGATATATTTTAGCTCCAACTTAGTCCGAGTTGGCATACGCTTGTAGGAGTCAAACAATGTTTGACACATTTTCGTAACCATGCGTTAACAATTAGATCATACCAAACGACCCAAGTACGTTGAGAAGCAATAGCACCATTCGTTGAACTTATCGAGGACATGTACATGTACGCTTACATCCAACAGGGATAACTTGTAAGCTTTTTTTTTTTCGAGACATTCTATTCCATTGATCTAACCGTTTAGCAGACAATTTCGAAAAGGTATCGTTTGACCAGAGGTCAGAACGGAAGCGAACATTTAATTTTTTTTATATAAACGTACATGATTGCTCTTGTGTTTCCCTTTTATGTAGTGCACCAGCTATCATCCCAGTGTTTTCCCCATATAAACAAATTGTTAAATACATTACTTCGACAACGGTATTTCCTCGAAACTGCTCAAATCTACACTTCGATTATTTGTTGTCCGGACGGTGCATTACGGTAATACGCGGAAGCTCGCATACATTATTCAGCTTTTTGTTAGTAACTTGCTTATCTAGGATCATATCCAATTATCTTTTTGATCACATCATTCTCTCTCTCTCTCTCTCTCTCTCTCTCTAAAAGTACCAAAACATATTTTCTGTACTTAATTCTCGCTGTATCGAGAGCTTTTTCTTTACGGTCTTCCCGTCAGCTACTTATGGCTAGCAATTAGATGCTGGCGCCTACGAAATGCATCACAATTTAAGCTTCTGCTGTAGTTTTGTGTCTCCTTTAACTATCGCTACCTGCCACAATTAACTGCACGATCCGTCGATCGAGTGGGTCCTAGAAATTGACGATGAGGTTCAGACATGCGACCAATTGTCTATCTAGTATTCGGAAAGAGAGAAGAAAAAAGGAAAATCCTATTGAGCAGTTCAGCAGAATGAAAGTTGGCTTAACTCTGTGTCCTAGCCAATTGGATTCTATGCGGCAGTGGCAATAGATGTGCCTATAGTAATTATAGTTATTGCTATCGTCTAGTTGACAATTTTGATGGAAAATATGCCCACTACGACCTAACAAGCGTAATGTACGGCTTCAAGGGAACCCTTGTTACGAATCCGTTGGTATAGCACAGGAATTACAAAAACAATGGACTCTGTCGATAGGAAGTATACTTCTTACGTGATACAGAAGAGATCGCAGTTCGTCTGTGCTGTTTTTCAATACAAAGAAAAAAAAAAAACAAAATATTCTCGTCGATCGATACACTTCTATCAAACACTGTCCCGTCTACGGACTAATTTAAGTGAAGCGCTTCAATGCGGCCGTAATCTGGAGTTCGTCCCTGTCGTAGAGGCCTCATGCGCCGCCTAAATAACAACACAATCACACGACCTGCTGCGCCGCCACATTTAATATGTTTGTTATCGTTGATGTTTTGCAATGCTGAAGCTATTACCACTGCCGCTTTTGCTGCTTTTACCGAGATTGAGATCAATGTGAGAAGAAGAATAAAAATTAAAATACGACCCCTTCGGGGTTATCAGGTGCCCCCGACTTCACTGCTTCATTGTCCCGGTCGTGCACTCCCTCCTTTTTTTCCTATCTAAAAGGACAAACAACAACGGCGGCAGCAGCAGCAGCAAATACTAAGCAGACAAGTCCGTCGGGGGTTTCGCGAGAGAAAGCGCCTGTGAATGACTTCAAACGCTGATGGAAGTGATGTATCTATCTTGCTTGGCTGTAGCATTACTACTATTACTACTACTACTACTACTACTAGTATGACTGTGTATGCTTGCTATGTCACTTTCTGACTTCGTTTGTCAAAGTCGATGTTTGGCCGAGGGGGGATGAGGTCGGCTTCTGCGTGCCTAACCCGTACACTCATTGCTCTATGTAGTTGCTGTCGCTGTACTCAATGCTTCTACTATCGCTGCAGGTGGAGAATGGCACCGGCTTTCGCGCTCGGGCCAGACAGCCGGTTGGTTGTAGAAGCGCAAGTTGTAGAGGTTAGTGCTCTTCACCGCCGCCGCCGCCGCTTTTGCCTGTAAACAAATCATGAATGTGGGTGTCGCTTGCTTGCCGGCTCTGATTGAATTAGTGCTCTCGAGGGAGTGGTCGGGTTATACGCGCCGAGTCGCGCGGAGAGCCTCTCTCCCTCTACCGGGCAAGGGACATCTAGCCAGAGACCGGGAAAAGAAGATAGCTAGCCGTACTGCTGCTGCTGCTTAGCATGAGGCGCACGTCCCAGAAATACCATCCAGTTTAATTACTCAATAGCAGACAAGGGGAAATCAGCCCAGGGGTAGTCGGTGGCCACCCCGACACAGTTCCACCATTATCTCGTCCCATTCTGCTTCACCGTTGCTGCCGCCAGTGCAAATCGACTGACTGTCTTCAATCGATTGATAGGGAAATCATTTTGCGAGTGACCAGGTCGTCTGGGTCTAGCCGTCGAGAATGCATTAGTAAATTCCCTATTCTGGCCATTTTCGAATTTGAAGCAAACAACTTTCTATATATTGACTATCCCTTTGCACCAAGTATCATTGATTAGGCTTCCCTGGAGGGCGCTATTCGTATCAATATGTAAATCCTAATATTCGTCTACAGCCACAACCTACACACTTGGAGAAAAACAGAAAAGAGCCGCCTCGGCAATTGAAAAGCGTCGTTCGTTTGGCGCACTGCTTTCCCTACCTCGAAATTCGGCCTGTAGTTAACATCGGTATGATCAGCCTGTTCGATACTGGAAGAACTAAAAGAGAGCGTGTTACACAAACTGGTTAAATACGTGCACCCACAAAACACTTCCCTCGATTCCTTTCCTTCAGGCTGAAACAAAGTGGTCACGTCAATCAGCGTACATAACCAATCATCCGCATGTTGTTACATTTCTTCCAAGATCAATCTCATTTTGTCTCTACGGCGATCGCCACCGCTGTGATAGCGAAGGCCATTTTGCATCGCTTTTTTGAAGGCCTGTTTTCTTTCTCATTAGTCGCCCCTTCGCGTAGTGCCAGTAATCGCAGTCGTGCTGATGTAACTATGCATGTTTAGTAAATACATTTTGGAATCTCGTACCGCGGCGGACCTTCATCGCGGCATCGGTGGCGGCGGCGACAGTACAGACGTTCATTAGCGGCAACAACGAAATAGCTCACTGTTGTTTTAGCCGCGTCATGGACAACGACGTAAAGGGGGCGGCGGCGGCGGCGGACGACGGAGATAGAGCAAAGGAGTGACTGTTGTTGTGTACAGAACATTGGACTGACGATGCGAAGGCAAGCAACAAGAATTGCGCGCGAAATTCGTTCACATGTTGCATCCGATGCGGCATCGAATCAAACTGGCTTGTTCGTGGAATCAACTTAGTGCACTACCGAAACTAGCAAATACGGCGTCACCATCTCTAAATTGGTAGCACAGTTTGGAGATAGCAGTGAGACCGACACCTATGACTGGCACCCACCCGCTACCATGGCTTTACGGAGCAGTTACGCCGGTATCCGATAGGATCGAGAGTCATGTAACCCTTCATCTATTGGGAACGGCTTATAATTAACAGATGAAGAAACAGCTGCGCTTGTATCTGGTCGAATGAGGTAGATAGGGGCAGATGGAGCAGGCAAAACGGCAGAAATAGCCCGATTTCAAGGCGAACGTTTCCACAGGAAGTTGCTTTAGGAAGGAGAAGACACATGACTTTACATTCATATCGCTCAAATCTGCCCTAGCCTGCTTGTACTGTCGGGACGCGGGTGAATGGCAACGTTAGTTGAATACTTACTAGGTATAATAATAGTAGATTTTAATATAGTTGTTGATTTTATTATTTGCTGCGGTCTTTAGTGTTGTTTACTTTATTATTTAGTTTATTGTTTTCTGTACGGTCTACTTTAGCGTTGCTGTCGTTGTTCTCGTAGTTGACCTTTTGTAGCGTAGCTACACCCATCACTCAACTCCTGCAGACGTGTAGCGTTTAGCGAGCTCCCCAGACAGCATAGATAGGGACGAAGCGATCCTCTTCCTAGAAAAAAGAAACTCGGCGACAACACCAGCCAGCATCGCGTCGCCCTACGACGGTACCTGCGTAACGTCCGCATAGCCATACTGCACAATTCGCTTGTACTAAGATAGACACAGCAGTTGAAAAACAGACAGACCGACCGACCGACCCACCGACCCGACCCGACCCAACACAGCACAACAGATTACAGCAAAAGATTTCGGTGTTTTCATTTCTCTTCGTCTCGTCCGTTTTCGTTAGTGCTACTGCTGCTGCCGCCACCGCCACCGCCACGGCGTTGCCGTTCCTCTTCGTTAAAAGCTCGAATGGCAAAAGACGAAAATGTCGACGAGAACGTAGAAGCAATGTTACAGAAATATTGGCATCCCCCATTCCACTAGCCGGTTGCATTAACCACCGAATTGGTAAAAATTTACGCACAGGACGCTGAGGACACTAAAAACCCAACGGACAGAAAGGTGAGCGAACAAAGCTACAGCCAGTGATGACGGATTCCTCAACGACAATAGAAAAATATGGACGAACAGATGGAAGGGCGAAACACTAAGCGAGAGGGACAGAAAATGCGTTCAATATACGATGAAGCCGATTACCAGTAACAGTCGGTCAATACCATTTTAAAGATGCACTTACCGTTTACTGGCGTTGTCGTCGCTGTTACTGACGCTGTTGTTTGTGGTTGGCTTTGGTGTTCGGTGCGCGGCAGAAGAGTGATGGCAGACCGCAAAATGGCGAAGGATAATTCTCAAGATGCACAACATCAGCCAAAACAGCAGAAGAGTAATGAAGATGATATAACTTCGACAACGATTCAAAATCGAGCCGATCGACAATGCGTCACTTAGACCGGCTGGCTGGCCGGCCGCTTTGCGTTTGGTTCTTCGGCGTAAGCGATGCCCGTCATAAGTGTCAATTAACAAGAGGCCCCGATGAGCAGATTGGCTGTGTTCAACATCTTCTTTTCTCTTGGTGTTTCGAATTGCCATTGTCCTGATCGAACGCAGGGATGCAGCGAGCCAGAGAAAGGCTAAACGAAGTTTGGCCAAAGCAAATGTCACTTCGTTTCAGGGCAAAGCCACAAAGAGTCAGACGGTCAGAGACGCTGAATCGAACCTCTTCAGCCGATTCGCGCGCATCTTCGATTGACGACGGCAAGGCTGCGTTTTGCTAGTGAGCCGCATCCATGTTGGCATTACTTGCGCCTGCTGGACGATGATGCCAGCAGATGTCACCCTAGACTGATAAAAAGTGATCAATCGCTCGATCGAAATCGTAATATTAATAACCATTGTGTGATATTAAGGTAATGCTTTTGAAATATGGTACACAGGTGGGCTGTCAAATTGCCGACTCCTTCACAGATCATCGTCGTAGGGCTTCGGTTGCCGACGGCAACGATGACTGCTAGATGGGCCAGTGTCCACACTTATTAGTTAATATCAATAGGCGTACGAACGATCATAACGAATGACGGGATAAATGCGCTGACAAAGTTTCTAGTTACCAAATAAGTTATATTTGTTGCAAATTCGAAAAGAAAGCATTTCCAACTCTAGACGCCCTAATAATAATTCATATGGTAACACTGTTCAACGCTACATGTCGCCATATCGAATAAAAATAGATAACTGATAAAAAAAAAAATGTCGCATTGATCCGCGCAGCGCTAAAGACATTATGCTGTGGCATCCGGATTGAACTTAAACCAAATTCTAATAGTTTATTTCTACCTGCTCACCGAGACGCTAGTGTCTCTCGAGGCTCGAGTGTACCGTTTACGTAAGCCTTCGAACAGCCTGACTTTCAAGCAGCCGAACGCATTGCCCCGGCAAAAGGTAACAGAGCTATTGTTGTTTGCCGTATATTGTTCTGCCACACCAAAGTCCGACATTTGCCGTGCATTCGGCCGACTGGGCAGGCTAGCAGATTCGTAGCTGGATTGATTGCCGTCTTCGACAAAGACACAGCCATGGTATCGCGAGCGTTACAAGCCGATCTCAATAATACCATCATTACTATGTGTGTACTGCTCCTATAATACCACTACAGTTACTTTTTCCATTATCGCGCATTTCTATAATAGCCGGAGACGCGACAACTCCCAGCCGATGTTCGTGTAGTCGCAGCGGTTCAAGCAAACGAGTGATAGATGTTCGTTGGCGTCCTCGTCAAGAGTCGGCCCAAGTCTATGTCAATTTCTATTTATTGCATTGCGCGCTCCATTGCTGCTACTCGTTCCATGGACGCTGCCGTTGACGCCAGCGTTGTTTGTGTCGTCGAACTTCTACTGCCATTGGGTGACAACGGAAGTTGCAATGGCAGGATCGCTGACTTGTTCGTTTGCTGCACCTTTCCCAGCTCAGTTCTTTCCTCCACCGCTTCTCTCCTCTGCAGGCCCTGTTTGTGCTTTTCGCTAATTGCAATTTAATTGTCTTCGGATTACTTCTGTCTATTCTGAGCTGTCTTTTGGTGCGTGCTGCCCTTTTTTTGCCGACAGTTAGCGGAGCAGGGTCTTCTTCGACTCGACGTCAGTGTCACATCAAAACGCTGGAAAAAAAAGGTAGGTGCCCCTCATCTTCGTCGTTTTCGGGTGGTCGTGTTCGTCGTTGTTGTTGCTGTTGTTGTTGTTGTTGTTACCGTGTTCTTTCGGGCGGCGGCGTCGTCGTCGTCGGCGGCCGCAGCACTCCCACCCTGGCCGGCGCACTCTATCTGTCTGTCGTTTAATTTATTCGTCCCATACTGAGTGAGCTCGCACATTTGTCTCTTCATTTCGTTTTTCTTCACCTTGCGACCGCTGAGCGGTTGCTGCTGCTGCTGCTGCTGTTGATTCATCGTTGTCGGCAGCCTGCATCATTACTACGCAACAGAAAAGCGAGCCAAAGAGCTCTCTCAAATATCGTAGCGGGATCCACTGAGTGCGTATCGCAGATAGAGACGATCAGCGACAGCCATCCGAAGATCCTGTCGGCTGGAAGTGGCCGAGTGCTATTCGTACGGAAACAATAAAAAGGACATGGGATAAAGTACGACGTAGCAGCAAATCGATGGCAAAACTAACTTCCGCTATAAAAATGTAGCAATAATGCGGATAGCGAAGCAATGATTTTACATTAGACAAAAAAAAATAATGATTATATTAATAATAATATTGTACCTAATAACGAAAGAATGGCAGCGGCGGTGAATGGTTAGTAAGCGAGTAAACAAGAGACAAAAGCAACATATTTGCCCAATCGGTTTGCCCAACAATTAAGCCGATGGATCAAGCGAAAAACAAGCCCCTATAACAATAACAGTATTGACACTCCACGCGTCTATGTAATTGTAACCCTCGTCTTATCGTCACTACAGCCATGGAAATTATTTTCGGAGCTCTGAAAACTCCAGCTCCGAAGAATGGCGGTGATCCGCACTGACTCTTCGAGCCATTACCGCTGCCAGACAAAGTCCTGCACTCGGATTCGATGTCGGCATCGACATTGTTGTACGGTTAAAGGTTCGCAGTAACTGACTTGCACGTACGCACGCACGCACGCACGCACGCACGCACGCAGGCAGGCAGGCAGGCAGGCAGGCGTATCCATAGCTGTAAGCCTATAAAAGGTCGTCTCTGAGATAACAACTTTGGAAAGGTAGCCAGTTCTAGTAACCGCAGGAGTTTCGCAGCTCGGCTCTCGTTGGACTCGCTGTTGTTTGTACCTGAATGTCCGCACTAAAGCAAGCTACGAAAAATCGGGTGGAAACAAAGTGAACAACGGACGGCGGACGCCCAAACGGTAAATAATCTTCTGCGGTGCCACTTTTTGCCGTAGTAACTCATTTTGTGCGTTCACCGCTTCGTCTTCCCGTGTCTATCGGAGGGCAAGGTAGAAGGTTCGATTTTCTCTTTGACCTTGTCCTTTTTGGTTTTTGTCTTTCAACAAAATGAAAAATCGCCGTCTTCTTTCTCAGGTCTCCATTTAGCTTTATCTAGTTCCTACCCGGGTCATCTCTCGTTTCATTCGCTTATTCATTCATCCAGCCGATCCCTTTCAGCTGATGGCCATGCCAAGCAGCTAACAACAAGGCATCCAAACTTCTAACCAATCACTTCGCCAGTGTGTATCTATTTGTGCCTCCTTTCGTATGGCTGGCTCCCTCCGTCCGTCCGTTTGTATGCTCCACTCCGCCTTCACGTAGTCTGTCCATCTGTCCACAGCCATCATATAAGTAAATGCTATTATATTATACGTTTAAATTCTTCACTACCATAACTGCTGCTGCTGCTGCTGCTGCTGGTGTTATTCGTAGCAGCAGCAGCAGCAGCAACGGCTGATGTGGTTGATGGTCTGTCCGTTTGTGTGTTTAGCCGTCCGCTTTTTGTCCGTCCGGGCGTCTGTTTGTGTGCCTGACTATCTGTCTATTTGTCCAGTCGTGGTAAATTCTGCTCCACCGGCTGCATGAGGTGGGCTAGCGCATGTTTATAGCTGTGAGTGTGTGTGCGTGTCTGTGGCTCTGTTTAGCGTGCAGCTCACTGTTGCTGTTTCTGCACCTACATGAGTTATATATATTTTCTTTTTTCTAAATGTTTGAGCTCCGCATTGCTAAATTTTCGCTCTGCTCAGAACGAAGGTGTCGCAATGAATGATGTGCGAGAGACGCCACTACAACAATATACTGCTGGTAGTGCCGCCGCTGCTGCCGGTGTAAAGAAATTAAAATTCATTTTTTTTTTTTTTTTTTTTTTTCGCCTGTCAGTTTTCTGTTCATTTCACAGAGGTACATTAGTACTATTATTATTATTCTGGACGTGCGGGCAGGAGCCCACCAACAACGACAAGAGGGGTGGAAATAATCCGGTATAGCAAAGACAGAGGCCAACGCCAGCAGACGAAGCCGATGTACTGCAGTGGACACCAAACCAGGCCAACGCGGACAAGCAAAAAAGAGAGGGGAGAAGAATTGTTCTAGACGAGTTTGTGTCTTCGGAAGCAATCAGACCGGTGGACTACGGCGTGTTTAACACGTAGACGTATTCTGATAGATAGTGAGGGATACAGCCATTAAAAAGCAACAACGTATTTAAACATGTTATGCGAATGGTACTCCACCTAAAGAGTTAAGCGAAAATAGACTTCCATCAGTTGATTAGTTTATGTACGTTTATACTGTTAATCTATACTACTAACGTGAATTAGCAAGAGCTTGAAATCTCGATTGAAATTATGCTTGTTCGTCCATTTCGCATGTTTATAGCATCGCCAATGGGTTGCAAACATCCTCTTTACGTTACTAAGGGTCTCGTTGCTTTTTCTCCGAGCTCTAACCAGTTAGATTTGTGCTCGCCGCTTAAGTTTCGTTTTATCTTCGAGTATCTTTTATGTATCATACAGTTTCAGGCTACATCCGTCCGGCTCACTGCTGCTATTTTCACGCACGTTGCCAGCACGGCGGCAGCTGCGAAGCGTGCCTGCAAGCAAGACGCAAAAATAGTTGTCTGATCCCGTTTTTACCGCGTGCGGAAATGGCTGGTGCCACCACAGACACTGCGGCTAGCTCTGCCGCCATCCCTGAACGACCTCTGCATGAAAGAACGAGACGTAGCCAAGCCACGGTATAACAAGCTGCTGTGAAGTAAGGGCAAAAGGTAAAAAAAAAAGCCACCGCACCATAGTGCTGGCCGTCCAGGACAAGGAAAAAAAATGCGAACTATACTGCCACTGTCGCTGCTTTGGCCACCATTACTCTTACAACTGTAACTTGTGCACGGTACTTGGCTGACAGCAGGTGTACTTCCTAGTAGGTACAGTTGTGAGCTGGGAGCAAAAATCTTCTTCTTGTTGCCACCTCAAATACTGTCGTTTCTTGCCACCATATCTTCATGCCTTTTTTCCTTGCTTCAACCTCGCGCGACCACAGTCCGTCGTCCTGTTCCTTTTGCCCCATACCCTACCTCCCTTTACCACTCCATAGGGTTTTTCGGTTAGAGAACACTCGTGTTCTCCTTCGTTTTCCTTTTAGTTCTGTAGCTTCTCCGATGGCTGTATCCCCGTTGAGCCATCTCCGTCTGTCTCCTTATTTCTTTGCTTGCCTTGTCTGCCGCCACCATCACCAAGCAGAGCTCAGCACAATGGCAAGACTCCCTTCAGATGCTTAGTGCTAATTGCGCATGCGTAGAATGAAAATGTCTGCCAAGGGAAAAATGGGAAGAGGCGAAACGCAGAGGAGCAAAGTTGAGGGCAGTTCGGTCCTGCTGCGGCGTTTCCCGTCCAGTACCCCACGCCTTACTCTACTATTTGCTGCTGTCCACGGGAGCCCCCTTCCAGTAGATGGCAGTAGCTATAAGGATCCTATGTGGCCCGGCGAGAAGGAACTAAAGGAATTAGGGGCCAGGTGGGGCTACGTAGCATGGCTGAAATACGGGGTGTGTATTGGCAGAAACCTAGTAGCGTGGAGGTTATAGGGGACGAAATGGGAACGAAAAAGGCGACTGTTGAAGGGCAAAGATGGCAAAGGAGTCTCTAAGACCAAAGAGGGCGTTGTAGACAGAGGCTGGTCGGTTGCTTCAGAGAGTAGCGGGCGCGGAGGGGCATCTGAGTACGGGGGTTAAGAGGAGGGGACTTTAATTTTGATGAGGGACAGCGGCGGCTATGGCTGCGGCAGTGGTAACTGAAGCAGTAGCAGTGAGTGCAGCGGCTGCCAGCGTCTATACTCCTATCTGCCTTTGTGAGGTGGTAGCTCCTTTGACAGTAGTGGTTATGACGATGCAAAGAAGCGCAAAACCAAAAGCCTTCGAGTAGAAGACGCCAGATTGGGTGAGGCTAACTATCCAAGAAAAAATGGCTGACTGTCAAAAATATCTATAGAACGAGAAAAAGGAAAAACAGACCAAGAGGGAGGAGAGTAGAGAAAAAACAATGAACAGACGAGAGAAAAACTACCTTGATAATAGAACTCATTGAGCAGTTATAGAAGTCCATCTGAGCAAAAAATAGATGGCACGAAGACGCACAATAATATAGATCACGAGACTTATATTCTATCAACTGGAAGCCCATTTTTCCATTATAAACATAGAGCCACACATGAATGAATGCGTATTTCATTACACGTACGTGCTGACCCTGCCGTTTTTACCTAAGTACTTATTATTCTTATATCATGTTCATCTGACATTACGTATGTTAAACACTTAAACATGATGTCTATGGGTACGTAAGTACCTAAATAAGATTAAGGTACGTACGTGAACCCAAGCAACATATACATAGCTAATCGTAAACATCACTTCGGAACTCGTTGTGCCAAATTTAATATTACTAGCGCCAGGATCGGTGGTGGACGGCAGCCGTCTCCGATCGCCAGAACTAATAATACCAACAATGATCACCGTCATCGCATCATCGCATCATGGCATGTTGAATTTTATCTGAGTGGTTGGCCCATTCAGCCAAGATGATTAATATAAAACGTCGAAATCGGCATTAAGATCTAATTTAAATAGAATGCCAAATCCTATTAGAATTGAAAAATAACCTAACGACGGAACCGCACGTACACAGCCACCTCTGCCGTTACTGCGACGCGTTCGAGTGTCGCTATTGATACTCCACTGTGAAACATCGTAGATTATGACCTAACTATAACAGCTATCATTCGAACAAAATTTCGAACATGAATTCGTGTTAAAAGTCTTACCTAATTAAGTTAAAAATCTAGTATGGAGATGAGCCCGAAGTACGCAACGAGAAGTTAAGCCCCTGGAAAGGCTAACTGCCATCGAAAATCACACCAAACAAAACTATGCTTTGCCTTTGATAAACGTTTCGTTCATATGCAGTAACTGTACATTATTGTTCTTTACTCAGTGTAAGCCTTGTCAAATGCTGAGCTAACCATGTGGTGAATTCTATTTTTTTTTTTTTATGTTATTGCTAGATAGCTGAAGCTTTTAAAATCTGCCTATATGCTGGAAAACAAAAATGACTTCTTGAGAACAACATAACTAATTGTATCTATTTTCAGAGTTCAGTAAATAAATAAATCATCATATAATTGGGCATGTTTAATGGGTATGAGCGTGCCATTGATGTTTTTAACGTACTCAAAACAAGCCGTGTTTTGCCGACGAACTAAAAAATGTTTTAGAAGTTGGTTAACCGCAGTCAGCAATATACACAATCTGAATATTAACGACTAACATAACTGTAAATACGTATAGCCAGCTTCTTACGCAAAATTCATCAGAGAACACAGCCTCTTTCCAACAAAGCTGAGACACAATGACAACTCTAAACAGAACAATAGTGTTATACTTGAATTGCTTTTACGTATTGCGTGACACCATACAAAGCGTTTTGCGTTGCGACCCTTCTGGCAATTATCGACTGGACTTCGAGGCCGGTAAACGTCGTCTTTTCGCCGTGTATAGACATACAATCTGCCTCACTTCTCCAAAGTCTATGTGTACACAAAATAGCCATATCCATACACATATGTGGGTTCTCACTGAAGTGCACGGTGTCTCTGTTTCGAAGGGTGCCTCAATGATATGGGTTTCGAGGGGTTAAAGCATAGAAGGGAATCGGGCCGATTTCATTCACCTGGTACAGTTTCCGTATCCGCCTTCACATTAACTGCTGATATACCTATTACATGATCCATTTCCACTGCTCGAGTATCGGTCCAATAAAATTTCAGCAAGCGGGAACGTTGATGATCGTTGTGGCGGTGGCGGCGGCGATCTCAGCGAAGCGTCATAGACCAGAATGTCGTACATATGCATACACACATCACACAATAGTTTAAGCCTACCCCTCGGCACTTTCTCCATGTTGACTCGGGTCTACTAACATATGCACTGATGTACTGGATATTGCAGAGATATACAGTCAGATAGCCAAATAGCGTATGTGCTGGCGCGCACCTTCATATAATAATTCCAATAGTCCTCATATCCCAGCTTCCCCCGGCACGCTTTGCCTATCGCCCTATCTGTACAGGTCCGCGTTCTCTACGTAGAAGGGGCGGTGAACAGCTTGTAGAAGCGTACGAAACGCCTGGCATGAGATAGAGAGACCGACTCGAGGTGAAAATCGATGAGGTCTGCAAACAAACATCGACCCAGCTGAGCAGGAACGGGGAAAGGAGAAACTGACCGAAGCTTGCTACAATCTTCGTATTCCGATCTTTTGGCCGAGAATACTCCTAGCAACGCTCACGCCCACAAATGATTTGTGTCGTAGAGAGGATATCGCTGTCTCCTTCGCATTGGCAGAGGTCGCAAAAACCTTAGTGGTTTCAATTCGAGAATTGGCCTTAGGCAAAACAGCGATATATGACAAAAGGCTGGTAGGTGACCCTGCTTGTCTGTACAAACGCGTTCAATGAACATGTAACCTGTACCACCTATAATTTCACAATATTCGGAGGCGGGTCGGTGCTTCCACTTTTTCAGCTGGTGATGTAATAAGCTTTTAGCAATGGGCAGCTAGCGATGACGCTACATGGCGGATTTGCTCGATTAGAGCATATGAGAACGCACAAGTGGCTACGAGCACGTGTCCATAGAAAGCATGATCCGAAAGGCGCTCTCCTATGACATGCTTATAACTAAATATATATAGAAACGGTGGTGGAACAATGGAGGTATTCAAATTCAGACGAGTGCTATATTTTAACTATTTTCGTCTAAAAGGTTAAGCTTACAAACCTCAAATGAAAGTGGCATTCAGTACTTTGTCCTAATTTCTGCTACATCGGTAAGGGGTCTAATTGTGAAGCGCAAGAAAATGAAGCATAGTCCAGCTACTAATAAAAACGCATCATTTAAATTAAGGATTGATTCGAAGACCTGCCAATGTGTCTTTGCTGGTAACTACGAAAGGAATACCTTATAAGTACTAAATACATCGTTTTCCTATACTTCGACATACTTCAGTTACTTTAGTAATTATAATAAAAATAGTATATATTCTATGTATAATGTATCGACGAATAGCGTTGTGAATGGGTTTATTTTTAAGCAAAAATGAATTGGATAATTTCGCCGCGTTGTGAGCCTGAAATGTGCAAGCTCGTAATGGCCCCAGGCCTCAAATGCATAAAGCAGGAGAAAATAGAGCTATTCAAAAAGATTCCAAATCGTAAATTTCCGTATAGAAATATGTATATAGAATATATCATATAGAGAATAGTTTTTTTTTCTTGGCAATTGACGATCATAGAATTGATAAGGATGATTGTTTTTTGCATCCGCACATGATTCACATTAGGGTTACCCCAGTGTAATTTCCGTACGGCATGTAGAAACAGTAGTTCGCTGGCACTCGTTCTTCGACACAATGTAGTGGGACGGAACGGCCAGGGGTTCAAGTTGCCATAGTAAAGAACATATAGTACTCTTGAAAAACTGACGCTAGTCTCATTCTATGGATAACGATTTTATCCCATGCTTTTGTATTTACCAATTATTAACAAATATTTATCTACAAGCCTACAAATCGACCTTCAGATCTACCGAACTCACAAATGTCGTTTTTAAGATGGCTTGTCGGATATATCACTTGCCGATGCTCAATTCTTAACATCGCTGCGAGTAACCCTCTAAGGCAACATGTCGTGATTTCGATATCACAACTCATGTAGCAGTCGCTGCCTATTCAACAAGTACGAGCTAAAGCACCCAGCGGCACTTAGTAACGAGCCGATACGATATCGCTGTTTTGTAATGATCCTGATCTGAGATAGCAATATAAACTTGTGAGCATACGCAGGTCGAGATCAGTGGATCTAAACACAAATCACTTTATATCGATGTCTGCTCAACTGAATCTGATGCGATATAAACATCTCATATTTATTATACACACATATAGTAATAAGCTATTCGTGCAGAAAATGTGATACAAAATTTGAAACAAACAAAGGCCAAAAAATATTCGTACGTCCTAACAATATCAGTGTATCGTTTAGCCGTACAGACAGTGTCTCTTTTTGAAACTCTATAGGTTTCCATAAACTAAGGTCGCAGGAACTGTTCTGTACCCTGTCGCTATTGGCTAGATTTCTCAAACGCACTTTATTTTAGGGTCCGTCCGTAGGGATACGAAACCGTGCCAGTCGGCAATCTACTTAAGCAAGCGGATGTTGGAGTTCAGCTGCTTGTTTCCCAGCCATACATCAATCAGTTGTGCTATCGAACTGGTCTTTGCAATCAGCTAGTAATATATGCATATAGATGTAATTGATCATGGTCAAGAAGCTAATATTATGAAGGCTGACCTTAAAAAGCAACGCTTGTATACTTAATCTGGACGATACGTATGCATCTTAAGGTTTTACCTGGTAGGACTTATAATATCGATCACGAGTTGAATATATCGTCTAGTTAAAAGTCTGGTGGAGAACTTGGAAACTCATTACCATTTTTCGCTTTCAACAACGAAGTCGCTTGGTTGCTTGATGGCAAAAGCTGATTTTAGCGTGCCACTCTACACGTTGGCCTTGAATGACCTTAACGGGCCCGTTTTTAATACTGTAATCTTTTAAGAGCAAATTTTTTTTTTACTGCAGGACGTCGTGTTTTTGAAGGCGCACAGATGTCCAAGAGTTGAATTTTGATCATTTCAAATCGGAAGATATTTCCAGTACATGAGCGTAATAGCCAACTAACCAAGACAAATGATAATAATAACAACCTAATTTGAGACAACTCTTTGCTGAGTCCTATTTAGATATGTCCTGGGTTATCTCAGACATGGTCTGCTTATCTAGAAAACTGTTTCGTGACTGGTTCGTAGCGAGAATTGCAAGTCTTGAAATATTTCAAAAGCCATGTTCGTCTTATACTACGCATTACATCTCTGTCATTTTGATACACACGCATCAGTGGGTAGCCATAATTCACCTTCTCAGTTAGTAGCATAGACCCCGCATTTGCTCATTGTCTCCATTCAGCTTACTGTGCTTGAACTCTAAGTAACTTCTACCTTTCGATTCAGGGGTCAATTAGTACATGCATATATATATATATATACCTACTCTTCGCGATATTTCTTCGCCATTGATTCCGCGGGCTCTCTAGTTAGCTCGGGAAAAAGTCAGTCTAAGCATACCTTTACGGCAAAGTTCGGTCCGATTCTTCTGCTACATTGTTTTCAAGCTGTTTCTATATTCTCGACCCTCTTTCCGTGTGCTTTCAGCGACGACTAGTCGAGTTGGCAAGCTACACAGGCTCACGCACATATAGCGTCGTATTATACGACATAGAGGCACAGACCCTAGTGTCTACGAGACAAAGGCTGTCTCGGCGAAATGTCGTAGACTTAAATAATGACAGGAATACCCAATTAACATGGCTGCTCAACCAGGGTCGGGGCTTCTCAGAGCGTCGTTCCTTTGTTCATATGCAGATGACCAGTAAGAGGAACTTGGGTTGCTCGCAGGACGACAGTGGCAGCGGCAGAGGCTTGCGGCGCCTGGCAAGAGGCAAGAGCGGGTTGTCCTCAGTAGATGTAGCCTCGTTGAAAGGAGTCCACCGCAAAGTACGGGAGATACTCATTGCTAAAGTCTGTACTTCTCACTCTCTCCTTTACTTCCCTGAGTGTTTGTACCCTCGACAGCACCATCATTGCAACGACGACGAACGAAGAAGATAGCTGAGGCAGGACTCGGGTTAGCAATAGTGCTCACTCTTTTCACAACTTAATCACAGCCCAATTGCTTTTCGCTAAAAAGCAAAACTCAGTCGAGGACTTTTAGTCAAACCCAACAAGGGAAGAGGTTTGTGGACTTTTTCGAGATCACCGCTCAACGTCAGCGAAAGATTGTGCACAAAGGTGAAAGCTGAGCCTCAATGTAACTAGCTTGCTTGAATGGCGAAACAATACTGAGCTGTGACCAAATTGCTTTCCTGCAAGAATTTATGTTCTGTTTATAATCATGAGATGATATGGAAAAAATCTTATGGATTATAAGGATATTCTCAATATGTTTTGATTAGCTCACAAGTAGACGAACAAACAGTATTTTCTGCCATAATGACATGTTGGGTATTTCTTGTAAGCAAATGACAACCAATTGGATGGATCATTTCTAACAGGCAGACCCTATGTTTTGCTTACGGCGCGGTGTATATGATAAACTTATTGACAAAATAGAAACTACATCATATTGAAACATTTAACGTTACCTAAAAACAGATCGATTTGAAACCTCAAATTGGCTGGGCGAGTATGTCTCGCACAATCTACTTGATTCATGTTTTTCTCTTATAAAGTATATAAAGATTATCCCTTTGACTTGAATCCGCAGATTGTCTGGGAAATGCATTTTTAAACTCAAGGTGCCAATAGTCATGCCGATCGCTTCATGTTCAAATGACTTCTGAGCTGCAGGCTTGTCCTGTTTACGTTACTTACTTACGTTACTGTTTGCAGCCGAACATATCCACGGCACTCCTTGAAAACGCTCTTTTAGAATTCGTTGAAACATTTCCTCGCACACTCCCTTGATTATTTTTCCTTTACTCATATGCTTCTTCGTAAGAATTTTTTTTATAAAAAGAGCTATGTTTTCGGTAGATCGTATGCATTTAAAAAATCTGGGCTTTTTTTAATTTGATCTGGCCTGCCCACCACCAGATCAGTATCTATAAGCACTTAGTCCGATTCTATTGTAAGCTTGGCCTCTCGACACCCTTGTCGCCTTTGTCAATTTCGACCCCCTTGATGGCCCTGTTCGAAAACTTCCCTTTCCTCGACCCCATTTACTGGGGTAATTATAAGTGTGAAGTGGAGATGAGTGAACACTTAAATGATTCTTCTTCATTCGTTCGTTCGCCATTGTCCTGTTCGTCCTACTTGAGACTTCAAAGTGGTAGTGGGTGTCTGTCTCATGGAATGGAAAGGACTTTGTCTTTGCAATTATCGAACGCAGTGGAGCGTCACGGACGCGAATGGGACCCAGTCTGCTGGCCTGCTGCCTACCGTTTGCTTGGTGCTGCCTAAGTCTGCTGGTCTCAACTATTTCTATGACCCTATGACATGGCGATACGACAACGGCCTAGTGGTGGATGGTGGCTATTCCTGCAAGCCGCCGGCCGTGAGCTACTGGTGCTGCTACTGCTGCTGCTGACTCCTCCGCTGCGTCGGACACGACCGAAGTGCCATCGTACAACCGAAACCCACGGTTCCTCTTAACAAGAGTCGTTAATTTCCAAGGATTTTTATAATGCATTCATCCCGTAGCCAGTCAAGCTGACACGGTAGCGGCGGTAACAGCAGCGGTGACGGGAAATTTCACCGATCAGGATTTTGCAACGCCTCTGGGAAGTGATCGCGAAGGTGTCTCGCGAGTTACCGCTGTTGTTGCTGCTACTTCAGTCGGTGTACCCCGATCGGTGCGCTCGACTTTCTTTCTTACCACGCACAGACCCCAGCGTTCTTCTGCTCTCTACCTACCAATTCCTTTCACCCCCTGAGCGTCATGGAGTCGTATTGATTTGTTCGTCTCTTGACAAACGATGAGTTCTTATGACACTCATTAACGACGCTTACGCTTAGTTCGCCAAAGTGATCTTCTTTTGACTGCTAGACTAGCTGAACGAGACAACTTTCTAGCCGAATGGTGAGCATCGACGGGTGACGACACCAGGCAACCGCTTCCATATCCTCGGAATTGCACTTAGCGCCCGCTGTTCGTCCCCTCGAACTCGTTTAAGTGTCTGAGGTCTGTATGTGTCTATGACCACATGCGTCTTTTGACGTGAGTGGGCACATATATCGATGTGCACATTCACGTCCAAAGTATATATATCGATGCGTGTACCTGGGTGCGCGTTCTTCAGACGGCGAGACCAAAACGAAGTAGAAAGAGAAACGATTACGACGGCAACCTGGCGTTCAGTTGCGATAGGTCGTTCGCTGTCGTTACTGCCGCTACTGTTGGTGTCGTAGAGCATCGTAACGTTGTCGCTTCTCATTTTTCTCTTCTCAATTGGACTGAGTTCTCTGCCGTTTGCAGGACTAGGCTTGTTCTGAGCTGGTCCGGTAAGGCCACGTTATGCTACACTATCCGTTCGTAACCGCTGTCGACGGCGAAAACGACAAAATCAGGGCAGCGAGGGCGAAAACTACAGCCAGTGGCTAGCAGCCCCCGCTTGCCGGCGACTGTCGACGCCAAGAGGTGGCGTGCAAATCTCATCTGCTATGCTGATTGCAGAGATAAGAAGGAACATCCTCTTTAGCCTCATCGTCTTAACATTCGCTGCATTTTAGCCAAGAAGACGGGACAGACCAGCGCATGAGATCGTCGTCTTCTGCGTCTCAGCAAGTGGGTAAATGAACGGACGAAGAGCAAACTGCTCTCTCAAACTCGCTTTCTCGTTCTTTCTTTCCCTTTTTTCTTTCACTAGCGGCAGGAATCAGACCGTAAGGACCAAGCATGCAATAGAGACAGGGGGAAATCGGGGGTCGGAGAAGAGAGTAACGAAGGAAGATCGGGAGACCAAATAGAGCCAGATGGAGGTAACGCTTAGGCGAATGGATAAAAGGCGACAGCAATGGCGATGCCGACAAGGGCTACTACCACCAGTAGCAGCAGGAGGACTACTGGGGGATGGAGGATGAGCAAGCAAGGCCAAGGGGAAACAGGCAAAGAAAATAGGGAGTTCGCGAGTAAACTCGACGTCGCGCTTTCGCTACTAAGGGGCGAAAAAGCAGGCACAGCGAAGCGGGTTGAAAAAATCGCTCCCAACTCGTTAATTTTTAGCCTAAACTCTCGGCGGAGACCTAAGACGCCTCAGGCTTGGCTTTTAAGCATAACATTAGAAAAAACGAAAGAAAAGAAGCGAACATAAAAAGAGAAGAACAAGATTGACCAGCTGCTCACTAAAAAGAAGGCGGCTGGTTCCGTTCTGTAGCTAACCCCTTACAGCTAACACCTTGTCTTGGTCACCACTTAACGGTGCAACGAAATAAAAAGAACTCGCTAAGCAAAAGAACCAACGACAAGGCCTCAATGCATAGAACAAAATAAGACAACAACGTATTGTTTGCAACAAACTGCTCAATACGAAAAGATAAACTAGAAAAAGGTAAGGTTCAGCGTTACCTGTTTGCTGTCCTAGTCGTCCTTTGTAAATGCATTATATATTGTAGATAATCCTTTTAGCCTACCATATGTCTGTATACATCTAACTCCTACCTAAAACTGCATCGAAACTTTGAACATTTGCCTCCAACAGATTGTTCAACGAAGTAGAACGTTCGCTCCAGCTCTAACGCTGGCAGGCGAATGTAACCGTCGTGCGAAGAAAGGCGAGAAGGCGTTAAGGCAAGCGAAGTCGTACACTTGACGTGGGCCGTTCCTTCCTTTCTCGAAGTGCTAACGAGGGGTCTAATTTTTCACTTTTTAAATTGTAGCGCACCCGCCACTTTCCCCCATGTAGCCCCTTGAGCTTGAGCCGTCTCCCTCCTCCTACTACCACTACTTCTACTTCTACTACCACTACTTCTACTTCTACTTCTAGTACTACTAGTACTACTAGTACTACTTGTACTACTAGTACTACTTGTACTACTAGTACTACTTGTACTACTAGTACTACTTGTACTAGTACTACTACTTGTACTACTACTACTACTACTACTACTACTTGTACTACTACTACTACTACTACTACTAGTACTACTACTACTAGTACTACTACTACTACTACTACTACTACTACTACTACTACTACTACCACCACCACCACCACCACCACCACCACCACCACCACCACCACCACCACCTCATAGTCCGAACGATGGGAAAACGCCCACCGGGCGTCCACGAAGACCAACGATGCCACTTCATGGCTTTCACGGCTCCTGCTCCGGCTACCGGAGATTCAGCCGCAGACTTCACCGTTCGCAGGCCCCGTAGAAAAGCCTGGCCAACTGGTTGGTAGCTTCTTCCACCATTGCCTCCGTCCCTACCCCGTCTGCTGTCCCAGTCCATCTTTGGTGCCCGCGGCGCTTCGTTTAGCGAGTGTGAGTCGAACAGTTTTAGACTGTGCACCCTTTGCTTGTAAGCAAGAGCAAAGCAAGAAAAGTTAGTTCACTTTTTGCTCGGTCTGAACTGAAATTTCGAGAAATGTGGCGAACTCTAGCTGCCGCCACCCTAACTGGACATCAGGAGATTATAAAAGGTCATCGAATAACTCCTTCCAATAATGAGAAACAGGAGAAGCAAAAAAACGGAAAAGATCATAACGATCGAAGTTAGGAACATCTACGAGAATTACGACTGTACGAGGTGAGAGAATGGCGTCATAGTGTCTCTTCTCATGTTATGAAAAAAAATGCTAGTCCATCGCTCTTATCCTACTGCTTTCGTTCAACGCTGCTCTATCAAAATCGTTAAGCCTCATATCGTGTAACGACGTCGAGTGGCCCGCTTATAATTCATAGATAGTTATAGAAATGCGACGGAGTTCGCAGCTGCCGACCGCTGCATTTCGCGATAGGCGCTCTGGTCGACGACAACGTCAAAGATGGAAGTTGTAGCAATTCAGCCCTGCACTATCTATATGTCGTCTTAGCAATCTCGTCACGCTCCTGTGACCACTACACCGCATTCAAATCTCGTAGCACTACAACGGAAAGGAATTCGTAGTTGGCCAGTGCTGCTGGTGATGATCGCATTGCCAGCTGCATATCTTCCTACGCAGCCTGCTATTATACCTAATACTTTCAAATCTCTCCTCTGGGAGAGCAAACGAGTGAGTGAATGATGATCTGATTCTGCATGCGTATGTGGTATGCCATTCAGTGCTACTGCACTGCAGCCGACTGAACTCCATTGCCGACACAATTCAACCCAAATGTGACCCTCTTTCCTTCCAAGGATGAAATCGATGTAAACGCATATTTTTTCCTCTACTACGACTGCCAAATTAGACCATTACTTCTCAATTTCTACGCCGTTCCCATAGACTCACTCACTCACTCCGTTCCGTGTCCTTGCCTGCTATTCCCTCTGGCTCCATCCGAATCCGGCCCCTAATCCGTTCCCCCAGCAAAGGTTACTACACACTACGTCGAGAGCCCTTTTAACTGACAACTGGTTACTTGCAGTGATATGATGGTGACTTTTGTCTAAATCAATTTCCCACAAAACGCAAACAGGCAACCAGCGGTGCATAGTTCTCGTACAACAAGCATCGATAGTCAGACACACATATATCTCCGTGCAGACAAATGAGATACGAACGAGGCAAAATGCTACTGTTATAGTTCCACTTCGACAATCGATATGTCGTACGCGTTCTCTCACTTATCGTCTCGCTCGTTACCCTGACTGGGTTATCTCCTCGGAGTTGCTTAATCCGCTTAGCATCAGCCCCGTCATCTTCGTAGTCCTCATCTTCGTTTGCGTTCCTATGGTCTTCTTGGAACACACGTGATCCTCGCAGGGCGCAGCCCGTCCAAATCACCCTTTTTTGCTTACCTCGTCCTCTCCGGCGTGTGGTCCTCCTTTACAGCGAAATGCAGGCTGAAGTGTGGGTTGACTCGCGCTGACGAGGGCCGCGAGGGCGATTTTTTTTAAAAACAAACCGCATTCATTTCGTCTGCTTTTTTCTACTCTGCGTGGCTGTGTTTGCTACTCGTTTCCATCACTCAGTCCCTACTGGCCGATCTCGTGACCGCACTTTGCCTCCCTTTGCTCCTCTTCACTGTTCCGCTGTTATTCACTGTTTTTTTACACAAGCGAGGCGGGCGCCGCTTCTGCAGACTAACAGTATTAAGACAATAAAAATGGGGTTGGGCCTGCAGTGGACCAGGGATTGCAGCAGTGGATATGGGTCACGAGCATAAGCGACCTGGCCATCGTAGGATGTATATGGCAGTGGCAAGATAAAGGTTCTACTGAAGGCCGTGTCCAGCCGAAGATGAGTGTTGGTGCCTTTTATATAATCTCGTTCTCTCTAGGCATTCGGTCTCGTACGGCAGTGATTGCTTTACGCGATGGTACGGGAAAAAAATTTTGATTTGATTCAGATTTAAGAGATATATATACTGATATAGGAAATACAGTAATATCAGCAGCGTTACTTCTTCATTTCTATCGTTTTCATTCTACCATCAAAGGCACTAACAGCTGTCAACGAAATGAAGCACGTTTCTAGTTACGAAGGAAAGTCCGGGACTGGATGTGTCGCTGCAATCGGACCGCTGTGACTCAGTATCGTATGTTACCCGCAAGCAAAAGACAGCAGTCGCAGCAATACTGCGTCAGTAGAAAGGCCGTATACATCAATGGCTAGCGTCATTTGTCCCCGTTGTACTAGCGAATGTGTATATAACACGTTTATAGTGACGCGCTTTACTGGAACTGTTTAGGTCTATCTCCAGCGTGGCCGGCTTTATCATGACAGTCCGTCTCGCTGCACTGCCGCTAGAACGAGAGATCTGGCAGAGACTTAGCGATTGCGGTTTGAGCCTCAACAAGGTAAGTACTTGATTAACGGGATCTCGTCACAAAGTGCCAGAACAGACGAATGACCTCTTGAAAAACATGGTTTTCAGGACCGCCAAGGAAATGAAATGTCTAAAATAGCCAAGTTGCATGAAACCAATGACATCGATATAGAACTGTCATGGAGAACGACGAGTGGGGATGCAAGAAGTGTGTGACGTTTGTTGGTCTCCGTTACCAGCCGCTTCCCCAAGCTGGTGGTGTGGTGGCAGTCACAACGGGGAGTCGCCGACGGGGCGTGAGCCACCGCGTCGGACGTGCAGTTAGGCGGGGCCTCGGGTCGTGTCATTCAAACACAGCACTCCTCCAACTGACGCCGTAGAGTCAGAAGAAAAAAGGGAGATAGAGAGAGAATGGGGAGAGGTTGAAAAAGAACCACTACAACTACTAATACTACTACAGCCATCATTGCCACCATCAATATCGGTAACAGCGTAACTATGGGCGCCGCTAAGAAAGTGGTCGGCGAACGGAATTGTACCGCAGACTGGACAAACCGCAAAGCAGCTTTAGTCCTACCAACGAAAAGCATTGCCGCCTCGGTGATTATAATGCACCCTTAAGCTCTCGGCGTACCCGGACGCCGACAGCAGCAGCAGCAGCAGACGCAACGTGGCCGCAGCGATATTGGTAGTTATCAAACTGTTCATCATCGAATGGCGTTTAGCTAACGTCTCGGCCGCAGCAGCAGCAGCAAAACTCTATAAATAGAACTACCATAAATACCTAATTGAATCGCTAATTTTGTTGAATATACGCTCATACTATCGAAAAGATTATCGTAAAAACATTTATTACATTTGACTACAACGCCGATGTCAAAACGGGCTGAAGCTGCTTCGCCAGTTCTAATAGAGCTGAAAAAAAAAAAGTGTCTTCTGAATTTTTTTGACGTTGGGGTAGTTGTCTTCCCTGTGCAACAAGAGATAACGACCAGACGAAACAACAGCGGCACTCCGTGTGCAACGATAGTTCATCGTCACTGTGATCGAATACGAATAATTGGGTGGCGTTGTTCTTCAGTTTGGACATAGGCGTCCAGCCAGCTCCGTGAAGCAGTCGGTGCCATGCACAAAACACCGTTCTTTTCAATTATGACAGGATCTTGAGTACATAAAAGCGATGGTAAACGGCAAAGAACGGGTCAGCAATGTCACGGAGGAAACGGTGACAGTCGCCCGGGTAATATGGCAACATCGGGATATGCTTGTCTTTGGCTCGCCAGCAGGCGTATCTGTGCTTTTACGTAGTATATTTATGTATATCCGTTAGTTAGCGGTTACGCGCCAATGAGCGAACGAGCGTAACGTTAAAACAACAACTGATATGATGATGATGGCGGCAGCGCCAGCAGCGAAAAACAAACTACGGCAGCAGCGATGACGATGAGGAAGAGGATGCAAACGCTGAAGAAAAACTCTGACGATAAAAATGTCCTCCTTACGTCCAGAGGAGCCCCGTCGCGGAAGAATCTGACATTACAGCGCGGGTAGGGTCGGGAAAACGCCCCAGATTGTGAACTGTGGGCAGACGACATAAAACGGTCGCATAGTGCACTGCGGAATACAGCAAGTGCCATTCTACGACATCACATAAGAAGCCGTCATTACTACAACCGTTGATTTGAACAGAGGCCCGTACTGGCTGTCCGACTGCCTGTTCGTTGGCCGTCGGCCGTCGGACGGATGGACGGACGGACGGACGGTTCGGCCGAAAATTGAGCGAGAAAAGAGTGTAAAGCGACAAGAGACATCACGATCAAAGATACACACTCACGAACGCAAAAGGTGATCGTATATGTGTGTACACTGCCTGTATAGGCAGACAGACAGATAATGAGGCCGACATGCAATAGTTAGCTGTAGCTTGATAGATCTACTTACATAACAAACCAGCGGACAATCAGAAGCTGTGTACACGCTCACGACGGTGCGACCTATGGGACACCCGTTGTACACTGATCAAGCATGGCGCCGAACAGAGTTTCGAAGCAGTAGTACTGCTATTAGCAAAATGCGTACTCACGCGTACTATCTGTCTACAAAGCAGATATAGAAGAAAGACAACGAACCGGAACACGTGACGGTCCTACGGTGACAGTTACACAACGGCGGCGATCTGTCCGTCCATCTACACGCCGAGGTTTCTGACCGCTGCTGTCGTTGGAATGGAGCGGTTTGAAACAAGTGGAGATGTAGATAGAACGAGAGTTTAAAGAGATTAAAAAGAAGAACACCGATTAACGCAACGTCGTCTCTATTGTCCTTTCTTAGCATCTTTTTTCTTTGATACAGTCAAATGCAACTCATCGCGATAGTGGGTGGGGACACGAAACCAATGGTACATGATGGACTTTGACGCAATAAACGCGATAAATTGCAAGAAAATTTAACGACGGTGGCAATAACTGAACTATGAGCAGATCTACAACAAGTATTGTATAAATGCCAACGACCAAGACACATTGACGCAACGCTTTACCGATTTCAAAATACAAGCAATATCTTCGTGACTTCGTGGCTCAGTCAGCTTCGGATAGCTATAGACAGCTGCACGTGGGCAGTTCAAATTTGTAGTGCGGCAATCGTGTGAAAAGTCCAATTGAAAAGTGATGTACGCCGGTTAAAATGGCCCGCTTGCGTAGAGCAAACCGCATCAACAATGGAAACATGGCAAGAAATGTACAATAGTACTTGTGTACACAGATGTATACTTGCTAGCCATAAAATGTATGACTGGCAGATGGAATTCACCGACGTTAGCTTGATCATGAGTAGTCAAGATGCACATCACATTGAACTCCGTTAGTGAGTGCACTGGCTTCAATATAGATTCGTGTTTAAGCCAAGACTTCGAAAGGGTCTATTTAGTACCAAGGTCGAGTGCATCGTGTTGGAAGTCTATTATTCTATCGCAGGAACGTTGCTGATTACTCTATAAATAATAATGATGATTTCAGTAAATCAGTAGGTACTACTTCTCTGATTTCTTGTATGTCCGGGCAGCTAACTATGATTTTTTCGTTAATCCGATAACGTACCGCAAACATGCTTGACTAACACAAACGTTGAATAGCAGAAACGGTCAGAGTAATCTATTTCTCATCTTGAATATCGTTGGGTCACGGGAGATCGCTAGAAAACGTTTTTACGATCGATCTTCAGTGGACTCCTTTGCGATACATCTCGGTACCGCCGTATAGCATCGGTTTAAACATTTGTCAAGGGAGAGCGCTCGATGTAATTGAAAATGTCCAACGATATTGGAGGTCACATACTGTATTCACCGAACTCAGTTGCTCTTCTGGAAGGTCAAAGTGTGCCTACGACCAGACCCAAATCTCTACCACCTCCAGGTCCCTCAAGTTAATGAGTAAGCAGGTAAGCAGAGCGTTAAGCAAATGAGTCATAATAAATGGATGCGGATGGATCTACGAGCGGTTGTGAATGAATTTTTTCAAATTGACGCGTTTCTGCGTCATCTGGTGTTTGAGTTCATTGCAATGATCTTCACCGTTAAACGGTCGAAGGGGAATTATACTTGCAGTAACAGTGGCACCGAGACTGCTCATCACGAATGGGAAGTCTAAGGCTTGCGCTCGGACTTTCAATCACCATTAATCGCTATTGGCAATCGCGCACAACCGTAAGCCGTTCGAAGCTGATGGGCTTTATTTTAGTGAGTAAAATAGATTTAATAATAACGCTTTCTTAACACATGCTTTTTGTATAATTTGAATAACTGTCAGCAAATTTTACAGATGACTTCAGCATCTCGTTCCGATGCATCATTTACAATATGTTTGTAATAGTGCTATGCACCTAAAGAGAAAAGTATCATTATAACTAAAAACTTTTGTTCAATGTCCAAGTTAACTATCATAAGGTATTTCCGTTGAGATTCGATGCAAGGTTCTCTTCGTCCGCGTGCCGCGAGACACCTTTTCCTACATCATACGAAATTTCCTCTCAGAGTGATGTTCACGCATTTGCTAGCAGCAGCTTCCGGTTTATCCCTTTCAACCTCGTAGCCCTTCTCGTTTCTTCCGTTTCAAAAGGCAATACGACGGACGGGCAATGAACGAATAAACAAAAACCCAAAGGGAATAACCAAGCGATCTGTACCTTCAGAAGATTCCCATAAAAAAGAATAATCTAAGCAAAAAAATCACAAAATGCGTATTTCTAAGGTGCGGCCGCCTTCGCAGCTGAAAATCTGGTATTTTTAATTCGGTTCATTACGTTTTTGTACTTCAAAACATCTATTTGTTTCTTTTTAACCTATTGAACCACCGCCCACACCTTATACCAAACACCGACAGCTACCCCGGGATGTCAACTAGGCCAAATGTCGCCACACCTTATTTTTGCGAGACTCAAGACTTTAGTTCGATATAACCTCGTGAACTATGTGAACTTTCATCATCATTTTCGGTGCAGTCTTGTCTGTTTTTCTTCTTGCACTCCCTCCAATACTCACTTCTACCACTAACCTTGTTGTGACGCCTATTTTATAGCATTAACCCAACAGCACTATACCGTATCGTACGCTCGTTGTCTTTGTGCTATTACCGAGCAAAACGGTCTTGTCCCTGCAGGCGTTAATGTAGTGTCGTAGGCGAAGCGCCTGTTTCGGCTGTGTTGGCGAATTCGGTGCGAACCCTGCGGGGGACTCCGTTAAGAACCCCGCCCGCGCCCAAATGGAACAACAACGACGTTGTGCCTACGTTCGCGGCGGCACCAAGAACCACAAACGCGACGTTGCGATACAACAACAGCAGCAGCCAGCAGCATGGCGTCGTCGTAAACATCTTCGCCGATAGTCCTCTCTTCTCGTGGTATGCGGTTCCACTACGTGAGGCGCTCAGCCGATTGTTTAACGTGGCCGGGACGCCCATCAAAGGGCTTCATCGGTACTCCCTGAGCGTACCTAGTACCAGCCCGCCTCGTTTTTTTCGCGTTTCTTCGCGAAATTCACGATGGTTGTAGGTGCACTTCAAGGTTCACCTCACTCTGTTAGTTGCTGCTGCTGCTGCTGTTGGCTGTGTGTCGCTCCACACATAAAGCCAGATATATAATATACACTTCACCGCCGCCTCGCCCGTTGAACGATACACCTCCATGGAGGCAGCCTACGGATCGATGGTGCCATTGCTGCAATAATAAATGAAACGTCACATCTTGTTCTATGCGTCTCATAATTTCGTATCTTTGTTTCTCTCTTGCTCTATACTCCTGCCCCCTTCTACGCTCGTCTCCCGTTCTTTCGAATCTTTCATTCCTGCTTCACGCTCACGCTCCGTCCGCCGCCGCCGCGTTCAACCTCTTTTCAAATTTTCATTTATACGATTTACAGCGAAGTTCGCTTATTCTTGTCGAATTTCATTTGAACTCGGACAGTCTCCGCGAATTAATCCGTGCGGATGACGCTATTGCCGCCGCTGCATCGGCGATCCATACCACAGGCACTACCGAAGCAGAGAGTCATCACGGACCAAAATCATAATGATTCCCATACGCAAAATTAATAATAAGAACAACAGACGGCAAGCAGCATAAAAAATCATATGGCACCAATAATGTGATCACCTCTCAGCGTGTTCCCGCTCCGCGTGAATCGTGTTTTTTTCTCGATAATAGTCATGAGATTGCTTAATGATTCTGTCATTTTTATCATATATTTTTTTTATCATACCGCTGCCCCCGATGCTACGCTAATGCTATTAGGTTCGAGCTATATGAGGTTGTGCCTACGGTAATATGTTTTTATTTTGTCCGAAGAAATGTGTTGTTTTTCGTTTGACACTTTGCCGAAGTTTCGTATATTACACACAGTACCGTCATCGTCGTCTGCCCCCGCTGATTGATCCTGAAGCGTAGCGTCGACTAGCGAGGCCAACAATATTTCTGATGTTACTGCTGTCGGCGGCCAATGGCCAGCACCTACTTTTCGATAGGCAACAATTGTATCATCAGCGAGTACGATACAAGGTGTGAATGAATTAACGTCACTGCACAACGACAATGGAAACTGACTGATTCTGCCTTTTTTCTGTCGGTCGTTCTTCTCTTCTGTTGTCCTGCGTACTTCATTTTTTTCACCTGCAGAGGAATCGACGAATGAACAGGAGTATGTTTCTGTGTCGAATCCGCCTGACTCGCAACGCCTGTGTTCGCGTCCGCCCCGAGTCCATGTTTGGGCCCTCGTTGCCCTTCTCTGCTGGCTGACGGAACGTCCTCACGTTCTTCCATCTAGACGTTTGTTTCGCACGCCTCCGTCAAACCAATCATCGTCCCTGCTGCCGTAGCTGCCATGGGCGTACGGCAACGTCAGAGGCTAGCAAAGAAACGCAGCTCTTGCCAGAAAAGACAAAGCGAGCAGTTGTCGTTGGAATAGCAACGGTGGCAGCTTCGGCAGTGTACAAATGCTTAAAATCGCGCGTCTGTGTATATCTATCTCGCTGCATGTTTGTGCATGCATAGAAACATTAGATTTCGTGCAGATTTCGTGCTTCACGCTAATACAACGACACAACAGCGCCGAAGTCGAGGGAAGCTGCGGGAGACCGTCGAAGTCTGGCAGCCCTGTCTCCTGTCCCCTTTCAACGAATTCATAGAAGAAACGCAGATTTGCGTCTCGGATTGTTAAATGTTTGCTAAATTCATTGAATATCGTCGTACAATGAAAGCCAAAAGGAGTTCATTAATTAATATTCTATCCGCGATCGGCAGAGCTGGTTCGCGTGCGACCAGCTTGTCCGTATGACTATCTGCGCGTGTTTCGTATTGTACAAACAGTCTAGCTATAACCCAAACCGAATCTTCTAGAACTTTTTGATTTGTGTTTATTAAGCGAAATATCACTTAGCTATAATCGATAGCCGCACATCACTGGTATTAGTAATGTGTCTACATATGATGTAAACACATTTACATAGCGTTTTCTTAGCAGTTACGATCGGACGCAAGCGTAGTTTCGTCAGAATGAATATACCTACGTAATAGGCTTCTCACGCTTTCTTAGCACTGGCTTAAGTACTTTAAACGTCTAAACCTCAATCAAGCATTTTTTAAATATATATTTTCATATCGAGTTAGTCCGATCTTGTCCAATCTAGCCTTTGACAAGCAAATACGCAACGTTTATGCGAACTCCACGTTTGGCCCAACTACCTTGACCAGTATGCATCGATGAATGCATACCGGACGAGGTAATTAGTACGCGTTTTTAATTAAAATTAGGACACGTCGCCTAACAATAGGGCCATGCTTTTTTCGTTCGCTGTTGTCTATTTTGATTTTTCTGAAAAAAAAACAAAAAGGATTACCGATAACGGTAACGCTAACACCGTATGCAATATTGATGACCATCGAGATATCTCACCGACGATCTACACTATTTCATTACGAGCTCGTTATGCATAAAATTACCCCAAAAAGTCAATAGGACCAGTAACCACTTTAGCCGAACAAGACGGAAACAGCAAGCGCATCATTTTCAATCGACCTTTCGATCCTATTTTCGCCCGTGCTCAGCCGCTACCTCGGGCACTTCTTCCGGGATTTCGCCTGTTGTTTCAGAGCCTTTCGATGATTTTTTTCTGTAAGGGTCGATTCTTTGCAAATTCAAAAACTACCACTTTTCTTTCGAAGTGGTGACCGCGATCATTGCTATCACGGCAACTGTTCTTTGTAGTTGTTACAGCAAATCCTTCACGAAATCCACCCTCTGTTCGTTACTAGTCGCACTCTTTCGCTACAATTTCATTGCAGATGTCTTGTCGGCTGTCGAGGAAAACTTAGAACAGCAGAAGTTGTTATCTGTTACGTAGCTGTTTGTGTTTCTCGTTCGTTTTGCCGTCACTGTTGTTTGTCGTCGTTGCCTCTTTAGTTATAGTTGTTGCAGTGCGGGAATAAGAGTTGGATAACCGTTGTTGGACAAGGGATGGCATCGATTTCTGGCGAAGTCCTCTGTTTTTCGCCATGTTTCTATCAGCAGCAGCAGCAGCAGCAGCAGCAGTTTCGTCGTAGTTGACGCGCGCAGCCGACCTGTCTCCCCGCTCTCCCGCGCTCTCTTTCCTTCTGTCGCTTTTGGTTTATTGGTCTCCTTTGTTCGTATCACGAACGTATCTCGAAACGTTCTACTATCTCACAATTACTTTTTCTTCTGTTACTTATACAGTGCCCTACAGTGGTTTCGACGGCGACATGCCGGCACTGGCTTTCCCTGAGTTGCTACCCTGATTCGCTGGTGGGATGACTGCGCCGTCGCGGCTGAGTTGACCCGGCCTCAATAACGCAGCAACAACTACTGCCCACTCAAGTTAGCAGCAGAATGCGGCACGTCACCAAGGCGAACACATTGTTGCCTCACGTTTTCCCTCATCCTCCGTGCCTCGACGTATCTGGCGAAGTATCACCGGAGGTTGTAGCGGCCGCAGTAGCCGTAATGGCGGCAATACAAATAGTATTAGCATAGCAACGGAGATGCCGGTCACCTCTTCGGCGGCTCGTTGGCTCGCAAGCAAAGTAACGTACTTATCAATGGCATCGGTTAAATCTGAGAGGAGGATCGTGGCGCCGCCGCTACGCCGAAAAGACGACAACGTCGATGCTGATAGTAATTACAAAACAAAATCAAAGATAAGAACAACGGCCTTCATAGGGAGATACTGCTTTGTCTGAGTCGAATCATTGGCGGACAGCGGTGGCAGCTATCTGCGCCGTCACCGTCAACAATCACAACGACAACAACAATAGATCAGAAAACATAGCACCGTTTATTTATATAGCGGCACTGGTACTTTGTAGTTTCTGACTGGTAGTCATTTGTGCCCCGTCGTAGACGGTAGTTTATTGAGGTACCATTTGTCCGAACGAAAACTGTGTAAAACAAGCGAGAGTTGTCAAAATTGTGTAACCCTGACGGCTTCTTCGCGTGTGCCTACGTATCTCTCGGTGTCAAAATAGCGAACGCTTCATTTCATTCATTCGAGTATTCAACGTTCCTTAATGGCGGCGCGTTCGTTGATACGAAGTCGAAACAAGGAGAGGAATTCACCTCCATTCAAGTGAATCCTGTATTCTGTTGGAAGATATTAGCCCAGAACAGCTGGATCACCTGGGACAGCGCTTCTGTAGCTCTTATCGAAATTAAGCTTCATATCATGTGACTGAATTACGCATTTACGTATGAACGGACAGGTTGCCATGGTAATCGTTTTCATCAGATGCTTCGTCTATTAACTTCCGCGTTTTGACTCCACGTCTGAATAGTAGGTCCAGTAAGCGTTTCATCACCAGCAGTCATTTAAGGTCTTGCAGAAGACCGAAATCACATATTCCATTTTGGTACGAACGTTAGCCCATCGACAGACTAAGATATATTGTTGCTTCAAAGAAGGTTTCGTATGTGAGTCCTGTTACTTCGGTGGCCATTGCCGGCTAGCGTTAGCCATAAGCACCGTGTACTCCCTGAGAGAACCCGTACAGATCACGAGGCGTACGAGATCAGAAATAAGCTACACTTCCTAGCTAACTTGAGCCATGACCAGTGAGATCAACTGACCTCAGCCGAATATCCGTGTCAACTGACTTTAAAACGAGAATCGAAAGTAAGCAATTACAAGATCAGATATTATTAGCAACTTACTACGCAGTTCAGAAGCGTCGTCCCAATTGGATTGTCGTTCAGCAGGAGCTAGTTCATTCAGCCTCAGTTTGCTTCCGTTCACCTTTCTCGGCGCTTGAACAGCTTCCTGATCAACAGATCACGCCAGATAATAACGACGTCTGTTTATTTTAAATAGACGTGCTAGTAATTTTGCGCATGCTCAATGGAATAGTTTTGATTATTCAAAAATTGGTTCAGAAAGTGTAGACAGCAATGCAAAGCATACTTATGTATGATAACTTGTCGTATTTCTTTGCTACCCATAAAAATGTTGGATGCGCATTATGAGTCGACAATCAAACATTTGCCCCAAATATAGGCGGGGCGGGGGGGGGGGGGGTGAACGAACAGTTCGTTTGGCTCATTTCGTCGATAAAGTTACTCGAGCTCGATTTTAGCATTGGAGACATCCTTTAATGGTTAACTAATTTACGCTATCTTTTAAAATCGATAAGGACGAGACACTTTTTATTTGTGCAGAACTAACAATGCTGGTACTAAAAACAGAAAGTAAATGCGTCTGGTATCGATAGACACAAAGAGTCTTACACCTTCACTTGAACTATTTAAGCGTATGCCAAGAGATGAGCTGAGATATGGTAACTAGACTACCGGTTAAAGATTCAACCCCACAACCTCATGTCCAGAAGATTAATTCTAGAGTGGGAAACGAATCTGGCATGAACGCATTACGTACAGAGTCAATCAAGGTTGGTTGCCGAACGTCATCTTCTAGCTATTTGAAAAAAAAAACTGTTTCAAGTAGATTGCCCAGTGAAAGTAAGAACAGTCTCTGGGAAGACAGTTAGAATTTATCATTTCGCGAGGTCATTTTTTAAACAACGGAGAAGCAGATAGTGATGTGGCCTGCTCACTTGGCCTACCATTACAGATATATATACATGTGTAGACGAGTCATGTTGTTGCTGCTGGCTCCTTTAATCACCCTGCAATTCCTACTCAAAGAGTCGAAAGATGATTCAACGACACAAGGCAAATTATCGCCGAGTTGAGAACTTATGTGCATATATATCGTTTGGCACCGAACACGCGCGTCCAAATGAAGCCCATGAACACGGCAAGCTTTGCTCTCTTTGCACACACCCAAGCCACCCGGCTCTGCGTATCATCGGATAGTTCAATCGCGCCTACCGTACTACAGCCTTCCCTTTGTTTCTTTTGGCAAGGTACACGGCAAGCAGAGGCCGCAAGAAACCGTCGCATTGGCAACAGCGGTCTACAATTTGAGTTTGATGAATGTCGATGGAGTTCCAGTTGACGCTAGGAGCTGATCGCTTAGGTAACACGATCAAAACAGAGAAAAAGTTGTGCAGGTGAGCAGATTACACCATTTCAACAATGCCACGTCGAAACAACAAAAGCAAAACGATGGTAGTAGTAATAATAACTAGCATCAAAGTATGTTAGCCCTTATAACTTCGTTTGACATCTGTTACCTCAAAGTCAATGCCTCATTGGTTAAAAAAACGTGATTCCCTAGAAACATAGAAGGAAATCAGACTGGCAATTGTATGCTGCAGATAGTTAGGCATAATAGAATACTACATATAGTTCGACCTAAACTTATGTTGGATTAAATGTGAGCCCCGATATTTATGAGATCCTGAAAAAACGCAACATTATTGGAGATGAAAATGTGTAACCAAGCTGCACTGATTAAGCCGTCAGCCTTGTTGCTTCTCTCCAATTCCTTTTCACAAGCCGATACCATCGTGGAAAGCTGACCGTGACTCAGATGCGCAGAATAATATTGGGCATCTCAGCGTCGTCTACAGAAGTTGACTCGTTCGGTAACGCGCCTCTTTTTCCCCCCTAAACGAATGCAGAAAACGCGATAGGTAATATGATGACTTTAGTTAGACGTTAATGTTGCGGACATAGCGCTAGAGTTGGATCTTTGCGCTGATGGAGAAACATGGACGTGTCATCGCGATCAATCAAGCGATATAGATAGTATATAATAGGTACTAAATTCTGTCATTGCTAGCAGGTGTCCATAGCAGAAATAGCGGCTGTCACCGCAGAAGCTGAAGCAGAAGCGTTTGCCGTCGACGAAATTGCAGACTACCGAGTAAACAGTGTCGCCGACGATGTTTTTGCCAGGATTTTGATTCCTTATTCCTGTCTATTTATATGCTTATTGAAGAACTGCTGGCGATCGGAAGATTAAAAGCTGTGGGTTCGCTTCCGTTAATAGCAATCAAAAGCCTTTGTAACGCATATAAAGAGAAGCTGCAAAACGAATGATGTCTGCTGCTGTAGTTCAAAGTTATTGAAGAAAGCAGCTGGTTGCATCCCATACAATCCTAAACAGATCTGTACGATTTAAGGTGACAAAACAATAACAAAATTAATCAGCTAAGTAGAGAAAAACCAAAACCATGTGTTATAGTTACTGTCAATGGCTGTTTTTATATTTTACTATAAGTATTAGATTATCTATGTGTAGATTAAACCTTGATACATTGTCTTAATTATAGATGCCCGTTATTACCAAAAAAAAAGACCTGTTTTTTTGCCTTTTAACAAAACTACACGCAAAAAATGAATTATATATATATATATATATATAATTCATTTTTTACATTTAATACAATGATCCTGACGATAATACAATAATACAACCGATGATCTGGCTGGTAAACAACTACACGTGCGCAAAAGGGTCGCGAGCGTCATGCAGCCGGACACAGCATCGACAATGGCGAACGAACGAACACTACCGTTTCTACCAGCGCGCACAGGAACATCATACACGTCAGTATAGAATGATTGTGTCATGTTATTCGATAGACAATGTGATGAATTTTAAGGACTTGCCCTGCAAAAATGGATCAGGCATTGTCTCACTGATAGCAGTAAAAATGACGAGACCATCCATCTCGCTTTAAATTCTGCTGTTTATAACTGCTGTTATTTTTGTGTTTAACGCCGTTACTGTCTCCACCGTGACGGCTGCCGCAGATCAGCTCAGACGTCACCGATGTTTCTACACTGGTCCTTAATAGGAACAAATCGCCTCGTGCCTCTGTCCGTCCTATTTGCTGTCAGTCTGTTTGTCTGCGCTGTTCATCATCTGGCCGGGACTGCCATCGCCGTCAGCGCCATTGCTTATTCTAATTTCTTTTGATTTTTCAGATCTTCATCATCAGATCGCCTTCGTTTGATCGCCTTTCGTTACTGCCGCAACCTGACGCTGCTACTAATGACGCTGTTGTAGATGTAAGCCACTAGAAAATGCTGATGAGTGGTGCCATTTATTGTTCGTCGGATTTTCGATCCTTCCTCGCTCCGTGTTTCTCTACACGTTTTCACTCCTATCTTTCAAGCTGTTTCCTATTCTTTGCTTGTTTGTGGAAACGGTGTTTGTATTGAACGAAAGGCCAGCGTTGCTCGTTCTAAGCGATCCACTTTAAAGTCGCTCCGAATGCTGACGTTTCACAAGAGCTAGTAAGTGGCAGCGCCATCATTTGTTATAGGTTGCCCCTACTGCCGCCGTTGTTGCCATGGGTAACGACGACGGCAGAGCGAAGGTAGGTAGCACTATCGTGATTGAGCGAGGATCTTCGCGAGGATCGATGGAAGTGTGATAAAATGGCTTTTAATGCGAAATGCCAAAAACAAATCGCAAATCGTTACAACCACAGTCACAAGATGTCGAAAACCCATGCTCGTGTTGATGTCCATGATGATTATGTTTATGCTGGGCAGTGACGTGCGTCATGGTGCTAATGATGGTGAGAAAATGTCAAGCAGTTGTTATCGTTCTCACCCCCCGATCCCGATCGCGATCGCCGCTTTGTATTTCCGCCTCTGCTTTGAAGGCTGCCCGAAATTCGGTGTGAGTTATTACAGCGTCTGAGCTTTGGCCATATAGCGCGCCGGATCATTAAGCAGAAGGTATTAGCACCAGGCTATGCGCGAGTTATTGTTTTACAGGAAAAATACTAAAATCGCTAGCATATCACTGCCGTTGGTACTATGGCACATTCTACATACATTGGTCACAATTTTGTTCGACATCGTGGCATGACGTGCTTGCCCTGGGACCGTTTCTTCAAGCCGGTTTCTGTTATGTGGAAATACGAAAATAGTAACACATATCGGTTCGTTCTAGATAGCGGGCGTTAGCTTTGAGGAAGGCGGGAAAAGGGAAAGCAATAATTGAGACATGTCGGCTTTTGGATGTGCGCTAAGCGTAGTAACATTAAATTGAACGAATTTCATTATTTCAAATCTGTAGATATGCTCTATGCACTAATCCGTAGCAGAATTGACGTCTAGCTGACTGCAACAATACATACTACACGGCTGATGATTATTATTGCTATTACTGCTAGCGAACGCAAAGTCTGAACCGGATCAACCGGATTTGCTCCCCCATCTGATTCGACTGGTGGATAGAAGCTAAGTGAAAAATCAACCCGCAGTCGAATTCTCGGATCATCATTGATAACAGTGACTGTTCTATTGGCGACAAAAGCCCCAACTGATAAAGGAGACCAACAGATCATAACATAAAATAAAATACGAGATATTGAATTTGATATCAATGAATGAGAACGAATCGATATTTAAGCACTTCTCACTTACGCAATGTTCTATTGTAGTTTGGTCCGTCTCTCGTTTGGGCTGCCTGGTCGTTCTTTGTTTCGAAGGCGAACTATCACCCTTGCTGCGTTTCTACCAGATACGCATAGGTGAATGAATATAATAGAATATTGCTGGGTCGGAGCGCGTATCCACATTTACGAACTAGAAGCTAACAATTTTCAAATTATTTTTTCCTAATTTACCTTTCTATTGCATTATGTATGTATGTGTGTGTTCTTCGTTTACCATTATTATAATCTGGGAACACAAAGGCTTCCAGAAACTTCACTGCAGAAACGGTTAGTGGCACCATTAGCGTCCAAGTAGCTGTTGATAGCGAGAAGCACGTATGTGCTTTCTGCACGTGTACGTGGAATCAATACATGACGAAGCGGAGTCACTCGCTCTGGTGACACGTGTATCCGTCATCGACGCTTCCTATTCAACGACGCGATCTGTATGTCGGTGTATGGAAACCATTATAATTTCTGACTTCTCCATATATACACACATGTATTCCTTCACTCGAAACTGACAAATGCTAAATGCTCTGGACGCTATTTTCAGAATGTTACAACCAAGCAAACAGTATAATCTGTACAGGCAATAATTTCGAATAGAGAAAACATAAATGTTTGACATAGAAATTAAGCGCGGATAATAATTCCGCACGAGCGTGCTGCGTCGTTCCCTCTATATATATGCACATGCAATGTTTTACAATGCACGAAAGAACAGAAAGATGGCGATGATGATGATGATGATGATGTAGCGGATGACGATGACGAGATCAGCGGCGGCGGCGGCGGCGGCGGCGTCAGCGTCAGCAGTTGACTGTCAACGACCCGTCAGTCGACTTGGCGGACGCAAGCAACAACGGATTTCCTTTCCCTTCGAGTGAGAGAATAAAACAGCAACGACACACAATAACATGACAACGACGAACAAAGCGAATGAATAAGAAGAAGCAACGACGACAGGCGCAACAACAAAGGCGACCTGAATAAGGAGCGATTGTACATATTAAAGTAGAGCAACAGGAAATTCCCTTTCTTTTTTTCTGTACTGCCCATCGATGTATCTCGCCTCAGTCACTCTCGTGCGTTCAGCAACCGTTTTGTGCTTCGTTGCGAAGCAGCGTGGCTAAAGCGACAACGTCGATAGTAGACGAGTTTGTTAGCAACAGTCATCCATGGAACCGGCCAATACCGAATTGCACATTGTGTATGTAAGAAAATGCACTGAATTATTTCTATGTATGTATTTATATGGTGATCCCCCCCCCCCCCCCCGCATTGTATCATGAATCTTCGCTGGCCGAAGACTTGCGGGAGGCTATAGTCCGGATCTTTGCAGCTGCTACTACTGCTGCTGCTGCTGACGCTGTTGTCGTCGTTACTGTTAACCGGTCCTATAAACTGTACTGGCCGTTGCTGTTTTTGTTTATATTGATAATTTCAAGTCTTGTCTGCTCGTTGAACGTTGAATCGTCGGTACACATGCAACGACAATCTCGATTATCAGGTCGTTTATTTGACGGTGGCAGCGGCGACCGCAAGGGCTGTTGATCTGGTCGAAAATAGTTATGGCATCTCTGAGTCATTTTTGTTTTTGGTAAATTTTCAAAATTTTGACTGCGATAAGGCCGGATCGTTGGCTAGCCTGTGTGTTCTTTTGCTACGCGCACAACTATAATGATACTTTGTAAGGGACTGATGAAATAACAATGTGACACCGGACCGCTTATACTGATTAGAGTGGTAACAATAGGCAAACCGTCGAAATCGATGCTTTGACAGCGAATAGAAAGACGAAATTTCGTCGACGGAACCAAATGGACATTTCCTAAGAACTACGATCACCAATTCAAGAATACAGAGTTGTAATTCTAATGGCCATGGACGCGGCGACAACATTAACAATTAGGGCCACACAAACAATGTCCTTATTTTTTTGTTGTTAAGGGACCTCAACCTCAATGACGGAATTTCGGAGCATGTGTTGATAAAGACCTTCTTAAAAAATCGACCACATGCTTCTCATGTGCCTCGAAACATAAAACGAGCAGCACTCTGTGATGGTACAAATGCTCGTCCAATTTTATATCATTTTCCAGTTAGCCTTCTTTATCTATTCATTCTCGTTTTATACTATAACTATTCCTGTGTCAAGAATTTAATTGCGGCCCCCTTTTGCTAGTTGGCTTTAAGTGATGATTATTTTAATTGTGCCCCATTCTCGTTTTATCATCACCATTCGAGCACCAGTCCAGCAAACTGGTTCGCCGCCGCTGATGTCAACACTCTCGCAACGGACCCGTGGGGGCGCGTTGCTGCAAATGCCTCTGGCTTCACAGGCTGCCTGCCGCTATGGCCTGTCGCGTCGCTTCAAGACAATAGTTCAGTGTTCCAGCTCTTTTCACACCAACCATTCCCACCACCCAGACAACGGTAAGGACTTCGCTTGCTTGAGGTTAACGAGATGCCGACTCTCATTAATAATACTAACAATCTCCACCCCGACTCGACTTAACTTCGAGAGTGTCGTGACTAGGGACAAGTATTACAGAGGGGCGAATCGGGGTAGAAAAGGGAAAAGGAAGCGACATACTTGTGCCTTTGAGAGGTGGCTTGACGCAGCATCAACGACGAGTGTTGGGAAAACGCGAAACCGGATGCCGATGGCGGCATGGATGAGGCAAGCTAGCGATACAGCGAACGGGATGTAGTATTCATCCTTGTCCTTGTGGCCAATGAGACGGATATGTATGCAATATCTCCGCGAGTCTGTGGCAAACAGCAATGGCGACAGCCTTCTGAAGTTGCAACATGGTGCTGTGGAGGGCTACTGCAGGGAAGTATAGGGAGCTAGTGGAGTCTACCCGGTTTAACTGGCTGATCCTGGAATTACCGGCGTCTGACCTGACGGATGGTGCTGGTTGTAATGATTTGGTTGTTCGTGCTAAAGAGTGAAAAACAGAGAGCTAGCGTCTGCTCGAGCTCCGCTTAAGCATCATGATGCTCAGGCTGAAGAGGCGGTAGGAGGAATATTGCGCGCTGAGAGAAGTGTGAGCGGGGGCCAGGAGTGTCCTGTATTGCTTGTCTGTATCTCATAGTTGCCTGGGAGTGCAGTTTGCGCAGGCTATGCGTCTAAGTGAGTCTCATGTGCACATAAGCGAACGTCCCGAGATGCGTCTGCAGGCGGACAGTGACCCGTAGTGCAGCAAGCTGCTAAGTTCGTTTTGAGTTCTCCTCATCAGCGCCGCCGGTGCGCCGCTGCCAGCCCCATTACAATCTAAATACCCTCAATTAAAGCACGCTCAAGATCTGTGCTACTGCAGCATCACCGCCGGCACGGCCAGAGGCCCGTAACGGGCCCACCATTCGCCCGATTTCCTTCGTGCATTCCCTCGGTCTCCCAGTTGAGTCGAGGCGAGAGAAGATTCCCACATCTAATTGCGCCGTTGGCAGCTTTTAATGCTAAATGGGGATTTTACACGAGCTGTTCGCTTGATGAGATCATATCAGCCTCAAAATTGCGTGAATATGCTAGCTGAGTCCGGCAGAATGAGTATACACGTGAAACAAAAAGGCTACCGCCTACTCCCCGGTGCCTACCTCCCACGACAAGCGATTTAGTCATCCGATTGAGGGCGCGGAACCCGGGCTTGTTTTTTTTTTTACAAATGTGTCATCGATGGGCATGCCAGTGCGGCACGATATAATAGTGACCGTATTATATGCTCGTCGGACGGTATTTTCTGAGAGCCCGCTCCCTTGGTATCAAGCAATGCCTAAATGAAAACAGTAACTAATCAGTATTTCGAATGCGTTTCGTTCTTACATTTAATTAAGAACTTCGTCTATTTGGCTTTTTGTTCAGTTTTCGTCTTTGTTGTTTTTGTCTTCTAGAAAGAAAAAAAAATTCCACATAAATGTCGTTTAACAGAGTTCGCTTCAGGTTAACCAAAAAGCGGTGATATAGCTTATAAAACATTAGATGCATATTTAGTCACGTAGATATTTCATAAATTCAAGAAGCTCTTTTTAGTGCTCACATCTCATAATCGTCGTCAGCACCAAAAAAACAAGTGACAGTCGGACACTTTAGGGTTGCTGTCCTAAGTTCCTTGGCTCGTGTATATGTGTGTGTGCGCCTGAGCACGGTAATAACGTTGTAGTACCGACCTAATTAATTAGCTCATCTTCTGGTGTATTTCCAGCGTTTAAGCCACTTTGAAGTTGAGCTGACGCTGCTACGATCTCCAGTCGCGATGAGTAAGGCTTTATTCATTTTTTGCGCCTGACTCCTTTCGCTTTCTTTCAAGGTTGCCACGCAAAAAGCAATAATAATGGCCACAGTAGCAGTCGAAGTCACAATAGCGGAAGCAGAACTGGCCACATCCCAACTGACTTAGTCTCAGATTAAACAGCGAAGCAGGCTCTTTAGGGTTCCAGTCACCGTTAGGCCAGCGAATGAGGAGTCATCAAACAGCTCAAACCTCAAATGATACGAGCTGTTCCTTCCATTTTCCCTTACTTATTCGTCATCTCGGTGCAGCTGCCCCCGTTGTCGTCTACCCATCTCTCTTTTGCCAGGAAGATCTGCCCGCCCGGGCGCCTTCTACTTGGGCTTGGCTCGCTCCTTGCACGACAGTCCGCCGCAGCTGCCCGTCGCATTGGCTCTTAGCAGCTAACGCTCCTCTCTAATCCCTCGACCGGCGCTGCTGCTACATCACTGTCGACTACTGCGATTACCACTACATGTACGCCGCAGCGACTAAAACCACTATACACGGACACGGGTGCTGTCCACAATCGGCAAGACAGGCTGTCTGCTACTGCTGCTGTTGCCATGCTTACCAACGCTATGTTGTCCAATACTCTAAGTCTAAACGAACGACCACGATCCCGCTGACGAAAGCTACTGAGCTCAATAGCCGGCGACCGAACTGAGTGAACCGAAGAAAGGAAACTGGCGGCTAAACTCGATCGCTACTGCTACCGCTACCACTGCTATTGCCACTGCCGCCGCAGCCAATGGCGCTGATGACCAGACCACGCTCTTAGCTAAGAAACTAATAGCCCGTAATGGGCGAGAAGCAGGGTGATAAGACCGATGAGTTTGAGATTTCCGAATAGAGGCTAATAATAGTGAGTGGCTTGTAAGAAAAGGGTCTTGAAAGCGGTACGATCAGCGCCATAGACGAAGCAACGGATACATAGACACATAAGTATATGCTGCGCATTGGCAGGACGAAATCCAGGGGTTTAAGGGGCATACGACAGAGTTTCAGTCGTAGCAGCAACAGCACCGGCAATGGCTTCCGAAGTAAGAGCAGCAGGAAAAGCAGCAGTCGTAATCGAAGATCTTACGTCTCGCTACTATTTCTTCGTTTCCATTCTGCCATTACCATGACGCTGTCTTGCTTGCTTTGTGTATGCGTATGCCTGTGTGTGTTTATAGTTGTAGGAAACAGAAGAACCTTGTCCATAAAAGTAGGAAAAAGTGCATGCATATATAGTGTAGATGTACGTATAGGGAGACTCGCCACTTACAGACAGACAGCCACTCGCAATAGAGCTAGCTGGCTGGCTGGCTGTCTGTAAGTCGAAATTGAACCCTTTAATAGACTTCGAAGACTTTTGAAAGATGAAACAAGAAAAAATGAAGACTACGACAAAAGCAGCAGTTGAATCAACCGCTGGATCGCGCTTACTATAGAAAGAAAGCAAATATGTGCCTAATTAGTAGCAAAGGTAGTGCTGTTCCAATGTTCTGGGCGCAGAAGGCAAACGCCGATTGCCAGCCAACACGCAAGTGAGCCGATGTTAATATATGAAACATCATCATTGGCTGTGTCGCCCCCTTTGCCATCGTTCCACTTATAATCAAGATCACCAATATCTCCATCAGCAGCATCGTCGACATCACTGTCAGCATCCAGTAGCACCAAGGACCAATGCTATTAAAGTTTTCTCTAATGAGAGTTGAGACGGAGATGAGTGCGGAGACGACGCTGACGGAACAGGTTTTGTTGGCAGGCGTTTCGTTTACGCCCGAATGATCCCGTAAAGGCGAGAAAGAATTTGGGTACAGAACAATGACCAGGAGAAGTAACGTTCTTTCTTTGCTTTTTTAAGCGGAACAAGACGTACAAGACACACGAGTAAAGCCTAGAAGATTAGGAAGGAATAAACTTACTAAGCATGTAATATGTACCATTTATAAAATAATAGGTAACTTGCGATCAATGCTGCCTGTGCGACTGTCACATCGTTAAAAAAAGTTCCACTGGAGATGTCTACATAGGCCTTTTTTGGAATTATATGACTTTCGGATTATTTCATGATATATTTCGTAGTAGTAATAATATGATGTACTTTATATATGAATATGAACTTTGGTGAATTATGGACTTATACGGATGCCGCTCGCCTCAAAGGGGTGATACGTAACATGAGCAGCGTTTTACACTGGGGTAGCTTGTGAAAAGTATTGTTAAATTTCATACGATGTAGCATGATTAGAGCCCAATAAGAGACTATTAAATGTTTTCATTATTTAGAAGTTTTCTTTTGTCGGACAGCATGTGTATAGAAAGACTTGTCTGACATCTATTTCTGTACGCATACTGTCTTTCTCCCGGCGCACTGACGAATAAAATGCCCTGTGGTCCTTCCTGCAATGTCCTGCATGGTGATATTAATGAGCGCGTATCATATATACTCCTTTTATCGATACATGTACGTTCCTTCAGGATGCTTCATGGTATACTCCGCAACTCAGCCACGGTAAGAAGACAACGTTCTCCGCGGAGCGTCGCCGCCTGATTGAAGCCGTTGCCGCTTCTGCAGCGCCAGCACATACAAGTATCGTGCCCTTAAGCGCGCATATACACACACACACACACGCGCGCACTTACAAGGCATAACGTCGACGGCAGTCGTACTAACGCTAGCGCCAGAAGCAGTTCACGTGCGACGTATGGGGCTCTGAACAACGAGGACATTTTTCAATTATTTTTATACTCTTACCCATAGCGTCATTTATCACCAGGCCCAAGCGTGACTCCCAGCCCAGCTGCAACCGAGTCCTCAGTAGCGTGTATATGGTAGAAGACCAGTCGGGAGCCGAATGCTGGGGGGTTGGTTGGAAGCAGGAGCCTCTGATGCCGCTGCAACTGAAGAAGATTGGAACTGTCTGGCCACCCTTTCTTATCGGCGTTCACTGCCCCGGCTTTCCTCCGCAATTACTGTAATTATTGTCTTGTCTTCACTGAGCGATGCCTGAATCTTTGAGGCTCCAGCAGAAGGTTTTCTACAGACATCAATGAAGCTAGTTCGTGCCAGCAACGACAGCAGCAGGCTAAGTCAGGCAGCGTAGGTCCTATGAAAGAGGGTTTGCTATAGAGCATCTTCCTGCATGTCGGCTGGAACCTCTTCATCGACTCTTCCCATTTTACATGATCCTGCTGGTGATGGTGCTATTGTGCTCTTCTATGATCCTGTATCCGTTTTTAAATGCATATACAGAGCTACCATTTGTGTACGCTACTATTGCTATTATAATAATCCAGCTAGAAATTCCAGGTCTTGAAAGATTTTTACCATTTTAAAGTTAGAACGCGATAGATGCGACTGAAATCGCGTTGAAATTTTAAAACTATGCATCGATTTGACGACAAAAACAACAAACGACAGATCGCCATATTTGCGTCTAGCATCCCCTAACCGAGACTAAGTACTCAGGGTACCATCTAGCTCGTGTAGTGTTATATAGCATTGCCTTTAATTGGTGCGTTTCCGCCATATAAAATTTAGCTATAAAGATATATGTGTTGCTTAAAACAAGGACATCTCGCTTTACTGTAGAATACAAAAGGAATCGTTTTCAATCTCGTCTACTTAACGACGTCACGAGCGGATGTGACGAGACACGGACTAGAAGTATCGGAAAAACTTGTTACGCCTTGTTAACGGAAGTTTATTGAAATTATTTGTAAACATGGTAATTTTCTAGCTTTGGATTTTCCGTGATTTGAATTAAACCGTAGCGATATAAACGTGAAACAGCTGTTCGCGAGACGTATGCTTTCTTTGTTTGGTTTTTGTATACGTAGAAAGGCATCAGAGAGACCCATACGAAGAGCGTTCATGAAGTGGACGAAAAACGTTTTACTTCATCTTTGATGGATTATGCTTAACTTAAATTTCTGTAGGAAGAAGTTTGAGCATTTACTGAATACTTAACGTTAAAATAATTCTGCTAGTAAACAACAAAAACAAGCACAGTTAGCATGTGAAAACACACACGTAATAAATGCGTTATTTTATATAAAATTAATCACCCAGATAATGCAGTTTGAAGGAACACATGCAATCATGGTTGCTACGTTTAAGGTATGTCTGAAAAAAAATAACTTACAAAGCATTTACATCAATTAAACGAAATTGACCCAGAATAATTACGAAACGTATAATTAGTAATTAAATATACACGGAAAAATAGTATATATATATATATAAGATGAGATTTTACTTAATGGATGTTGTTCTTTTTTGCCGACTTTGCTATTGCTATGAGTGACCCAACCGTTTACAAAGCTAAGCAGAATATAATGAAAGTTATGGTCTGGCCGAACGAAGAAGCTATCTATAATAAGAACAAGTACACGCACTATTACAACTTGATCCGGCCGGTTTACTGCTAGCATGCTACCTAGCATACTCTGTATAGATGGGGACAGTTGAGGATAGTGAACAGAGATCATAGCTCAATCTACCCAGACTTGACGCCGGACAGAGCGACAGTTCCGCGCGGGCTGATTTGAATAAGTATTGGCGTAAGGGCAAGAGAAGCTGCTCGGTCCGACGGACTGTGTGTATCCGCTTCTTTAACGCACTACCACCGGTCTGTAGCGCATGCTTTGCAATAGTTGTAGTGGTAGTAGAACTCGTGCTACTACATCAGCAATCCTACAAGAACAGAGGAATAGGGACTAAGGGGTGACGAGGGGATTTCGCAGCTCCTCGTGACCCAGCGGTTCTAGCCCCTGCCAACAGCGCCGCTTGAGGTGCTCTCGTGGCCGATTGGTCTGTTCCGGCGTGGCGGGTCTCGTTGCTCTACGCTAATTAAGATGTAGATAATAGTGGGTATTCTCTCGCCCCAGAAGACATTCGAGCACCGTCGAATTTCTTCCAACCCCCGTTGCGAATCGACTAGGCCATGCAGAGGATATCTGCGCTACCAACTTGTCCTGTTACTTACACTTTGTCTATAGGAGGTCTCCTGCACGCATATGCATGACTGACCCGATCTGTAAAACTAAGTTCTTCAAGTAAAATTCACTTGGTCTATTATTATGTATTAAGGCTATTTTGAATATGAAGTGTACATGGAGCTGAACTTGAAGGCCGGTGTAGAAAAACGTGAGCGTCTTTATATGTGTAAAATGCGTCATATGTGTAACGTTATATAAATAATAGGTATTTGCACGATCTCCTGTTCAGTAATACAACTTTCTTGTGTAGAGTTCCTGTGACATGAGAGATATGCAATGATCAGTTATTTAAGTTGCACTCAGGTCATTAGATTATATAAAACATTTCTGGGTAATATTAGAAAAAATCTAGTGAGAAGATGTAGAGCGATCTATGAATCCAGTTCGAAAGTTTGTTCTACATTTACAAGAGCAGGCCGGCCGCAAAAACGGCCTCGGCATGAGCTAATCTAACACACCATCATTCGTCCGACAGTTTACTAAAAATCGTAGAAATCTTCTATGGTAGAATGCATAGAATCTCGCTTTCAAACATGCATAGTAAACTTACATATATTTTTTAGCAAAACTTGTCTTTCTGATACACGTTGCTATAATTATAAAGAAAAATCCCATACTAGTTTTACTGAGCAATAAAACAAACATACGGCCATGTCGGCCTATTTTTTTTTTGCTAAGGCACTAGTGATGATAAAACAGCCGTTGGCAGAACTTGTTCTGTTTCCACGTGTTGGTTAGTCAAGTGACTGGGCATGAATTCGCTGTCCGGCGTGACCCACTGTGGACCACGCTGCAGGCCATACGCAGCACCACTGCCACGAGACTTACTTGCCTTCTGTGTGTCTGCTTGTTACTGCACCTATTCCCCACTAACACCACTACTCCTGTCGCTGCTGCAAACATCTAAAAACGTAATTTAAGTTTATGCAAATAAGACCAATAAGGAGCGTAAAAGTGGACTAGCCCAAGCGGGGCCAATGGGACTAAGGCAGCAGGATCTAGCCGGCAGGGAGAGGTTTCTTTTAATCAGTCAGGATATTTTTGTGGATGTGCGTAGATCCTGTGTAGACACCGTGTAAAAAGACTGGTAAAAGGAGAGATTCCGGGCACGCGAGATCTGCAAGCTCAAACCAAAGACGACGGCGACGACAGGAGGCTACATGGAGCGTGTAGATAACATAGACAAGAGAGGGTGATGAACAGAAATCTATTTGAAACGCCCGCAAAGAGGGCACTGGGGCTGTCCGCTTTCCCTCTTCCGAAAGACGATAGACACTGCTAAGAATAAAATAGCTGGGTAAGTAGGTTAAAAGGTTGACGAGGAGGATGGCAAGCTGCCGGCTTTGGCCTGGCCATCCACCTAATTAATAATTTTATGCGTATTGAGCATTAAGTGTGGTAGACGAGAAACTGACATTGACGAGCTTTGTTGGAACCGACACCTATTGCGGAACGCGTACACAACGTTGTTGTGTTCATCGATGGTCGATTCCGCTGTATTGGTTGAATTGAGTTAAGTCTTGATACGTATTTGAACGAAATAGGTGATTAGCGTCAATGAGCAATAGAAAGATAGAACAATTACGAAATCATTGCTTCACAAAATTTATCTTGAATAGAAACGTTTCATTCGCATCGTAGCATACATGTCGTACATTACGTTGCTTCTTCTGTGGGAACGAACGCTGAGACATCTATTAATGGAGCATTAGAAAACAGCTATTGTTACCCGGTACACGCACGGTACAAGCACGGTTGAATTTTTCACTATTGAAAGAACTGTATTCTGGTAGAGGGACGACATGGAAACGCAACAGCGTTACTAGTGCCTCGTCTGAAATCCACCAAAAAAAAAATCAGCGTTTTTTTTTTCTGTACGCTGTAAAGTTGTATCATTAGACCAACTCATTAGTACATTTCCTTTGAAATCGCTAACCTATTGGTGAGAGCCCGCTTTACACTCGTGCCCCCTTCCTCCTTTTCTTTTCCATCGTTTTCGTTTCATTCCAGTCCGATCACATATGAATCTGTATCACTGTTTCATATCTAATCTTATGTGTTAGCTGTGTCCAGAGTATTGTTGCTTGCTAATATGGGATATATGATAGCATCGTTCCATCAAGTACTGATATATATGATAGATAATGGAAATTTTGTACGACATTAGCTTGATGCTGCTGTTTCTCAGTAACTATAACACCAGAGGCTGTCAGCATTTCAATTCATATACGGTGGTGTCTGCTGCACCAGCATTGTTGACGAGGATGATGAGCATAGACTACGACAAGTCGCGGCTCCGCCTGTTCTATCGACATCGGCGGTGCTATATGCTTTCCATCTAACGTAACGTGCCGCCAGCGACCGCCATGACACTGTGCCCAACGATGGTCTTAATGCTTAGGGCTCTGCGTTACGTTACAGAACGCCTGAGTTCTAGCGGTAGCGTCCTGTCATCTCTCTCTTTATATATAGCATTAGGTCTCGTCTAGAAGTTATCCTCTGCTACTGTCTTCTGCGCGAAACTGCCAGCCACAGTTGGACGTCGTCTACCGGCATATGAACGTGGTGATGGCGGTGACGAGGGTGACGGACGGTGAAGAGGCTCCTGCAGCGTGGCATCATATCAAGCCACGGAACAAGGAGGGTCGCCTGAAAACTACAGCCCGCTCACAGTCTCCTACGCGTCGCTGTATCAGCAGGAATCCTTACAAACATCAGCGGCTTTGGAATCCTAATGCATATACACGCAGGCACAGAAAGGCCAATAGACAATACTCATCAGCCGTAAAAACTAGCTCTAGATGTTGCCTGCTTCTCATTCGTTCTTTGACTTGAATAACTTCCACGATGACGACGACAAGCGCAACTAGTATTGCTACTGCTGCTACTCGAACTACATTGAACTGTCAGCGTCGCTGAACGATTGCTGTTTCTGTTGCCAATGCTGGCGCGTTTTCTGCCGTTGCTACGAAGGGACACACAGTGGTCGCGATGATGGTAGTAGAAGTACAATGAAATAAACTGCTGCTGTGCTATAGCCCACTATAACGACACGCCGGACGCCGGTGGCCCTAGTAGAGGCAGCCGCTGAAACATTTGACGCGCGCAATGTTTACAATAGACAAAGTGAGCTACAGAGAAAAAGCGCGTCAGCAACATCGGAACGTGAACAGGGCTACGTTATGGGCTGACCGACGAAATTGGCTTGACTGTGGTAAAGCGTCCCGGCTAATTCCGATTGACGATGTTCACCGTCAGATGTCTCTTCGCGTCAGTCTGCTAAGTTTCGCTGTTACCGTTGAGGTGGCTACGCCAGCATTAGGAGTATCAGAAGCCGCAGCGGCATGTAATGATTGGTAACGGCTAGATGGATCGATCCGTTCATTTTCGTCTTCAAACACATTACCAAGACGATATCGCGTTGTCCATCATCGGCGAAGTTGCCAGATGCTCGACACAGGCCCGGACTGCTCAACGGTTTGCTTTAAAAAAATAGTTGCATTTTCGAAAATGTAGCATTCGGGCGTATTCGCTTTTCTTTGACCCCTACGAAAATTCACTATAAATGCAATAAAGCGATGAAGGTTTGTCGTATTTTGCGAGAAAGATTTCAAATAATAGAAGAGAGCAAAACTATAAAATGAAGAGAGAGAGAGAGAGAGACTGAAAAATTCGATCTGTCGGACAAAGCATTTCAGAACAGTTAGCGATATCCTCCAACAGTAAATCGGCGGTTAAACGTGTCAAAATCGCTAGAAAACTGTTGCAATTGAAAAACATCAAATGAAGAATGAAACACACAGCAGTCATTTTCACCAGTTACACCATATACCATAAAATATGATACACGCTACAGTAAACATCCCTAGAATAACGGAAACCGACCATAACGCCAGACAAAATAGATTGTCCTGTATATATGGACTCGTAGATGTCAAATGGTAGTGGACAGGAATCTTCACAGGCCTTTGTTCTGGAAAAAAGAAAAAGGGAAGAAGCAACAGATTCTGAACATAGTAGTGCCACCTGTGGCCACAGCGCGAAGCTGACGTACGCCATACACGGCCAAGACTGCTAGCGCCAGCTGGTGGCACTCAAAGGAAAGTGTATAGGTAAAACCAACTAAATGAGACTAGCGTGGAAAAGAAAGGCGCGTAAATATTTTTGTTAGGAATTATGTGATATTTAGGGTCAGTTGAAACAGCACTTAGCTATGGAGACTGTTTGAACGAACGTGTAAGCTTCATAAAGGTATTCGTGGATTATTAACATCAGATGAATGAGGCTAATAAAAACCCTTTCACAAGGCTTAGCATCACTTTATGAGCCAGATGAAATTCTCTTGTTGGAATATTAATTGACCCTAAAAATTTTCTCTCCCATAGGGTTCACATTCACACGATGGTATTATATATACAGTACTATATATATATGTAACATCACTTGTCCTCCCTTTCGCCGGCCCGCATTTTCCAGAGCGACTAGTTCTGTTGAAGGCATTCGAAACAGAAACTTTAGTGCAATGGCTTACTCGTACGACGCGACATGCACGAATACGTACTCACCTATCTGACTGAGACATTTACTATGCAGCTAAAGCCGGATTTTAACTCTAATTTTTATTTATTCTAACTTAACCTTAGCATATAAGCACACGAAGACCATTGTACACATCGTATTGTAAGTTGTCGTATTTGCTGTTCCAAAATCCGTCGAGGTGATCAACAGGAGGTCGAATCACTCGAACAGTAACAGGGGGGTGTGTTTAAACATACGGATCAAACCTTTTGTGTTATGGGGTCACACATTCAGCGCGTAACCGATAAGCTCAACAGACAAAGTAACCGCCCTATTCAAGCAATGTCGGCGGTATCGCACGACCATTTCTATTGCCGTCTACATTTGTCTTCAAAAAAAGGTGCTTGGAACACTCGCCAGTCCTTCCTCCTCTGGCAATAGAGTGCTAATTTAACTTGATGGTATCCCCCGCACTAACGGCTTGCCGTCTCCTGAGCAAGCGGCTATAGAAAGTCGACTAAGGCGTAGCCTCCCTGATTTTCTCGCTCCCAACCAGGTTCGACAGTCTAGCAGACCCGCGTATAGGCAGGACAATCAGAATCCTCTTCTCGTAAGTCAAACATACCTGGGCCTAAATAGAGACCCGAAACCAGCCTCTATGTCTGGCTGCCGGCCGACAAGCTCGCAGAAAAGTAACGAATCTCAATGTGTAAAACCGCATAGTCACCATTGCGAGCAAAGATCGAACGTAAGAGCCATTGCTCTAGTTGAATACAGCGAGCCGGTAGCGCATGTCTCCCCAGACCACGGATCGGTCCACTTTCTCTTGCCCCTTCAACCCACCCATGCATCTCAGGGAGTATCGAGCCTCGGTTTGCCAACGAACAACGAAAAACCACGAACGAAAGACTGGGGGAAAGAACGAAAGAAAATATGACTTAGGTAAGGCTCCTCGGGCGTTACTTCGCGTGGAGCAATTCAGCCGTCGCGCGCAGCACTATTCATTGCCAGGTAGTGATCGCGGGTACAATTCGTATCCCATTGCTCTTTTCTAGTAAGACTACTACAAGTAAAAGGCGTTCCGCGAGCGTAAGCCAGTGTGCGAGATAGCCACTGAGGACAGACGATCACCACAGCCACTGCTATCGCTGCTGTTGCTACTGATTTTGCTGCAGCTAGAACAAAAGTAAAGTACTGCCGTTTCATAAGCGATAAGATGAGACTGAGCTGAGGGTGAGGGCGAAGCTATGTGAAAATAAAAAATTACTAGTTATTTATGGGCTTTTGTCCCACTAGTGGTAAGCGGCGGCAAAGTTTTGGTGTTGGCGCTCAAGCGCCGGGTGCCTGCAGAAGCTGTTCCTCCTATTGGGGAGAGCTGCGCTGCGCACCATTATCTTTACGACCAAAGCATGTGCCACAGAGCACTGACTCTCTGGTCCGTAGTCAAGTAAAGCTAAAGGCAAAGAATCTGAAGACCAAGAACCATTGAGGCATCAGTAGCAGTAACAACAGCAACAGCTTCAACAGTACCGCTATGGTCTTAACTTTGCTTTTGAGTACTTCATGTACCCACCCTGCTGGCCAGTCGGCGTCCGTACCGATGTAACCTTGCTTACACCTCCGCGCTGCTGTACCTCGTAGGAGCTAGAAGGTTCAGGGCACGCGTGGCTTTGATGTTCACTCCTCAGCCCATAGTAGATTGATGTCAGCCACCACAACACTGTAACGAATAGGCCGATCTGCAACCCCTTTATTTACACCGTTACGCCAGTTTAGTCCACCCCCGATCTGAAGGCAAGGTAAGAATTCTGAGGAGGACACGGCGTTTGATGGTTGATGGTCGTCAGTATCGTTAGTATGGTGGTGGGAGTGAGCGAACACAAAACCACTCTATGACCACAACAGTCATCCAGTAAAAGCATGACTACTAGGGGGTTAGCTTCGCAATCAGAAACTGCCACTGCTAGACGATTTAGAGTGTAGACGTGATACGACCATACACTGCTTCGTGCACAATGAAAACGTTACGGTTATGCTATAATACCAGAAAAACAATTCAAATAGGAGCTTTATCTGCATTTAATGGGTAAATGGACTAAGAAAAAGTTTTTGCATTAAATCGAGCAAACTTATTAGAATGCTTGATTCAAAGCACCTGCATGGATAAAAAAAATCATGTAATTGTGCCCTTCACAAAATGTTATTAACAAATAAACATTTATATGACCTTACATGCATGATGTACACGTAACATACCTTGGCTTCAATTTAAATTAAAAAATGACAAGCCGTCAAGCTGCTTATAGCATGGATTGTTATACTACCTGAGTATCAGTCGGAGCAGATTCACTATATTAATAATTTATGAAGTTGAGTTAATAAGCATGCTTTATAAAAATTAAAAAAATTAATTTTATAAAAAATATTAAATTAATAAGTAATATTTGCATAGATATAAGCAGCATTCATTAACGCAAAACATGCCAAGAGAGACTTCTTAAATAGACACTATAAGATATATACCACTTAAGGAAAAGACTCTCGCGTTGATAATCTACAGTCTGTGTACCTTGTTATCCAATGGGCTCCTGTTTCGTTCTAGAGACTACTCTTCGCTGACTTGCATCTCTCAAGGCGGCAAAAAAACACGTTCCATACAATGTTACAGCCCACTTAAATTGACTCTTTGTAGCTACTTTCATCATCGTAACCTCGACCAATCTTTAACTTCATCATAGTTCACACACGCACATTCGCCTAAGTCCTTTTAATCTATAACGTATGTAACTATATGACTTCCAGAGCAATACAACAGCGACCTCGTACGTTTAAAGTATCCCTGTGAATGATTTTTGGTTGTCTGTGTGACTGCTCCGATAGTTCAGCTGCTCAACGCGTCCTTGATGAAATTCGCTCTCCTCCTATCTATCGTCTCAGCCGCAGTAAAATTATAGGGATCCACCATCCTGTACTGGGGGTTGAAGAACGTGATGTCTATGTTAGGCAAACAACCCACAAACATGAAGCTCCGCTTGTTTCAACCAACGATGGGTTAGTGCGCAACTAGCTTCCCGTTTTTCTTCATTCTCCTAGCTATACGCGTAGAAGCGCTGATTGCATTGGCGCGCGCCGCGAGCGATCACAGTCTGCGTCCTTGACTAGCGCGTGCTCTACTTGTTCCTTTAAAACTTCGTTTCGGTCTGTCTGTTCGGCGCGGCCTTTGCCTCACCCGTCGACTCGTTGCAGTCCCTTCATCACTACATGTAGCCATTTTATACATATGAATGTAGCTCATTCTAGTCAGAGCGAGAGGTGAGAGGTTAAGCGGGAACGAGAAAAAGAAGTGATCGCTAGTAATTTCGTACGAGATCAGCTCATTCAATTCATTTTTTGTGGGTCTTCAGAGCGGCGTTTTCCTCTGCGGCTATTATAGGGTATGGCTTAGCGAAGCCTGTAACCACGAAGCGCGCGAATTTTGTTGTTCGTTGATAAGTTCCGTTTTTGCCAAAACTAATCCATACTAGTAAGCCATTCTTTCATTTAGAGTACCGATGCTGTAATTAGCGAATAATCGATCCGTTGCCGACGAGTGTAACTACGTCATTGTACAGCCCGATAAACTCTAGACCTTCAGATTTTCGAAGTTATTCCCCATAATAGAAACAAGTCACGAATTTTCGTCTACTTAGCCTTCTATCTTGTGGAAGAAATCAGTGAATGAGAATCAAGGGGGTGCAAAACTGGCACAAGCAAGCTAAACAAATCTAGCAAAATATCGAGGTCGGCTGCACAGCCATATATCGCCGATAGTACATAAAAAAAAAAAAAAAACTTGATCCGCTGGTTATACCGATGGAATTCGTTCACGTGCTCTGCCATTCTTCGCAACCTCTTTTTGCATTGGACCACTTCTGATGCGCCATCTATCGGCCCACGCATATTCGCTGCGTCCGGATTTTTCTTTATCAGCGATGAAGTGCTCTCGCAAGAGAGTATTGTCCACTCGAAACGGGACAATGCGTTCAACTGAAGCGTAAATAAATACAGTGTTTTTGATGAATGGCTAAGTATGATCCAACACGATCGATAGGAACTGATAGAGGTTAGCAAAGATAGTCTGCTAGCGATGGCAAGACGCTGAGGGAAAGGCGGACGCGAGCAGGTATCACACATGTAGCGTGAGAGCGTTCATGGTACCAAACTCCTCGTTTGATTCTCCACCATCGGAAGGAGCTCGACACTATCACTAGTATTTGCTATTGTTGCTACTTGGGTAAAACAGTGTGCTCTTGTCATTGTGGCGGATGCTTCTATATGCATAGCTATTCTGGAACGAAATAATTAAAAATTTTTTTTTTGAAAAAAGCAAACCACTATTTTCCGCCGAAAATTAAAGCTGTTTATCTAGGAGTAAGTGAATGGCCAATTTCGAACTTATCGATCCCAAAAAAAGTGCCTTCATCGTAAAGTAACTATTCCACAACTTGTTTTCCAGTACGTCTTCGGCGTTGGCCTTTGTGACTCATCGCGATTTTCGAAGGTTTATTAGGTGAAGCATTTTATTGGCTACCCTCCGGATCAGTAGTTTCTGAACTAATCATTCGTCCATCCATTCCAACGTGCCCCAACGGGCGCCTTTGTCTACCTATGATTATGGCTTGACCAATTAATAAAAGGATAACTTATTCGATAGAAAAAAATCTTGCCTATTGTGCTATTTAATAAGCGACCTATTACTACCGTGAATTTTTTCTCGTCTCAGATAGCCGCAGCTTTCGAGCGCCACGACCACTGGCATCGTCACCGTTCGAGTCACATGGTTCAGAGCTTAAACACGAGGCAGTCGAGAACTTGGCTAATACTTCGGCTGTTACTGCTACTAGCTAGCATGACGACACCCACCGGCACCACGACCAGCCGATGCTCTAATCATGCCCTGTGTTTCTACCAGCGTATAGCCCTCCCAACGACACCAATACTGTGAAGCTGTTGGCTGGGCTGTTGCCGCAGTAGCCCAGTACCGATGAGTGGTGTCGCGGTTGTAGTCCGGAATCGAATCAGAGCGCTTAGTACGAACACATACATTAATATAGTGGACTAGTAACAGCAGACAACCGCGACGCTTCACACAATCGGCAACTGGCTAGCGCCAATCGTCAGCGACACACCAACAGATCGAGTTCCGCCATAAGTCTGCTGTGGCTGGCTGCAGTCATCGGATCGACTGGCCAACGTTCTCATCCTACAGTGTAAAGCATAACACCGCTCTCAGCTGTGTCTAGATAAGTACTATACAGCGGAATCTCGTCGGCCAACCTTGCAGCCGGATAGATTGCCACGAGTTATTCAGCGAGCTCAACATTAGCTGCAGTAGCGTTGGCAAGAAGAGCTTGGCCCGGTGCTAGGTGAGGAGGCTATGGCCAGCTGAGGAGGTAGCAGTGACTGACTCATCTAATGAATTTAGCCTCAATACAGTGCAGCCATCGATGATGCTTAGGCATCGACGACGCCGATGCCACCGCCACTTCGCCTGAAGCTTCTACGACGCCACGGCACCACTATTCGATAGGTAGAAATGACGAGCGGGCCGATGGTGAGGCCAGTGAGAAATAGTGCAAGCACAACGCGCGGCCGGCTGGCGCCTGTTTGTTATCCTACTCCATCCAAACCCTCACTCAGTACCACCGTTTCCCCTCCCCTTCCCATAACCTAACCACTCTTAGCTCTGTTTCTCTCCAATTGGTTACGACGGGAAGTTCCTCTCTACTGCAGAGGACTATGAATCCCCCACGCCCCACATACACACACGTTCCGTGCCCGACGATCCCCATGACTGCTGAGGGCCGGAGAGCTGCGTCTATGTTGTGGAAATATGGATGCAATACAGACTAAAGAAGGCTACTAAATTTCTGAGCCGTAGCACGAGTGCGACATGACTATGGCGGGATGAAAAGTACCCCGCCGGCCGATTATTGTCGCTTGCGCAGTTATGTTTCAGTATAACCGATGTGTTTGTTTGTATGGATGGTCGTAGGAAAAAGACTCTGGGTACGACGGAGTATTGCAGCTACGCTTCCGTCAAAAGGTTTTTGTATTTCTGCCCCTAGAGAAAGATCTACCGTTGACCAGCGCTACGACTGCTATCACCGTTACCGATGATGCTAATCTGCAAAAACGCATTGGAGAAAATGTGCGCATCCTAATCAAACATATTTTGCAGAGAAATGTAGTAATCATAACTTTATTATACGATGAGTCAGCAAATGGCTAATTATTATATAATATATTATATAATAATAAATTATTCTATTATGGTTCACTGATTTTTTTGGTTAGCGACTTTTGTGTTAGGAAACACACAAACCGAATAACATTACCGACGGGCAGCCACTAAAATGCAAGTAGATTTATGTTTTTCTAGCAAGTTGTAAGTAAACCCGCGCTGACCGCTGACGTTGAAACCAATTTTCTAAAGATTCTCATACGGCTTTCTTGTGTCAGTGAGGGTCTATGACTTAATCAAAGATGTCGGCGCATATATTTCAATAGTCTTTAATGCTTTCTAAAGGCACAGAACGACCCAATGGAAGAAAAAAACACCGATACTGCGTACGGTGCTGTTATGCCAGCATTTGTACGATTACCCACCGGCAGTTGTTGCGACGCTTACATTACGCCCAAGCGGAGTTAAACGCTAAGCACAAGATGACAAAGAAAAAGAGCTCGGCGGAATCTTTCGCAAGTGATTCATCGTCAGCGGTTCATACAACCTACACACGTATTTTCTTTCGCTCGACGGTCTCGGCTTGCGTCGGCCATTATATGAGCGATGTTGTAGGTAACACAACGCCTCCATATTAAAAGCAATGCATTATCATTTATTTTTGCCTTTCTTTTGAATCTCTAAATACGCCAGTAGCTTCAATCGCTGCTAGAACGTCGAACGAAATAACGTATTCAATTAGAACATGCTGTGATTTAAGCTAGCTTTTCCTCCATTACGTACCCACCATGAAGTTAATTACTACGAACAGTAATATAGAATCGGCGACCTAAGGTGTCCGATAATAGTCAACAACATAAAGTATAAATAATAATTATGGCGACGACGATGATGATCACAGTTTAGCAAAAGCCTTAGTCTGATGTTCAAGTGGCTGGTTCCTAAATATCCAAAGCGAAGAAATGCGTGTGGACATGTAACTTATACAAGAGACATGACAGCTGAACAGCACGCCAACATTAGTAACTTGACGATATTTCGTCAACATGTACACGGTCTGCCTGAGACATGTCAACACAATTTGATTGCATTTCCCGTTGTCTGACATAAGCTGAAGTTATCCATGACCTGGAGAAAGGCTCAGATGAGCAAGAGCTTCATGTGTACATTAACAGTACGGCCCACTGGGGATCCTCTCAGAGGTTTTGGGTCCGCTCACAACGCTGCGACGGCCAGAAGAGCACAATGAGCAAGTCTTACTTGCTTGCTTTTGCAGACAATTCCTCGACAGCCAACTCACACGAAGCCGACGTTACGACGGTCGTTCTTCGTCTTTCTTAGCGGCAGTAGCAGCTAGACAGGCGGTGGCGCCCGCTCCGTTCGCTGCTTTAATTCTCCACTAGCAACCCACTCCTCTGATCCTCCTTTAGTTCCCAGGAATCGCCTAAACCCCTTTAAAGCTTGTCCCCTGAAGCGGCCCTTTGCCTCTCTTCCTCATTTGCCCCTATGGTTTATCTACCCTTATCCATGCCGCTTCCCCACCCGCCGGCACAAGATTCCCTCGCCATCCATGAGTACCAGTCGTGTCTGGGAACATCGTGCTATGGGGGCCCTGGTTTCCGAAGTCGCCACCGCTGAGTTGGGCTGCTGTACGTCAGCCGCAGTCGTCTTCCTGCCGACTTCACCGTCACCACCACTGGGGACCAAACTAGCGGACGGGGGTTGTGGACTAACGCAACCGCCAAGCGCTCACTACTCTCAAAGACTCAACTCAACTCCCACTCGCTTTAGCTTGTGCCCTTCAAAGTCTCCGCGCTGTGCTGTTCCCCGACCTATTCTGTTGTCAAGTTTCCCCGGTCCGGTAAAGACCAGCGGGTTTCATTTCGCGCTTGCAGCGCCACCTGGTGAATCATTAGCGAAGCTTGTTAATTTGTGTCACTTAACTCTATGCGCCGACTCCAATAGCGGAGGTGGCGCCCTCTCGCGTCTAATTACGTAGCCATTAACACCCCCTTCTAAACCCGCCCGCCCTGGGCCAGCTAGCACACTGCAGACAGATAGTGGCGCCATCTGGCCTTAATTAGTGCTAACCCATTTGCTAATTGACACCCGTGCATAATCGAGGAGAACCGAATGAACAACACGCCATTGTCTGATCCCGGGGACAACATGGTCGCAAGATAAAAGCTAACAATTTTTTACGAATGTTTACATCTAATTAATTGTGTCGACCAAAACGTTAGCAAGCGTGTACTGAGTATAAATATATGTTATATCACAACTCAAACTGCAAAAAAAATGACTGCAGTATCCCTCCGGTTGGCTACGATACGCCTTTTATTCCCTTTTATTTAATAGGACGACTAAGAGAACAACGAGGAGCAAAATCTGTGTGAGGCGCCAACCCCAGCAGGGCGACCTTGTTCGTAGTGTGTTTGCCTAATGCAGCTATTGAGTGGCGAAGCTTTCCGTGTTCCTCGGTTCCCTCAGCTAAAGCGGCCCGGAGTCTCCTTGCTGCTCCCACTGTGGGCGGAGGAGGAAGGATCGATCCCTCCGTCCGTCCGTATGCTCTCGCTGACACACTCACTTACTCATTCGGTCGGTTACACTCGGAACAGCCGAGTTCTCGCTGTGACGGCAGCGGGCAGGGCAAGCCAACGAGTGCATCCTCTTTCAACCTCCGCTACTACTACTGCTACTGGCACTCTTCTGTGGCTAATTCCAACGTCATCTCCCCACCCGCCTCTTGACACTGCCATCAGTGATGTTCTTGAATATTAGTACTTGGGGCAAAATCGAGCCGACTTTTTTTTCGCCGTCATCGTCTTCATTTCCTTCATCATTTTTTGTCGTATGCCTCTATTCACGTTGCTTGTAAGCCAACAGTCAGGAGGCCGCATGACTCCATCTCTATAATTCCTCCGGCCATCCCCGACCCCTTTACTGTTCCTTTTCCCAAAGACTGCTCTACTCCGTAGCTTCCAAGATCAAAGCCCCTCACCTCCTGTCGCCCCCACACTTCTACCCCATAGGCACTATCGCCATGTCGCCCAGCTGTTCATTCCCTCTCCCCACCCGGCCACAAGTGACGTCACGCGCCAACACGTGGTCCTCACCATAGATTAACCAAACCATCCGCCGAGAGGCGACCGCCATTCGGAAATCCCCACGCGTCCACCGCACTTACCGGCAACGCAAGAAGTATTTGCCGTATAATAGATCTCTCAGGCTGTTGGAAACCTTGCAGCTGTCTGCAGCTAAACGAAGGAAAGCCGGAAAGCGGCATGCTCGACAGGTCTGCCCGCTATAAATGCTTTGACCTTCCACATGAATGAAGTGCTCGTAGATCACGTTCGGTATGTGGCTATGAAGCTGTCATAAATTTAATCATTCGCTTGCAATGATGTTGTTTTCCGTGCCCATCTCATCTCGAGTCATTGAACAAAAAGGCCATCATTGCGCTGACCAACTGGTGCATATCTTCCTTATAGCAGTCACAAGAATTACGAATAACAAGTCATTTTTGTGCTCCTGCTGTATGACTGTTTCTCGCTGCAGAATTACTTTACATTTCTGGAGCAACAATCTCGTGTTGTTTTCTAATGACGATTGATCCATCTTTTGTCCTGCTTATCAGATACGAGTGAATAGTTTACTGCGCAAAGTAGTCGAAAGAGGCGCCAATGAGGGTCACACGCCTTTGCTTTGGTTAATTCAAAGTGAAACGCCTGGGTTTAAGGCAGGACACCCTGTACACTTTTGGGGGAGAGCAGACCACGCGATGGTTGCTTGTACTCGCGCACGGTGGCGCCCCCTGGTTCTAATTAGTGAACTAAATCTCTCACCCTCATACTATGGTGCTTAATTCGCACCCGAACATGAGAAAAATAGACGACGAACCCACAATAACTGATACATACGGATTACGTTATTAACGCACAATCCTATAGATGACAAAAGTAGCAATATTAAAAAAAGTAATTTTTGAAAACATTTTCCAATGAGCTTGTTCTAGGATTAAATTTTAAACAAAGCCACACACACAAAAGGTATTGCAGACATCGTGAGTACATGTGAGCATTAAAAAGTCGGCGACCTTATGTTTGATAATACGGTTTGCCGGAGAGAACCGCATTCTGCTGGCGTAGTATGCCAGTATTTTTAGATCTTAACATTTCGAGACTTTTTCTTTGCTTACTTATGGACCGATAATGAATGTACGTAATATGAGAGGATGGACAGACCAAAATGAGCTACTATTGCCCCCTATAAACTAGATTAGGTTAAACTTTCGAAGAACATCTATTAAAGGTAGTGACTTTGGGGATGAAAAACGATCATATAGCCCAGTACTTGAAACTAAAGTTGTGGTGCATTTAAATAGTTTCAATGAAAGATCAATGGTGCGTCGCGTCTGGTCACCCGATTTTTGAAAAATACTCCTTAACAGAGCCTTCATTTGAATAAGCGCTATATTCGAAAATGCTCGAAACACACTTAACTTCGGAGCTATTCGAAGGCGGGTGCAAACTCGTAAAAACACGGCGACCGTTCGTGTTTTATTAAGAAGTCGTCATACGACAATACAGGCCTATGCCAAGACTTCGTCAAATTTTACTGCCATGTTTACGTGAACGATCCTTTAATTGAAATAGTTTTTGTGAATAGTACTGAAACCTGCATCAGATCCAGAGATCTTCAAAATGTTTAAACGTGACTTCTATCGGAAGTCTTATAAAACTTCGCATTTATGATCTATTCGTATCTTTTCTTCATCATAAGGTACTTAGGCAAGACAATTTTCATAATACTAAGTTTACTTAAATATTTTAATTAAGAAAAAAAAAAGAAAGAAAGAAAGCAAAGTTATTTGTAACTCTTCTATTATTGTTTATTTAAGTATGAATTTTGTTAAGCAAGATATAACGACTAAATATGTATGCAAAAATATTATAAGGAATATGTTATTTATTCAGGAAGCTAAATACCGTGGCCAGGTTCTGCAATACGGCGTTATATTGCCAGTCTTGTAGATATGGTATACATACCTAAAAACGTATGTATAGGCATAACTCAAGGACAGCAATGAAATTGCCCTGAGGGGCAAATGTGAAATTTATGTTGACAACTAAGAAAAACAATAATTAAGAAAGATAAAAAAAATAGGCATCTCATTTTATGGAAAAATCTTAGACAATTAGGCGTACGACCAGTAGGTTAACTGGAACAGATGTTGCTTAGTTTATAATAGCACCTTTTCTAGCTGTAAACCGGTATTTTTTTTATAATCCCATATTTTTTACCTGTGTTATAAGTATGATTTTTCCCTCTTCCCTACTGAACAGAGCAAATGTATCAGACAAATCTTAAAGCATCCAACATGAATTAAAACATGAATCACTACTTCATAATAAGCTACAGCGGTACAATACTCAGGGTACCTTAACCGGTCGCGTGCTGAAGGCGGCCTGCTCATCTATAATGCCCAGGTGAAAGAAATTGTTTAAAAAAATAAGCTCAGCAGATACTTAGCTTAAAAAACATGGTGAAAACACAAACATGGTTTCGAAGCAAACATTATGCACGTACACAGATACTTCAGCTACTGAACTTTGTTCAGTCGTATGTTAATGTGTTTCTACTTTCTACCTTCTAATTTAGAGATCTAGTCACTGATTATATCCGACTGCGTTTTGTTTAAAATGTGATAAACCACTGAATAAGACTATGCATTTCTGCATGCATTATTATTTTACAATCGATGCCACGGTATTTATATGAGCTTTTTCTTGATTTTGTTAACAGTACCTGGTGTGGTATTTGACGAATGAAGAGATAACAACAAAGCCCTTGGGTTTTTAGCATTCCTGCTAAAGCTTGGTTCAATAGCATCATTTTATCAGTTAACTCGAAGTAGATCAGTTGAATCAATTGAAAACTGGTATAAATACACCCGTGACAGGTTAGAGGGATAACGTACTTAATCGCTAACCTTAGGAACAGTAGGATGATCTAGGTTCAAATCCGAGCATAGGAACACTTCGTTTCGCGCCTAGAGCCAGCCGTCTGATGAAACGATTCACGACGATGCCAGACGTAAAACTCGAGACGAAGAAAGGTATATTGTAGATGCATCTACAGTTTTGATTCATTTGTCAGTCATTGGCCTATTTCAATTTGCATGCGTTTGGATAGTCTGTAAAAAAAGCGCCACTGAAGTAGTGTCCTAATACGTGGGCATAGCTACTGACACAGACAGACGAACAATTAAAGACGGGAGTACTCTAAAGAGAAGATTAGTAGATCAGATGATAAATATCAGGCCAGTTCAACGGTGTTTTTTTCGTATGTGCAGAGCCTTTGACAATATGGCAGTACAGATTATGATTAGATCAAATCTAACTGATAGAAAGCATCGCTGAGAGGTAACTTTGCTTTGCAAAAAAGCCCCCACATCTGGTGCTCCCGTTACTGTCTTAGCACACATACATGAATTTCATTAACATACTAACGGCTGACGGAAATTGCTAGATATTTCCTAATTACAGATAAATATATGACAAGTGATTACAAACCATTACACTGACGGACTGCCGGCTCGAGTTGCGTTATATCGCAATACCTTTTAGTAATAAAAATGTTTTTATTTCTTCCGCTTAGCACGCCATTTATCAATGTCAAGTTTGATAACAGCGCAAATATATTTAGCTGGCCATACGATGCCTCATCTGTAGGTAACCTATCCTGTAGGTAGTGTTATTTATTGTGAAAGACGGATGACACTTTTGGAGTCCTGTTCCTTTTTACCTTAGATATCCTATGAACCTGGTTTAACGTGATTGGCAAAGCAGCCAGAATAGACGTTAGTAGGTACGTTCGTTTAACGTGCCGTGACCAATAAAATCGAGCTGCCTTACAGCTTCGTTTTCGTATGGGTTCGTTCAAGTCTTCTTTTTCTTAGCTCACCTTCTCGATTACTTTGCTTCACTTACCTCCCTACTTTTAACTTCCCCTGATCTCTCAAATGCAAATCACCCGGGTGGTAGCGCCGATTACAACAACAGATGAGACGCGTTCGAACTACGATAATAAAGCGGAACATCGATACTTTACGCAGTTTCATCTGCGAAGAGTGTATACGAACCTATGTTACTGTACCGTAGCAAGCGCATAGGTGCAAGAGCGCACGTAATTATGGTTAAACGTTAGTTACGGTACAGCCAAACGCATTCTTCAAAGCACGTCGACGCATTGGCTGCCACCACTCGGAAGCATTCGCTCCAAATGGGGCCGACTAACTGTCGGCTACCGGCCGGGTTATCTCTGTATTCTCAACACGAACAACCAGTTTCTCCTTACTGCCTGACGCTGCCGCCGCCATAGTTATGTACGAACTTCCAATAACGCTCGTGGGTCATGGGTTCAGCCGCGAGGTGCGGCTGCCATTGCCTAATCCGTGGTGAAGGTCCAAAGCCCCGGCGCCTCGTATCCCCTGCAGTACTCAGCGCCGAGTAGCATACCAGCGCACACGCAGTTATCACAAGCCTTAACGTCAATGAATCGCTGCTGTGCCGCTTACTAGGGCTGGGCCTTTTTGCCTATTCGTCTATTCCTAGATACCTCCTGCTTTAACAGCGATAGCTAGGCAAATGGGCTAGCGTTTGCTGGGCTTGCCGGAAGGACGGCTGACCCTTTACCTGCCGATGGAGTGCAGTGGCAGCAATATGAGCAACGGCGCTATCTGTGATATTGAGAGCCGCTACCGCCACTGCGGAGTCCGTGGTTCGCTCATTCCCCCATTCTCGTGTTCGCTTCAGGGCCTTTAACCGCGGCAAACCCCGCTCCCCAGCGCTGAGTTAACCTCGGCTGCTTGGCTGGTCCCGAAACTGGCGACTTGCGCGCTCTAACTCCGCCCTGTTTCGCCGTCCAGCAGCCCCTGGAGTTAGCGGTAGTCGGCAGCAAGGCGGCGATGGTGTTCAGCAACGACACCGGTAACAACGGCAATAATAATAATGATGATGATCATCCTGATGATGTTGGTGATAACATGACGATGACAACGACGCAAGCAGATAAGTTTTATCGTAGAAATTACGCGATTATAGTTCGTCCATTGTCGTCATCGAACTGATGGACACACCTACCAAACAAGCTGGCGGATGAGCTTCGTCGAACCCCGCTGAATCTGACTGGATATCTAGCTTTCTGCGTCTGTCTACTTTGTAGATGAGCGAGCTTCCTGGATAGCGCTGCACGCGGTGCCAAACATGGCATACGACAGCTCGCCTGATGCTATGACAGCTATGCCTGAGTTGTAGAGCAACTACGTGCAGAAAGTGGCGACCCTTTAGAAAATGGGAACGAGCGAGAGGTTTACCTTACGATCAAACCCCTATCGCTCCCCTTGAATTAACCTATTCCATTGGGGGTAAGCGCTGCTGAAGAATGTATGCGTTTGAACATTGTGTTAGTTTAGAATGGCCTATAGACAGCTCACCATAAAAGCCGAAAGGAATCTAAAGCGTAGCTCACAATCATTGGCTAAATTGTGATAATAACAAAAGGCCAGGAAGTGATCACCAATTACGTACATCGTAATAAAAGCTAGAAGGGGTGAAAATTGGGGTAGAACTATGTTCGTGATTTCAAGTTGGTGTTTTATTCCCAGAGATGCCTATTACTTGATGTGCAATGAAGAAAGAGTAAGTTTCACTGAACAGAGCAATTCACATATTTATTATGACTATTAACATGGCTGGCAGTGATTTCGTATATGAATAGATGTATTAACGGCGTTTTTTTTCGCTATACTTGATAGGGCTGTATAGCACCCAGTCCATGTCACTAACCCACACACTTCAATTTCCGCGTAAAACCTTCGAAATATACCCGCCAACTACTTTTAAAGGTCTGTCCTGCCACTGAAGATGTAATTTCTCGTCTCCAGGCATTTGATCAGACTCCAACCTGTTTAACATTGTAACACAAACCAGGGCAGCCGGGACTCTGGCATGAGCACACATTGCCGCGAATAAAGAGGCCTCCATTTCGATATTACGCACACCGAGAGCCTGTAGCTTCTGTAAAAACTGAATCTTTCTTGAGTAATCGTAGTGACAGAAGGCACCATCAAGACGACCCTGAGATTCATAGAAATCTGTTGCACACATCGTTTTTCCGTTGATTATGGGAATGTCAGGGAACATTTCAAGGCCATGGGTTGTAATGGTTTCCGCAAGTTTTTCGTCAAGGGTACAGGGCCTGGCAACAACTTCGCCCAGAATATGAAAGTGATGATTCTCCCTTAAAAGATCATCGACTACCCCTGTGCTCACCACAACCGTTCCTCCGGCGACACCGACACCCCCGCTTGTGCCCAGTCTTATCATCGTTATGTTTCGACACTTCGCGTACTTGAGCAGTTTGAGTAACTCGTGCAGAAGGATACTAAACGACGGACAACCCATTCCATGACTTGCGGAAAGCACAGGACCGATTTTAAATATGGAAAATCGACTGCCGTGTCCGGTAAGGTCTTGCACTTTATGGTTGACATTTAGCAGTCTCTTCATATGCTCGGCGAATCTCAGCATTCTTTGCGAGGTTCCACCCATACAGACGAAACGCACATCCGAAAAGAGTTTTTCAAGATCATCTTTTGTGGACAAGCCGAGGTGGTACAAATAGTCTGTTTCCAAATAGTCAAGATGCGGGTTTTGCAATTCTACCCCATCAGCCATCTTCACCGTCCGATGCCTCGATCTATTTAACTGACCTTACAACTGGCGGTATAACGACAAATTACCCTTTCTTTAGTGGCAAGAAGAATAATCGACTTTGTCAGAAATCTCGATATACCTAAAAACTGTTGTACGGGCATATACATCGCAGGTAGGTTAGCTGAACGAAAAGGAACTGTTGTGTTCGACTCTTTTTTTAACAACATTTGTATGGATTTGCAGTATTCTATAGGTTACTTTTACTATTTAGAACGAACTTGCGGAGCGAATTCAAGCACCAGTGACTAGATTAGCAAAATTAAAGATTTTCTATTTCGTATAAATAAAAGCCACACCCTCCATTGTGTATGCTTTGAACACAGCGCTTGGAAGTATTCCTAATAATTATTTAACATTTTGCCTTTTTGTAGCCATTTGGTTATTTGTTGCTCATTTGGAGATGCCTTTGCCTATGAATTGTTCTAGTCAAGACATCGAAGGAAAACGTAGTTTCTCAATGTCCAGTGTAGAGGGTTTTTAGCTATCAGAAAATCTTTAGCCAGTTTTTGCTTAAATAGTCCAACAAGATTATTTCATATAGGATATTTGACAGGAACAAACTGGGTGACAGATAGACCTACAGCTATATATATATATATATATATATATATAGGTGTACGGTACGGTTTATTGACGAATCAAGCTTTTCCAATTTCGAAGAAAGTGAATCAATTCAAATTCATAGTGCTAAAGCAATCTTGCAACCAATGCGGTAATGGGTCACTGGCATTATGGAACGGGGATACGCATGCTGAACATCGGAAACTCCAGCGTGCAAAAAGGTCACGTAAGCAGCTGATTTGCTATTGTTGTCTCCGCGATGAATATTTACAATTTGACAGAGATCGAACACAGGATATGGCGTTTAGTGCGGCGCATTTGGAAAGTATTATATACATACTGAGCAAACAGTTGATACCTAAGAATGGAGTACGATTCATTGAAAATACTGCCATCTTTCGCCATGGCAAAAGGTCTCCAGTTAAGATGGCCACCCTGACAGGTTTTGGTTTCAGTTCCGCTTTAAGACACAAGCCCGCCAAAGTTCTCGATTCATAGCGTTGATGCTAATAAATGAAATACAAAAGAGTACAGGTCTGTTTACAAACTTTTGTAGATTTTTACTTCTACATAACCTTCACTAGGACATTATTAATCTTTGCGTCTAAAGGAACGCTAGGCCACGACCGAACGCATCGTTTTTGTCGACTTAAATGTGTCGTGTTTAGCTGAATCTAGTATTATTTTAACGACAAGACTCATACACGCGTCAAACCGCACACCTCGAATCAAGTTCCTGGAAAAAGTAATTTCCATGTACAGTCATTAGGTGGCGCCAAGACACTTCGTGGAAGTGTCCGGTAAAAGAGGGCAGTCTTTGTATGATTCGACTCCTGCAGATAAAGCATACAAACAAGCGCAACGTCTCCACTTCTTGTGGACGATCTAAAGCTCACCTCCAAACAGTCCCTGTAAGAATATTATAGTCATTATCTGTTAGCTATTCATCCTTTTGTCTTTCCATTCGAAGCGAACTTCACTCAAAAGCCACTCGACAGCTAGCGACAAGAATAACCCCTTTCTATTGCGGGAGGAGTGAAACGATTATCGACGATACCCCTACCACCCGTACGTTGTTAAAGTAATTTAGTCTTTAAGCGTCAACAATGATTTTTTTCATACGCGGAGAAAAAAACAGCTCGATTTACAGGCGTTTCGAGCCGCTGTCACTATGGCAAACGAAAGCAAATTAACTATACTAATTAGACCTACGTCACTGGACAGTGATGAAATGCAGAACCTGCACGTCATGTCGAGTCACACGATTGCAGTATACGTTGTCTTATGTTCGGTGCAGAAACGAAGCCTGACTAGATCCTTTTTTCATATTGCCGCAGGAAAACTTCGACGAAATAGATAAGTATAGCGCTCTTGTCTATTATTCACGTTCCGTTTTCTACTGTTCACGAGTAGAACGAAACGCTTTGAAAAAGCGCGAGTTTATACTGAAATTGGCCTTCTTACCGTCTAAGTGAACTTTATTCTCGCCTAGATCGATAGGCAACCAATTTTAGCACTAATATATATATATATATATTCGTCAACGACCGTGGAAACTAATAAAACCAGAAAAGCTACCATCGAGATGCTTTAGGTCATATTGTTCGTGCTGTCGGGATCAAATGGCTTTCATTAGTCGGCCTACAGCGACAAAAAACTGCAAACAGCTAATGTTGGCGGGCAAATTTTTTAAGCATTAAACTCATTCTATTCAGACCAGTAACTATCACTATGATTCTCTCTTACTATGCCTGATCTTAATTTCCTGAACATGACTAACGCAAGTTCCTGATTTCTGTTTATTGGTCTTCCTTTTAACTCCTAAAACTTGCATATTAATGCTATCCAGATCCCGGGTGCTTGAAAACCGTGTTATTTGGGCCCCGTTAAAACGTCCACTTACGGTAGTATCGACGCATGTACATGCGAGCTGACGTGGGCCCAAATGCAATTGTTCCTGTCCGAGGGCTAGCATAGACACGTTGTTAGGACAACGAGATACACCTTATTGTGGCTACATCCAGAAGTTACCCTTGAGAAATAAAGACTTTAAAACCGCGATATAAACGTTGGATTGCGCTGACGGTACTTAACTGCGCAATAACTAGGAAGGACGCCATCGCGCCGCCTATCTTCATATCGAGCAGGGAGGGCGATGGATGGAGACAGTGAAAAGCGCTTGATTTAAAAGGATTATTATCCGAATTATATATCGTTTAGTAGATCTGGGAACTACTTAGCAAAAAGACTCCTGGTAGCTGGAACCAGTTCGATCTACCAAAAGAATATTGCTATCACCATCCTTTTATATTCTGAAGGTTGCCACAAATAGAAAAACCTATTATTCGAAAAAGGGTTGGGATCTTATTCGAGATTAACAATTGTGCTACAAACTGCGTACCTTAGCGCCGTGCTGACATCCATAGATGAACTAGATAAAGGGGGTTATGCCCAGTTGTCCTCATCGGTTGTGTTTGGAGCCTATTGGCAGGGTCAAATTTAAATGTGGGGACTGCAATCGGCCAAATGTGTCTACTAGCCTTCGACTATTAATTAGATACGTCTGATGCAGAAGTGGAAAAGCGTGAGCTTAGGCTATGGTTTTTTGTCAACTTCCCATGATTCGTGTGTGATATAGCTTAAGACAAATACAACACCAAAGAAGATATCTTGTCGAGAGAGATTTAGTGAGCCTGAGATAATCAGAAAATTTTCGTGCCTTCAAAGTGTTGGTAAGACAGAGACTCTCATCGAACTGACCGTCTCACAGGTCACTGACTCGGCGTCATCAACCCCCATGCTATTTCTAGAATTACTTTTAAATGTTACATCATGGAGGCCCTAAAACGCGACTCCGTACGCAGAACTCGAAATACTTTATTTAAATTGTGCATTACATTCAAGTATAAAGCAGGGCTAAATACCCTCTCTGAACTATAATGGAAAGACGGCCATGACATTTCAAGCAACTTCGATTGTATGTCTTAAACCGACGTTGTTTTGTACCATTGCATCAATTCAAACTGAGTAGTCAGAGAAGGCACTGACCCAGTACAGCATCGTTTGCTGCTATTTTATAAGCATATGAATTGTCAATATATAAGGCAGACAGTGACTGGTAGGCTTGTGAAGACCTATGGCGACACGTGGACCAAATCATCATCCATCGAATTAAACCATAGTGATCTGAGCAGACGCGTAGATTGTACACCTGTTGCTAACGGTTTGGGGGTATGGCCTGTTGATGGAACATCCAATAACCCAGCGATTCAATTCATAAGGCGTTGTACTGGACTTCTCAATATTTCCTTATTTTCTCGGAACTGACAATTAAGAAGTATGCTAACAAGTGCGTGTACGAGCTTGTCAGCAGCATCTGTTTACAAACTTTTTTTTTCGGTAGTGTGTTTCTATAGTCGTCAATTGTACGTAAGTGCAAGCAGCTGAGTTCTATAAGTCATATGTATATATATATATAGCACAGCTTCAAAACCCGAGCAAGTGATTGTGCGCCAAACAATAAAGAAAAAGCGGTAGCGTGTTTTTAAGTAATGCTCATTAACTAGGAGTGACGAACCAGCTAGATGTATCATTTATCGAAAGCCATTTTTAATAAACATAAAATACGGTGCTTATCATGACAGTTTTTTGGTCCCTAGCAAACAACTATACGGCTAAGGAACGTTCATTCTCACGGCTAGAATTTAATGTTTCTCAACATATGTATTTTATTGCTTTATATATACTTAGAGATTATTTACTAACGTACATTTAAAGGTGCAGCTATTTCGATAACAGTGTAACCCCAGTTTTCCTGGATCTGACCGTAACAAGAAAATGGAAGTGTTTTTTTCTAAACGTGGCGCAAAGTATCGCGGATAAACTGTATTGTAGAACCTCTTTTGTACTCTGATTACTTGCAAAATATATTTCAAACGCTCTTCATGATTTGATATTTGCGATCGTTACTGTCCGAAATTAACTCTGAGCAGTTCCAATATGGAGAGAAGACGCTATATTACTGCTTGAAAGACGCATCTTCTTCATCAAAAGGAACGAAAATTATCGTGTTTGAACAAGTATAGAGCTATTGGGGATATCACTATGAAGAGCGATCAGTCTGATCGTATTTACTGAATTCTTCGTGTACAGCACATCAAGCCATGGTATATAATCAAGGCTGTATCTGCGTATAGACATATAATGCATCTTCGTATCGTTTAGCCTAGTATTTGGGTACGGACCAAAAAAAATGTCTGCTGATGATCTTAATTGGCTCGTGCATTACTGGATTCGTACCCCTTAGGGCTACAAAGGACTATTCCAGCACAGCATACGTATTACCTACACGTAGGTTATCTGCTTGACATTGTCTTTTTATATATTTAAACCTGAACCTATTTAGCCTATCATTGAATGTGAGAAAAAATGAGAACGGACATGTGGTTTTCATAGAATATATACGATCCAGCGGAGGAAATTACATTTTTCGGTGTTAAATTTTACTTTGGTACTCAGAACGGACGAACGCGACTTTATAATTAACGTGGCATATATTAATTGGTTAGATACAGGGAGAATAGCCCATTCTAAACTATGTACTATGTATTTTTGCCCGATTCACTATCGCTCGTATGGTAACGTAAAAGCTATTATGCTGACACGTCTTTTCGTTCTATTTCCGCGTGTCTTTAGCACTGTTTGACAACGTAAACTGAGGACTGACTTTGAAGTCCATCTAGCTGACGTTGTCAATGATTCTGGCCTTCGGCGCATAGTTTTTTCGAATTCACGAACAAGGCCATTCCCGATCTATCGTTTGAATAGAGATCCTTTGAGTGAACGAGCTGTTTCGCTTGCACTGCCACTTAACGGCCTTAAACGTAAACACGCATATATTGAGCAGTACGCCTTAGATAGTTGAAATTGAGGCTTTTTCGAAACTCAATTGAGAAAGTGATAGAACTGCAGCTATCTGAAGCGAGGGGTCGAATTTAAGTAATATAAATGACGGTGTAGTATATTTTTAAATAAATAGACATGGTGGCAATATACAACTCGCAAAGATACTGCAGTATTTAGTCACGATGTCAGAATCAGCGTGTGCAAGCCAGGTAGAAACATGCACCCTATATAAGGACAGATCTATAATTTCTAGTAGGATAAGGTACATGAATAGAAATATTTGCAGTAGGTATTTAGTTCTACAACGTCCCGTGACAGCGCAGTGGTAGCGTTTCTGGGCTTGAGAACGGGCGCAGATATAGTGCACTCCGTCATGGTTCTGAAGGCAGCATTCACGAGTCAATGGTCAGTATCTGCCTACGTAGAGTACAATACGTTATCATTGTAGCGTGGGTTAAAACTCATGCATGGTCAACAGTAGTTATCTATGGTGCCTAACAGCGGTACAAAACGCAAAATTTAGTACTGATCTATATGAGCGCTCAACGTTTCATTCTTCATTGTCATTAATTCATTGGATGTATTAAATTTTCATGTAATTTTGTGTGTCTTGGGCAGCTATAGTGAGTAGCTATAGAGAAAAATATTCATAGGCGGTTTGGATATTGGTATCGTAACTATTTATTTATATATCTATAACATACATGTGTTTACACAAAACATATATAACATAAATAACAAAAACAGACATATCTGACCGTGAAGCACAAACGACACTCAACGACAGTTGTGAGTTCATTAAGCTATATTATTGCAACGATTTCGGGCGAACGCTTAGGAGGGCCTTCTCTTAGGTATATAAAGTATATTAATAAAATGAACAAATGTACGAGTATAGTTTTCATGTATACAACGAGGTAAGAACGAAGAAAAGAAACGACCAGGCGGCCATTGGCCATTTTTTATTATTTTTAGTCAGCAATCTTGTTATTCCAACAGTGCACGACCCGAGTCATTACCTCAGCCGATGATGTCGCCGAAACAACAACTCAGTAAGGATTGTCTTTATGATAAGATGAAGTGACGGAAGGTAACGATGGAATGGTCTTAATGTAACTGATCAAGTTACCGTAATTTTATCATAACTATACATAAGTTATTTCTATCTATCTACGTTTAGCATTCGAATCATAGCTGCGACTTTACGCGTTCGTTTTGGTACGCCCAGCTTCCGACAGAGATTTAATACTGAAGACGGCTAGGTTATCAGTGTTTTTGTCAGTACTTACGTACTGGCATGGCAAAGCCATCTTGAAATCGGAAATAATATAACGCGGAAACATGAGCAGTAACCATAGTGATAAATAATTATATCTGAAAGCCTACAAACTGTGTCAACAACAAGTAACGACCGGTTCTCCTCAGCTAAAGGCTACCCTGTAGCCGAACTTGAGTTGTCACGTTCGCCTCTTTATGTGCTATTAATAAAAAAAAAAAAACATTTCAGACCAACACGCCGCGTGCTTTCTTTGTATTTTCAAAGCATTTTTCATAGCTTTTCAGAGTCATTCTTCTGTATGGCAATTGTCAAACAAAGGCCGGTACAGCCGTCCTGCGCGAGTTTGAGAGGGAAGTCCTTTTGCACTTAGCATATCCTCTAAACCTCGCGCCAACAGACTGCAACTTTTCCTGATTACTACCAAATTAACTTAAAAAACAGTGGACCTATATGTGTTTTTCTCCAGTATACATGGCCATAGCAACGCTCAAAATTGGATCAACGACAATTGCCCGTTTATACTTGCTATGACAACAACTTAAAAAGATGCTCATTAGCCATTTAGAGCACGCCGCCCCTTAAAAGTACATTTAACAATAAGGAAGTCCTGAAAAACTGAGATCAGACTTAAACATTTCCAGCAAGGTGGAATGAAAAAAATTGCTTAAGAAGTGGAAAATCGTTGTAGAAGTTTGCGAGGAATACATAAAAAGCTAATTTGCTGGAAGAATTTCACTCAAATGCGGTTTTTTTTTGTGCTTCAAGGAAAAACCGTTATTCCATGTGTCCAGTAAGTGTGTAAGTTACCGAGTATATCTTATTTTGTTTCTGTGGTATGGCGCTAGGGAGCTTTCTCTTTGCTCTACAAGGGTACTGGTCGTCCTTTTGTTCGCGCATATTTTCCGATGAGTCTAAACTGTAAAAAAGGGTACTGCTTGTAAAGAAAATGTGCACTTTTGGCACAGGCTTTATTCTGGCGTCAACAAACTGTCAAAACGCTTCTACAGCTGGGAGATATAGACCTACGTAACAGTTATTTTTGTGAAAAAAAAAAAGTCTAAGTTGATTCTATATAACTCTGAAAGTTGGATAGGATGCGTTGATTAAGTCAATTAGAAAAGGGAAGGAATAAACACTAGCGCCACATGTATTCGTCGAACTTCCATATACACTTAGGTATAATATAGCTAAACTTGCACAAACGTCCGCAAGTATCGGTACGAACCTTGTTGTTGTGAGGCTGCTTGCAACACTGCTCCTGTCTACTTTGTTAAGATGTCGAATCACTCTCGTAGACTGCCCCGTTGGCGTGGTAGCGCGCCATATTCCTACCTAAGAAGCTCCAAAGGAGCTGAGGACCAGTAATTCTTTCAAATTACTTTATGAGGGGAAGGTAGAAGTAGTCCTAACGTTAAAGCGGGAGTGGAAATAGGTATGCCAACGCTCATCTACGAGTAAGAAGCGCATACAAAAGTATTTTTATTAAATGTGTTTATTATTTGACAATAACGATGTCATAGCATTGAAGATGAATAGTATCTTTTGGTACTAATTAAGGCAACATATCTTTGATTGGGTAACATTTTATTTTTATAATACCAATAGCATAGTTATACTCTGTTTCGGCTTTGCAAATCTGACTCAGAAGTTGAAGTCATTCACCTGCGGCATTTTGAATTCCGTTGGCGCTTCGAACACACGAAATTTTTAAAAACATTCATATCGAAAAGGGAATTGCGTAGATCAGCAAAGTACGTGTGAGCTCAAATATAAAGTCCTGCCTCCTATTGTGTACGGTGCTACCTCACCATAACTAACCATAAGTTTTTGGGCGTGCGAACGTGCATTTTCAAATTTGGGTCTCATAGTCGCTGTCTGCAGAACTAATAGAGTGTAAGACAGAAATTGCGAAAAATGCCTGACTGCTTTGGTAAAGGGTCGAATAGGAAAGATGTCATACGATGTAATGCAGTAGTGGGCTGGAGCAAAAACAAAAAAGCTGAAATGTATCCATTTAACGTTCGCCATAACTAAAAATGGCCGCTTAGGAAAACTCGTTAGTCAAGATATAGTGGTGGTCTTTCACTGATGAGTGCTCTAGGCCCTAGGCCTATTCAGGAGTTCGGTGGGCTGTTCACACCCTTTTATACGGGTGTTTTCGAGGACGTGTTTAAGGGTCACTCGCTGTGGTGTGGCTGGTTTATTTGCCGAAAAGGTTGTACTCAAAAGGGGGACCATTTGCAATGCAGACAGCGACTGGCCACAGTGTCGTTGTTTTTTTCGACTATGATGTGATCGATCCAAAGCCTACACACCTACCATTATTACTAGAATGACGATTTTTTAAAAAAAAACTTGCTTCTCTGACGAGAAGCTTCTACTCACGAAGAAGAGAATAAATTACAATGTCTTCGAAAACAATTTTGCAGTGATCTTACTGCACCAGGAATGTTCGGAACCCACATCAGTCGCTGAGACTTTATTTTGCATCAAGAGAAAAGTTAACTGCCAAGGCAGTAGCGATCATTAAGTTAACAGTAACGTACATCAGTGCGTCACAAGGATAACGGGAAAAAAGTCACTTATCGAAGACGTTCTCAAAGAAAGAGAAAGCCTTGAGAGCGAGCGGATGGCAAGGCTGATACGGAACACAAATCTCGCTGCTTTGAACGGACTACCGGACTCACAGATTGCACGAGCCTCCACCCTTGCGGGACTGAGCATTTATCTAATAAGGCCAAGCGCTTGGTTTAAGTGTGACCTTTACTATTTGAATGTCCTTCTAGCCGCTACATCTCCTATTCCTCTATAAAACTATATGAATGCTGATAGAGACACAAGAATGCCCTTAAGGCAGGGTTCCAAGCTTGCTGGGCTATTCTCTGCGAAGCGAATTCAACCATTGGAAGTGAGGCTCTAGGATGCGTTTGAAGAGTTGTCCTATTTCGCAGCGATAATGCATTAACGCCCCATTTTACCTTTCTGAAGAAAAAGAAAGAATCCAAGCATATAATGTTCACTCTTCTAGCTATCGCCTCTGCCTAACATTAGTGGACTATCCGCATAATCTTGACTGGAATTGTCTATAACAAAGGAACATATTTCATATAATGGTAATGAAAACAGTATCGTTGTTTTACTCGTCAGTTTGATAGCTCAGCCAGAGCCAATTTAATTGTAGCACGCAGTTGAGCAAGTGTCTTTCATGGTACTGATGGCATCATTGGCCTCTTAGCACCATTCTTGAAAACACACGTTGACAGAGGAAACTGTGTAGATTAGCAAAAAAAACACACATGAGCTAAAATTTAAAGCCCTGTTTATTGCTGCCTTCCTGCTTCGAGGAAGGTTAGGCAGTTACCAGTGTAAATAGATGCTATACCTAAAAGGATAGTTTCATTTATAGTGCCCGCTTGGGAACGTACTCTCGATCGAGCCAGGCCGGTCCGAAACAATGCTCTCTATACCAATAGTGTGTCCTGATGTTTTTGCTCTGCCATCATTTTGGAACTTTGATCATCTACTAGAGTTCGACATAGGCTGTTTCCATATGTGACGCATGTGTACTGTACAAGGTTAACTTCAAAGCAATAAAAAATAAATTTTATAAAAAAATAAAGTTTCTTCAAATTAATGATGTTATCGTTAAGACGTCGATGTCCGTACATCTGTTTTTTTTTACTGGACTAAGGTAGAAAGTTTACAACTCTATTGCATTATGTGGTTAATCATAGATCGACTATGCACACTAAGGTTGCCACATATGTATATTTCATGGTAATTTGTATGCCCAGCCGATTTAACTAGATTTAATGTGATTATCTTTTACGGGATTAGTAGTTTAACTTGATTCAAAATTAGTCAGACATCCCTGTTGATGTCGGAAGCTATGTGAATGAGTGAAGCACGTGCGGCTTATAATCTACGACGCCATCTCATCATAGTTATATGTTCATCTTTTTATGCATCAATATGTTGGCTGGCTGACCGTGTGTTCTTCAGTCTATCGGACGGAACGTTTTGCTTGTTCGATTGGGGAAGTGTTAGATAAACGCTATAACGTAAGCCGTAATCTTGACCGCAAAAAGAAGTGTCCGTATGATAGAACTTTTCTCTCAGTGAATACTGCCGTTTCAAAGAGGTCACTACTCAACGAGTACTTGTCGTTAAGTATCGAAAGTGTCGAAAAGTATCCATTAATGCAGCGTATCGTTGACAACGACTATGGGGATGTTCTTAAGAACATCTTGAAGTATTATAGCCTGTGATGTGAATGGTACGTCGAGTCAGAAAGTTGCATTCAAAAATATACCGTTGACAATACAGCCGACAGTTGGTTAGATTTCTTCCTTTTGACTACAACAGTTGTTGGATCAAACCCGACAACCCTGTCTTGACTAGAATTTCTTAAACGCGACGTTAACCAGAAGCCTTCACTTAGGAAAATATATTATAGACCTCTAGCGAAACAAACTCATCAGGATTTTCGGTAAATGTTTATGTATGTCAGGTTTCATTGACAGACGTTCTCCGATTGTCCGAAAACTGATACAGTATCGCCTGTGGCGCCGATGTCCATCGCCAAGATATTGCCTAGCACAGAAAACGCATTGCACAGGTAGCAATGGCTATTGGGTTAACAGAACCAAACTGTAGGTACAAATGAAATCGCATAAATGCTCCAACTTGTAACGCTATCCTGCACCATAGCTATACTCGAAACAGGGATCAGAATAAGCACAGACAGGCAGGTATCTGATCTTGTGAAGTAGAGAGGTTACGGGAAGAAGGGGAGGGATGCTTTCTTGTATATAGGGTCGCTAGATAAATTGGCCTAGTGCTAATAACGTGTCATTCTAGCAAGCCTTCATTCGCTCGAAGAGATGGTAAAACTGTGTTTTTACCACAGGTCTCTCTCTGATGTAAAGAATTTGTGGCTTACTTAACTTACTTTTTCCGCAACCTCAGCTGAGTGTTTATTTTATGTTTATACTCCCTGTAACACCAAAGGCTATTTTTAATAAATTCGGCCTTGTGCGCTTCATTTTGCTGACTTCCGTATATATAGTCCTATGTAAGGCCGATTGAAAGGTACAGTGAATAAAAGATTGACGTCGAGGCACATAGGGCTATTGATATATTCTATTCTTTCTTCGGAAATTTGGAGTTTCCGTTAAAAGAAAGCAAACCCTTCGAAGCATTCGCTTCTGGAATAACAGTATTTGCCTAAACAACTCTGACAAGCAGGTTTAGGTTTTCTGGTTCAACTCCAACATCCACTAGAGCGTTCGAAAGTACATGACTGTGCTATCTAATCTATTTTCTAACGCCAATAGAACATTGACAATGACCGCGTTTGCTTTTCCCGGGACTTCACATAATTATACAGAGCCTTATAGACTGGAAAGAAAGAAAATGAGAAATACTGCACTGTCGAGGTTCTAACTAGTGGAATATAGCTGCCCTCTGCATTGAGGGCTTTGCTATTAGCCGATCAGCTAATGAGATATACTTTTGAAAAGTCCTATGGGGACGTTTTAGGGAATATGTTTGGAAGTCATTGACGATCGTGTTGCTGAATAACTCCTATTTCAACGTTCAAGCGGCGTTTGGCCTTGCCACTGCAAGCAGTAGGTGCCGAAGCGGAAAAGTGACTTTTGTATCATAACTAAATGTTTATCAGTAATGCATCCATCCATTCAAAACTGATCGTGGCTCCCCACAGGGAAAGCTCGTGACCGCGGGCTATCCGGCAATATATTTGACGTTTGAATACTACTTATCTACATCATATACACTATAGCATCACATAATCAACACCATGTAAGCCAACAACAATTTCTCCGTCAAGCAGAAGACAATAATTGTTTTTGGGTTGAAACATGTTACACCATTACCTAAACACAGAACGCAGTTCAGCGGTCCTGACTATGCACTGACCTCGAAGTTTTGAAATACAGCAATGCTAGCCAGGCTTATCTCTACTGGAAGAAGTATTTTTGTTTTCCACTGTTTAATGGGTTGTTGCTCATACTTTACAGCTGTAGACAGAGATTCCTGAAGACTAAAAATATAGTTAGCTTACTTCGTTACCCGGAACAGAATGGATCGTCATAACAGTATCAGAAGCAAAGCTTCCGATCTATTTAGAGTGATACTGAAGATTTTGACAAGCAACAAATTGCCGGCAAACATGCTAATATATGTTTTTTCCAGATTATCTAAAAAAGTGTTCTTAACCGTCAAAAATTGTAACTTGCGTTTTCATGCAGAATACTCGGTTCATATTTTCAATATGATGCTCAGTCAATATCCTCGTATCTGGGAGTCTGCGGTACAGCAGAACTTCAAGGCCGCTAGCAAGTCTTCCTGTCTTGTCGCCGATTAGCGGACTTCACAAAATATGCTGTAAGCTGCTAATCTCACTCTCCTCACCAAGGACAAAAAAATTCTCTCTCCATTTTCTCCAAAATCTCCATTTTATTTAACTACTAACGGGAGCAATTGATGATGGGCGACAGGGAGCGATTGATTGACATCACAATGGGCTACTGCTATGGTACACGAACATGGACAAAGTTGCTGTCATGACGGCCCTGGCGAAACCCATGAATCTATTTCAAACGACGTGCGCGGCCTATGCACTAGGTCTTACGTTCAAGGATACGCCTATCACGAAGTGTCGCGACAAAAAGTTTGCCATTGGGTTCATTAATTCAATGATTTTGTTATATATCGTAGATCACTAGGCACTGTCTCCGAAGTCGCACTACCGTCGAAACTATCAGTAATCTCACAGGAAGGTCTTCGCGCACTTGTCATGATGTAGACCGTTATCTTCGACGGTAGAAAAAGATGGCTGCTGTACTTATGGTATATCTGGAACAGCACGCCGCGATACAACAGATAAAATTCGATAATCTCTCTGATGAGCAAACAGATGGGCTCAACTAACTAAAAACTGGCACGCAGGTATTTTCCAAGAGCTGTTAACATTCTTCAAGGAGCAGCGGTCGTTGAAATTCTTTCAAAGCATCTAAGAGAGAGAGAGAAATTTACGTTTCCTGTTATTAGAAGCTTGAGCTTTGACAAAAGCTGCCACGCTTGCAAGTGTAATACTGTTACTATGACACTTTATACCTATTTACAGTTTCTAGGGAGAGTTCCAGCATTGTTCCTCAGAGATCCCACTACTGTTAGAGAGAACCAGCAATAAAATTCTAGATTTACTAAGAAAATTGGTATCGATACCGAAATCTGCCGATGTCTAGATGTCCACGTATCTTGACAAAGACTGTCCGAAAGAAGCACGCAGAAGCACAGAAAAGCAAAAAAACGTGTACATCCCACTCAGAAGAACTAAACTAGAGTGAAGGTAGCAATGACGGAAAGGTATACTCAGGTAACGATCCTGCCTTTGGCTTACATCAAACAGAATAAAGCTGACATTGCTGCGTTCGGGGCAAATAGCAATTGAAGTCCACTACTGGCAGGGGCTTACGGGTTCCCTGTATGCTAACTAGGTGGATTTTTGAGAGCGAGGAAACATTCAGTATTACGCAAGAAAACGATGTATGACCTTCAAATTAAATATTCATAGTTTAAAAACGAAAGAATTATTCCATAGTCCACAGGAAATTAAAGAGCACAATTTTAGCTGTTGTGCCGAGAAGGAATCACTGGTCCAATTGACGACCCAGAAACGATAACTATATCAAATGTTACCGAAATTACGTAATGGTGTGTTCCTTGAAGCTTGGCGGTGTTAACAACTTCCTACCTCGTCAGATACGATAAGGTCGATTTTCAAAAACGCAGCTTATACATACAAATGGTATAGGTTGAATCCACCAGTTCTCGAGGTAATTAGAAAAGTTAACAGAATTCATGTTAAAGTTTTCGTCGGTAAATTCCAGCAAAACAGAAATTCGGTAAGTTTGCTGTTTCCCGCTTTTGCCATTCGCCGCGAACCTTTGGATATAATGCTATATGTCATTGAACGCTGAATTATTCAGCTCAAAGATGTTATTTTCTATAAATACAAAAGCTTTATTGTTATCATTATATAATGACATGGCTGATCAAAGTTTTATAACTGCAAAATCACATAGTCTGCAAACCAGTACAACGATGTTAGCCAAATCTAACGTAAGACACAAATGTCAGTCACACTTTTCTCTTGCCACATACAAGACAATAGGTTCACCGTCAGGAGCAGTGAATTTTGCTAGTTTTCTTTGGATCCGTTGAAAACGTGACCATCAAATGCGCTTCCTGCAGTGCACCTGTCCAATTATTCCAATACCTACATCGTCTATCGATTTATTAATACTATATGGCCATTTTTGTTATGTATTAATTTTTTCTAGTATCGGGTATTAGAAATAACCTGTTTCTTTCTTGGCTCCTCTTGTTCCTTTATGGCAAACAATAGCACAGATTGACACTTGCTTTGAATTTTCGTCTCAACGAACATACGGCGAACAAGTCAACAGTTCTTACAGCTTTCGTGGTTTCCTACTCGCCGTACCCACACCCAAACTATGGCGTCTCAGGCTTTGTGTGTTCGCTGCCATCTTTTCCAAAAACTGTCAACTCGTGGCATTCTTTCACCAAAAGGACCTCCTGCACAAATCTACGCTATAGTAAAGCACGAACGAGTATTATCAACCTCCTCTCCGCTATGTTCCTTAATAAGGGCAACTTCCATATTGCTGCTCCGAGCGTCGGAATCCATAAGCTCCCTAGTCGACCACCCCTTTCTGGTCGTTACCTCCGTTCGGAGTTCGGCTCTTCTTCCGTCGAACACAGTGCCCCACCTTTTGTAGTCCTAGTCACCGCTAACATCGCTGCGGCCGCTACTAGCTTTTAGACCAAATCTGATCGTGCAGCGGTTGCTGCCTTCAAAGACTACGACATAATCTTGCCGGTTTAGATCGGAGCCCTGAGGTCTCTGTGTGATCGTGAATGGATGCATTTTGTATCGAGCTAACACTGCCAGCTGGCTAGTCAGGGATGAACGAAGGGCCTTGCCTCACAGCGGCGGGAAACTCGCATAGTGATACTGGCAGCAGTCTTACGGCTGCTACTGAGAGAGACAGAGAGAGAATAGGGGAGAGGGTGTTGGGGAGTTTTAGACCGAGATGGACGGGAAAAGGGGAGGGGAAGGAACAAAGGGGGACGAGCTGCCTAACCGGAAGCGGCTTGGGTCGATAGTCGAAACTCGCGTACCACCAATGTTATCGCCCCTGCCTCCTCACGTCTTCGAATTTTCAAGGTTTGTCGCATAGGCCTAAATATAACGCATAGCTATTAACAGCGGGTTAGTCTTCTGCCCTACCACGTGCATACATGTATGGTGAAGCAAACAACACAAAAACAGATTTTGAACCAGGCCCAACACCAGCTGCCGCCACCATTGCTGGCTCATTGTTTCGATATATTGATGAAACAAATATATAAGCTAATTTAGAAAATACGTTTTCTGATGTTCTTGTACATGTACGTATGGTCCTTACATGTGTTCAACGTCAGCTACACTTTGCAGAGGCCTGCTTGTCTGATTTATCTGTTCATAGGTACAGTATGTAATCATATATGTTAGTGTACTAATTATCTTTAGACATTTTCAAAAGGACAACGTGACCTTTTTTATAACTAGCGCTTTTGGTTAACCGACTAGACGCATACATGCCCTGTTGAGAGCGTGGATATATGTGTATATATATTGTATGGATAATCTTTTTACGAGTCCGATATGTTTACTGTGATCAAGCGAAGATCGCACATCTCAACTGCGTATTCCATATTTGAACGTAACAATTCAAGCTTGTTCACACTCTTCTTCTTTTTTCACACTTCTGCCCTTCCGTTGAAAATTCTGGTATAAAGGTTCTTGCCAACAAATCGTAACGTGCTCTATCGGATTAGATTAAATCGTACAATGGTATCACTTAATGACTATAAAGAAATCTTGGCCTGATTTTCTGTTGGGGTCGTTGCCTGTGCGGACTAAATTTCTGTTGCCTATGTGATTCGTTTAGAGATACTAGCCTTTGAGCCCGCCCGCGCACTTTCTTCCCCTCAATGAGCCGACCGGCAACTCTTTCATCCTGACAAGTTCCCGGAGCCTATGGGCGTCTTAACTACGAAACTCCTGGTCATTTGCTTGTACGTGCTCTGTTAAAGGGGAACAGCGGCGGATTGGGCGAAGAGTCTCTACTTGACGGGGTGGGAAGGACTGCTCTGCGGTTTAAGCGTAGCGAGCATCGAGGAGTCCTTGGGTGGGCGATAATGTGATAAGGTTGGATATTAAAGGGTTGAATGCTGAAGGGCAGGCGGATGGGGACCCGCCCTAACTGGTCATACATGTATTCCTGTTAGGACCCACCTCCTTTTGCATAGCTCGAAAAGAACATAATTAACCGCAGTTCAGCATTGTGTGAGGGTGGAACGATCCTAATGGTTACAATGGCAACACAGCATAGGATGCTTATTTTGACATTGTGTAAAATTATCAAAGAAAACAATGGAAATTAAGACAGACATACACAACGAAGCTAATAAGATTTTATGCCATCTATTTTCATAAGAATACTACGAATTTATGATTCTGTAGGTGTTCTGTTAGCTGAATCAAGATCGTTGCACCAGTGACGATACCCATAGATAAGTTAGATTAATATAGCATGTATGCATTTCAAACGGTTCAAACTTCTACGTATGGAAATAATTATGAGCTATATACATTAAACTGTTTCTATTAGATTCCTACGACTAAACGAGTATCACAAGTCAGTAAGAATGGAGCAGTTTATCAAATTCTACCTTATATATTAGCAGTAAACTATGATTTCAACAACGAAAGACTAATTACTGGACACCGTTACTGAAACAGGAAATCTTGGTTTTAGCGACACCATTGACGTGTGAGCATGTTATCAACGCCCGTGAGTCTCAACTAACTCCCGTGTGTATATACTGCGGCAAAGGAACCACCTATCCTTACGCCGTCGCCCGGCGCCGCTTCGCCCCATTCCCGCTTTTGCCCCCCCTCCCCCCGCGCGTACGTAGGGTGCTTCCGAAGCCTCTTTCACTATCACTGAGACCGCTAGAGCTTCTTCCCTGAAGCTAAACAGGGTCCCTTGCAGGAATTGTCCTTGCTGGCAGGGTCCACGGGGCTGGACTGGGTCAGGGGCAAGGAGGTGGGAATTCAACTAATGAGTTGAGGAAGACTCTAGGCGCCGCCTCATTTTAACGATCTCTCGCAAGCGAGAAACAGTAAAAGGAAAAGGGAGAAGGAAAATTAGGAAAAGAATGTCAAGCCAAGGAAAGCGGACAGAAAGGACGCCAAAGGGTCAGGTCAGAGATCGAGTAAGCAAGAAGGGAAGGACGCTGTGCCTTCAAGAAGACGAAGAGGAAGCTTCTGCAAGCAACAACGGGGCTGTGGCATCATCCCTTAGGGAACTGAAAAAAGGAGGCGCGACGACGAAAGAATAACACTAATGTGTCTCCTTTATTTCGCGTGCATTTACTTCAGACTGGGCTGGCAGTGCTGACAGCGGCAAACGCATTCCCGTCTGCTATAGGGGGGCTGAAGCTGTAGCAGGATACGACAGCCCTGGGAACGCGAGATAGAAATAAGAGAACCTTACTTTTCTAGCTAGCTAGTTTACCAACGTGCTGACACAAAATTCAGAAAACGTCCTATACTACCACATTGCAGGAACGCCGGACTAACTTCCACTAATTATTAATACAGTATATATTTGTCGATCAGAAATGTGTAGAGTTGTTCAATAATGTTTGCTTCCAAGGGGCTCGATGGGTAATTAGTTTATTTACGTGATAAGACTTGTGACATGCATTCTTATACGATAAACTGCACAGAACGCATGAGACACAAGATGGAGACTCAACATGATGTAACATGTTGTTTCAGATAATTATTATTGTATGTTGTTATAAATTATTATATATATAGGTTCAGGCCAAAAGAATCTAGACAGTAGAAGAGATGTCTGTGAGCACAAAACAAATGCTATCTTAATAGGCAAAGCAGTAGAATACCATCGTTTGATGCTAAAGAGATGAGCTTGAATACGTGTCTCAATGTGCACATGTCGTCTTGTTCATGCAAAGCACAAATGAACCAACCAATGGGTTGCTACCGGCCATTAGTCGGCCTATAACGATTAGTAGTAGCAATAAGGGCGCACGAATATGACCTTCTTTTAATTATTACAGCCGATTAACCTAATACGAAACCTTTCAGGATTTCTTGGAGCTTCGGCTGTCTGGGACACCGCGAAGTGTTGTGAATGAACATTGTTAACTCGGGAGCAATGATACCTTCAATGATCAACTTTACTAAATTTATAGATTTGAGTCGTTACATTCACCCCCATGGACTTCTTTAAAACCATTAACTGGATTGTCTTTATTGATTGCTAGCTGTTTCGTCTGGTGTTAGTAATATACCAGCGTATTTTCCAGCACCGAAGTCAGCAGCAACAACTTTTTACTAGGCCTCCTGTAACTACTTTCAGAATATCAGTTAATAGTTGTTGGACCAACGTTTAATAAATAAACCCTATATATCATATGCACCATAACGTAAGTAATAGAAAGTTCGAATCATAGTAATCAATGAGGTACCTTTTCGCTGTAGCAGTCCTATCTGTACCTATAATAAAGAAGTGCTACGTTAATTTGCAATATTATTTTAGCCGGATGGAAAGTATAACCTTGTTTCGTATTCCACTCATATCACGATCTATACAGGGACTTATTCAAGTAAACTATAGTATATTCTTCTTCTTCTTTGATACTTACCTAAACGTGTCCTGTTCTAGTTAGCCTAGGAGCGTTTCCTAGTCTTTAATTTGACATATTTCCATAGGATCAAGAAATTCGTCTTTGAATTGCCGTTTGGTAAGGACACTGCTTCTTTTTCCCGATAATTACTGTATTTTCTTTTTCTTTTTGGTGACGTCGGTCGACCAGATAAATGTTATTAGGTGATACTCAAGGCGGCAGAATTTCGAACTAAAGGCCTTCTAGCTTTTTCCTTTTTCTTCACAAGCTTATTGTTGTACAAGAGGCATTGACTGGAAACTGACAACTTACACAAATTTCCCAGACGTTGCAGCTAGAAAGTGTTGCAGAGGCAAGAATCTCACGTTAAGTTTAACCTGACCCTAACTTTTACCTAGAGTATCTATAGTAACTCCGTAGTCATTCTAGTAATAAATTGCGATTTAGAGGCAACGTATGCATATGCAAATCAATGATATGAACATTAAGGAAAAGGACATTTCTCCTACACATGCAAATTGTTTTTTAGCCTTAGAACCTACGATTAGGTACTAGTTTTTACAGCGGTTTGACAGTTTCAAGAAGTGTCATTGTTTCTTGGTGAAGGAACCTGCCTCGACAATTGAAGGCAGCCATTTTTGCTGTAAATAAAAGTTGCTGTCTCTCTATAACTTTAACAATTATTTATCCGGCCCAGTTTTTGATTTTTTCGGTTCTTAAAACACACTGGAAACTGTTGAATTTGCATGAGATGTCTCTTTCGTCGCTTCGTACTATGCAATTCTTTTTAAGGTTTGCTACTTCATCCCTGAGTGGTTGCTCCCACTGTTACTGCCGCTGAAGAGAAATGCGTCGAGGCGCATGATCTGAACAGACATTTTCTTTGCTCTTCTGCAGTCAGTGTAAAGTAAACTTAGAAAGATGTTTCATTGTCAGTGCGCTGAAGTTTGGACGCGTCAAGAACAAAGGGGGATGCATGCCTCAAAGCATAGCCCAGCCTGGGATGTATCGCGGCCTTTCCGTTGTCTTTGTCAAATTTCACGCTGCATTCATTCTACTGGAATGAGTTTGTCCGACAGAACAGATACGTACGTTGGCCATAGAGGATGAATGAATGTCTAAACTTCAATGCATTGTCAACATGAAATTGCTAAACTAGTCCAATTACGAAGTTAGTAGATTAGCTAGACTTGGGTCATTTTAGATATTATATTAAATTTACTGTGGCCTGATGGGGCAGCTGGTTATTATTATTATTACTATTATGAGTAAACGGATGACGCTTGCGTTGATCCTGCTGTCATCGAAGAGAATTATGTCAGTTTGCTGAGAGTTTCTCTGAAGCAACTAAAACATTCAGGTGAGGAAATCGTGCTTTGATCTGATGCTATGATTGGATGGTCAGCAATCAAAGGAAGTAGCTTGAAAAGTATCAGGACAAACACAGAAGAGTCACCCGGTGATATTACAGCTGGTACTTGCGATCGAAAAAGAACGCTCAGGTAGCGTGTTATACAATATAGCTAAACACATTCATGCTAGTTTGATCTAGCTATATAAGCCATTCTTAAAAAATGTGCTAACAAACTGGGCTTACAATCGGCCCCTCGATTCATTCAGTCTCAAAAAGCTTACACCCGTGGCCAGCTGTAAACTCACGCAGATACTTTTATACGAGTTCGTGGATTGCAGAACAACACATTAACATTTACAACTAGCGGTTACCAAATGTTTTAATTCGCATATGCGTATTCGCCTTTCTATCTGAAAATGGCCTTGAAATTGTTTTTTTTTTTTGGTTTCTGAGGTTTTCTATCCCAAATTCTGTATAGATGGCCACGAGAAAGTAATAAGGGTTAATGTAAACTAGGCTATTTATATAGAGGCTTATGTGAGTGGAATATTCTTTAGTAGCAATTAAAGGTTCTTCAATAGCTGACATGCCTCTTGAAGAGGGAAAATTTAACCTCGTGCTCTATGAAAGAAGGTTTTTCTCACACCATAGATTTCAACGGACTGAGTAAAACTGCTGTACATATCCCTATGATTCAAATGAACATTTTGGCATAAAAACCAAATATAGCATCAACCACCTTCTATGTCGTAAAAATAAGTTCTAAGCTACTTTTGAGTGCTATTCGGAGCGACTGTATAATAAATTTCACTTGAAAAATAATCGCGGCTGATGTGGCGTAGATTTTGGCGCAAACTTTTGAATTCATTTTTCACTGGAATTGCTAAAATGTTGAAAACAACATGTTCCGTACAGCATATTCGTTTTTGAAGCCAATCAATGAATCTTCATAGATATCAACGATTTTCCAGGTAAGCTTACACTACACATCTTTACAGCTAAAATTAATATTATTACAGGGTGAGAATGGCAAATAGTCAAACATGGCGTCCGTTTCTTCCGCGCACACACTAGTGGGAACGAAAATACGTTTTGCGTTTTTGCTATTGAATGCTTTACAGAGTTAATTTCTAATAGATATCAATTGTCGTAGCAGTTTATATAGGAGCAATCAATTTTTTGTTATAAAACGTATTCTGAGGGATTGTTTGAGAGAAATAACATACATTTTTTGATAGCGAAAATGGATAAAAAAAAAACCCAAACCCACCTATAACAACTGTTTCATTAATGCCACACGGAAATAAGCGTTTTTTTTTACATGGAAGTCGACCTAATGGGGTCGTTCTCGTCGAATCGAAACGCTATACATATTTATATACCGAAAATTTCAATTTTTCGGTTGAAAATAACGCTTAAAAAGGACAAAGTTAACATGGTGTTTTATATAAGCGGGGTATTTCTTTGCACCCAATGACAGATCGTAATGAGCCGAGCATACTCCAAATACATATTTCTTTACCTAAGATTAATATTTAACTATATTAATAATAAAGAAAAAAACGGCAGTGTTTTTTAAAATAAAAGATTATTTTAAAATTAGATTAGTTTTCGACAGTAACTTTTGGCGACTGGGCTCATTCTCGATATCTTTCTCAAAGAGACAAGTGATATGCAGCAGTCGCTGTTACACCTTTAAGTTAGTCACCTTCAATCTTTAGAAAAAAAAAAGTGCCGTAATATGGTTGGGAATCATACTGACCACGATGATATGTACAGTGTACATCTATCGTTGTATACGATGACGCACATTGTCGCATTAGCCAAACGGTGCGGCACGACCCAGCTACGACGAAGCACCATACGCTGTTAATTCTATGCTGAAATGTAGCCATATTTCTTGGTTTTAAGGAGGTTAAAGAGAGCTTAAAAATAAAAACTGTCCCTTATAAAAAAATTAATAATTATCAACCCAAAAATGACGGATATATAAACCTAAAACAATCGCTACTGCCTCTGATTCGCTACGGAGACGTTAACCCAACTACTAATTAAACCCATGCACAAGACCTTAAAACAAGTCCCAGAGCTTAGCACCCTCGTGAATCGGTATCCTAAGCAAAGTTATACAACTGTTACTATGTTCGAAGTTAACTTCTCAAGTGGTTTCAGTTAGGCTAAATATTTCTATATACATTTAGGTCGAAACAGTTATCACAGGTTGCAGTGGTATGTATATATGCAAAAGCTACTACTAATACTAGAGTTATGAAAACTTAGCCTGTATGATCTAGACACCTGTGCTTCCAAGTAAGTGCTTTGAGAGAAGTGGAACTTAGTCGATACATGAGCTAAGCATTGTGGCTGTATTGTACAGGAAGACCATTCATTTAGGAACTCCGTGACCCCTTAACTAGATAGAAAGTTACTCAGCAAAGGGAAGCATGTAAATCGTAGTTGACTGATGCAATAACTATAGCGAGAAACTTGAAGTTAACATGCAGCACAGTACGGCTAGGCAATGAAATAATGATTATATTCTAGACTACGACCAAATGAACAACTCAATAATAAAGAAAAATCGTAGCGAAATTGTTACCATTACGGTAAATCAGGTCACGCACCTCAAATATGTCAATGTTGGATTTCTTCACTATCCTTCTCAAATGCCCCCTGATTGTTATGTATGCCTGTTCAAGGATCTCATGCGTTCAAATTACGGGGAGCAAAGTCGTATCGCAATAGTATGTAGATTGAAAAAAAAACTTTGCCTCAAAAAAGGTTACCACAACCAGCAAATCGACCCATTGAACGTATGTCTGACGCTTTGACGCTATTGACGTATTTAGACGCTTTTTTATAAACTCTCACACACAGAAGCACAGATGATATAGGAACGAATGCATTAACAATGCCCGTAGTATTTCCATTAAGAAATCCCTGACATTCACGGCTTTTCGGTTCACACACCGGATCTGAAAGGCCAATGATCAGTCGACACAACAGTGTCCTTAACGTGAGAGTCAAGCATCAAAATTTAGAAAGTCATATTTACGGGATAATCCGGACTTAACTTTTTTGTGAATCACCCTCTGAAAATATTTTTTATAAAGAACACCGACACCGACATTGACCACTGACATCTAGAGCTACCATTATATGAAAATAAATTAAAATTCGTAAAAAAGGTAACTGGCCTTCTTGGTAAGTTGGAAAAACTACAGCACCTAGAATCGGTAAGTTATCAGATAGTTTTGCTGTTAATGTACATTTTCGTGACAAACCAACGACATTATTTGGCAAAACAAGGCAAGTCCCATATGCATCGAAAAATTAGGCTTATCGAGCAGTACAGAGGTACACAAACGCAGGGACAATGGAACACGTAACGGACAGTGACTGGTTTCGTTTGGTTGATTACCAAAAAAAATAAAATAGCATTGTCTATCTGTGCACCAATTTCCCGCCAGGAATTAATTAATGTCTTCCTAGACATGCAGTCACTTTTGGGACTATGCAAATACTAGATAGAGTGAAGCACTACAGCAAATTAGATCTTCAAGCTGCATCATTCCGCAAAGGAAACAGGCCGTTAGTACCTCATAATTAACATCCATAGAGGCATGTTCCATTCTACAATGATGCCCAATGAGACACTTATGATCAGCCTCCAGTTGGTGAAAGACCGTAGACACTATCCTATCCGAAATTCCAAGACTGATCGGTTATCAGGACGATATTCCAATGGCTAAAAATACGTGGTAGGATTATCTACGTCGTTTAAAAGTTACGCGTCAGGAAAAGTAAAATTCTCTGGTTTCAAGTGTTCAGCAAACCGAATCACAGAATACTAAGTAAGTTGCTGTTAAAAGCCAGAAACATTAGTGAACTACGTTTCATTTAGGGGATTCTGTAACTTTACGTTAGTTTTGTACCATGTTTAGCTGATGTATCAAAGCTACTCCATGGCTTTCTCAGATAGAGACACTTTAATTGGAACGAAGAAAGCAGTGAATTCTTCGAAAGAAATGACAAACATAATAACATCGAGTTAGGCACTCGTATCTTACGATCCAAATCAATCGGTCATATCGGCCACGGATATAACATATCTGTTACCCTATATCATCGTTATCTAAATCGAACGGAAAAACCTACATTTTTCTACTCAGGAAAACTAGAATCGTAAAATAAAATAACAATAAGCTCATGGTTGTATTCGACTGAGGTTGATTAAGTGCTATATCTGCATGATTTAGATATTCAAAGATCAGATAACGATAGAGCAATACGTTCAAAAGGTTTCTAATAGATAAAGCCATAATTTGAAATACTCTTGAATCTAGAGAAGTTACTGAAAGAGGTGCAACGAACACCAAGAAACATCGAAGAAAAATAATGAAAAAATCCGGAGTTGACATATTTGAGACACTAGCAGAACTACTACCAAGACCCCAAAAGCCAAACAACTAGGTCAGTATTAATAGGCACGCTATTTATAAATATGAAATATCTGTTCACTGCTCGTAATGGTAAGAAAATTGAAATAAGAACTGCAACATTAAGTAAACGCCGATCATTTACTAATTAGCCTTTAGCGCTAACTATGGATGCGGTACGTCCTAAATGGCATCACTGAACGTATACAATTTTTCCCCCTCAGTTTAACTGAAAACGGTTTTTCTAATGTACTCGCACCGCTGAATTAGTGAAATGCATCACGAAAAAGTTCTCACCTTTGAATACTTATTAAAAATGCGCAATGCTTGAATATGGAATAAGTCAAGGTTAACAGACGAACGAATATGGTCGATCCATGGGAATTTTGTTCTGAGCCATGAACATTTCGCTTTGTGTCCCCAATAATCAAAATCAACGAAGTCCTCAACAAATTAATTGATACGCTACAGCAAAAAAACACAGTAAAGTACTGACTTGCATGCCAAACATATCCAGGCACCGACCTTCAATGATCTTTCCGGTTCACTTTCCATTCGACGAGTCACACCCGGTGTTCCACATGAGTTCTTCGTATGTACATTAGCATTCACCGCCAACAGTGATGATGATGATGATGATCCTTAGATGCATATCTGGACGCTAAAAGCGGCGGAAAATTCAAACGCAAGTTTCTGCAAAGTTTGTTTTGCAAGCACACAGTGCCCATGGACACTGGCTATCTGATATACCGATGACGTGCTAACATGGCCGCAGTCGTAATTGTTCGAGACGACTAGACAATACAGGTTGCTATCAACACACGCAAATATACATGCACCGACGCCACGTACTGCGCCAAACGAGTTGGCTATGCATAAGTCGCGTATACAGAAATTGGGTAGCTCCTTGATCCGAGAAAAGATGTACAACCGTCCGTTACGTTTGCTATTCGGCTAAAATTAAACCAACGGGTGAGTAGAATCAAATTTTTAAAAGATGGCCTAGATAACTCAGGCCCATTTTCAAAGAAATAGATCGTATTTGCCCCCAACACAATTCAGCGAGAGCGCTATTGCTTTCGGCTCGTGCGGTTACACGTTCGCGTGCTACGGTCGATGATCGAATTCTGCACCGCTGAAAGTCACATAGAGGGCAGTTATGCAGAGGTCGCAATAGCATTACGGGATTGTTCCGTAATCCCTTACACTTCGTAAAATGCAATAGAACAAGCTATAAGAAATGTGTAAATCACTGGGCCTTGTCGTTACTAACTCAGACGATCCTGAATCGGCATGTCCGTTGTGCGGAATGTTCAACGGCCAAATTATGTGGGAACGTTACCCGTCGTGATGTTGTGCACATCAAATGGGTCTTCATCGTGCTGAACATTTGCTAAAAACACTTGACAGACACTTGAGCGATGTTAGTCCTTTGCCCCAACGCCCGGCGCTGAAGTGCGTTGGAGTATCCAGCTACGTTCACTTCGCAAAACAGTCGTGAAGACAGCGGTAAAATCTGAAAGACGAGCAAAGTGTCGTTTTTGAAAAGTCATAACAAACATCCGAGCAAATAAAGGGCGCCTATTTCTTGCTAATTGAACGGGCGAAACGTGTTTATATGTTACTTTATGCGCCCAATTGTATCATGGGCGCCGTTACTTTGTGGCCGCCGCCTCTGTTGTTGTTGTTCAATTGTTACCTGCCGTTCAAACGGCATTCTCGATTTCTGCGCTTCGATTTCTACTTCAAAAGAAGAATTTGAAATACAATAGAGCAGAATCAGATCATTGGGGTTTTGGCTATTCAAAGCGTTCGTCCTGTTAGCGAGATCATTAATAATCATAAGCGTATTTTGCGCACAATTGATAAATCGATCCAACTATTAATAAACTCCTATATTTTTTTTTTGGTGGAAAATTATCGTTTTCGGAAACAATTTTTTTTTCGCAAACTGCGACAAATTAACGTCGAAGCCGGTGCTCGGTTGATGCGTCACATCGTCCTCTATCTGAAATGAGATCGCCATATGAATATCTCAAACTCCAGAGCGAAAACATGGCCTCGTCTAGGGAATAATAGTCGTTGCGAGATACTGATACAGGTACAGTTTCTTTCCGCTAATTATACGAAGCATTTTTCGAAGGTAGGTGTACGGCACTGAACAGCAAACGCCCGTATAATCGAACACTTATACGTTGTTTGGCCAATGGGTTTTCTACGTCTACTGATGTGAATCAACTCTTTAATCGTATGATCTTGACCCCCCGGTATGTGACTGTTCCAAAACCTAACGATAACATATGGCATAACCACAAATATCCTTTAAGGAGAGCTGTGTTTGTATATAATTATCTAGCAGGAACTAATTATTTCGGAAAGAGAACACTAATCAGCAATAATCAATGTCGAATTGCTTAACACTTTTAGTCCATGAGGGGTTACTCAAGACAAACTACGTCTAAAACCTACGTGGGGTTTCATGTAACAAGGGTATTTCTTGACGGCAACGACGAGCTTACTGAAAGTGTAACATATGTTCTTACAGCGAAAACGGGTGTTCGGCCTCCGAAAAAAAGCAGTATAATCTCTGTTTCCCAGCCTACGCGCTCCCAGACGATTTTCTGAGCGAGTTTCCAGTTATACATAGCTTCTTATATCTTTATTTAGTATATTACGAGAACAAAATCAATAAACAACACATAAATATTCCTGAATTAAAATGAAACGAATGAATTAACACAGTACATTCTGTTTTGATGTCACAATCAATAAACTAGGGTAAAATAAAAGGTATATTTAAAACATCTTCATTTGACATAATCTGTATAGATATTTATTAATAATTCCCTCAAATTGAAAAATTCTTAAGTTCTTATGGTGTTTTGAAAACAGAGTTAATGGAATGAATCCTTATATGAAACTCGTTATAATCTAGAGACAACATGAAGTAGCTGAGCGGAATGAGGGTTAGTGTCGTCCGTCCGTCACCCGCCCGTAGAGGAATGCAGGCGATGACACGAATATCGCATCGTGGTCATACTCTGAACTTTCGGCGTTAGAGAGTTCCGTGAGAAAGTAGCGGAGTTTGCGAGGCCCCCAAAATCGGGGGCGAGGATTGGTTCTGATGGGGAACTTTTAGGGTTTCTGAGTTCGGTTATTTGCCCACTCTTCGTCATTGTCGTTACTATCATAACAGTGAGAAAAGGCGAGCGCGTTGAGGGACTGGAATCGCGACGTGACTATTGGCCCATGCTCAGCTAATAGCATGCGAACTATCAAGCATCAACTGGTCGTTGTCTAAAGCAGAATATAGCTTCTATATATAATAGAACAGCAAACCCCCACTCCCCTTCCCCGACCCTCTACGTTCTCGTTGCATTCAGCTCCTCTTGTGCCTCTCTCTATCTTTTGCTTTGCTGGCTCGTTAACCCCCCGGCCGACCCGTCTCGCCGCTTCCCCCGTCTTAATGTCGACAATCAATGTCGTTGGCGAAATGTCCAAATAGATCATTATCAGCATCATCGATGCCCGAATGACGGATCTCGTTGAGTTCACGGCAGTCGTGGCAGAGCCTTAATCGTAACCGCTATAGCAAGGGCGACGGCGGCGGAGGCAGCGGTTCAGAGCAAGTTGAATAGAGTGGGTATGAACCTTTAACAGTTCCAGGCAGATCTATACATGACGAGCAAGCGGGCAGGCCGAGTAGTAAAAAGAGCGGCAGGGCACGAATCGATTCCGTAATGAACTCGGCGATTGCCAACGACTTCACTGGCTATTATTACCTACTTACACAGTGAGGCGTACGCTGGATATGGTTTTGAACTGAACGCGCGCATTTGGGTGGGGACAATGTGGGTAAGAGTATGAGGAGCAGTGCCGGACACCGGACGGCCCAAAGGAGTTGGCCACCGCAGTCTAAATGATAGGACGCTACGGGAGGTAAGAACAATGGGGTCGAGTTAAGCGCTACGTGCCTTACTACTCTGAACCTTTTACTCTCTCCCTTTTTTGCTTCGCAGGGCAAAAGGCATCGAACGAGCTTCCCTTATTCACAAATTTATGTGACTGAGGGCATTCACTAATATGCAGATGGGGCGCAGCGTACGCACATTCAGGATGGATATGTAGGAATATACGATGATTTTATGATTGTCTCTAAACTGCTATGCTTATGTATTGTAATATAACGTTGTTTTAAAGGATATGTCTAAGTTTTTTTTGAATTTTATATAAGAAAGTCTCAGACCCGCCTCAGACCTATATCTAATCCGGCATTTCCTTAAATGTTTCTCAAAGTCCCTGTGCTTTCATTCATCCACTTCTCTTTGCATGAGATAATATTTGTGTATTAAAATTTATCGAATGCAATAAAACAATGAAATGAATCGCGAAGTGAACAGTTTAAGGATTTTGTTATGAAGTGAGAATCTTTAGAAGTTCAGATTTTCACTTCATTCAAGAATTAGACACCCGTCACGTTATGAGCCTAGGTTAGTGTCCATCAATTGTTAAAGAACTAACTAGTGTGGTATCAAAAAAAAAAATAATGATAGCTTAATACAGGATATACACTTAAAGTAAAGCTACATGTTATATGGAACACTGGGGAGTCTCTTTATTATATATCGAAGGTGCATCCAACGCCTATTTGCTACGCATTGCCTTGACCTAACTGCTCCTGAAGTCCAGTTTGCTGGCCCTAGTTCTCTTAGAATGAAGCCTTAATGCTATATGGTGAATACCAGTAGAGATTTAGTAAATATCAGGCATTTCTTTGAAACTTCGCCACATATTCTACGTGTATGTAATACTTTCAACATCAACTAGACTAGTCTGATGCATGCAAGATGTTAATCGGACTACCTTTCCACATGCAATCAACAACAAAGCAACATTTACTGGTACGAGCTTATACCTTCTATGTCCTAGACAGGTACAAAATCAGTTAACTTCTACAATATAATATCTGGAATCAAATGAGAAAGGTCAAATTATAACGAAAGCAATACGATAGGCTCGAAAATTGTTTCCTAACAAGCACTAAAGTTAATGGCATTGTTTCCACCTGTTAAGTCAAGCTAGCTTGATCTTCATTTTCCGCCAACCCTAAGTGTTTATTTTGTCGCCTTTGAGCTCTATGTCAGTAGTGCTTACAGTTATTGCCGCTGCTGCTAGCGTCGCTTGTGGTCGTTCTAGCCTTACTGGCGATGATGGCTGTAGTAGGGTGTCCTTTTTTCCTCGTTGCCTCGTCCTCTTCTTCGTCTTTCTCCTTGGGGCAACAGATGCGCGGCATTGCACTAATTCAGACATGGCGGGTGTTGCCGTCGCCTTCATCCACCCAGCCCCAGCGGCAGTCACCAAGCGACAGTAGTCGCTGCCTCTGCCACCCCCTCAGAGCCATAACCTCGACTCGTGGTACTCTTCTCTTTTTTGCTCTGGTTTCCAACTGTTGTCCCATCTCGCTGTTCCTGCGACCCGTTTTCCCGGTGCTCCCCTGCGTCGTCCCAGACTGAGACTTCATGGGCCCACCAGGATGACGGCGCGCGGTGTGCCCAGGAGGCGGTTTTAATAACTTGCTTTTGTACTTTCTCGCACCCTTTGCGCCAGTCAAAGCGATGGCAGCGACGACGGTGGCGACTTTGGACGGCAACAAGGGCAGCATCACCCGCTGCAGCGATGGCTGCAACCGTGGTAACAGCCGCAGCAAGCAAGCAAGCAAGCAGCCGGGTGGCATGGCGGCACTGGCGTGGCTGTACTGGTAATGGTCGTGACAGAGGCGGCCACAGGCTCCAGCAGAAGTAGTAACAGTGGTGGTGGCAGCAACAGCAGCCGAAGAACGGAATCAGGGACAGACCCTAGCCTGGGTTGCTTTTGTCAAAAGTGGGAGATGGGGGCGCCGGGGGTGAAGATATTTTCGTTGACGCCATCACCACCTCCGCCAGTGGCAATGCTAGCGCCGAATTGTTGCCAAAGCAGCGTTCAGTTTCTCGCACTTCCTTGGGTTCTTAGCGTCCTTCCCGAACTCCCCCAGCATTTTGGCCCAGCCGAATCACCACTCGCTAGCAACTTCTTCATCGTTCCTTCCTTAATTAGAACCAGGAAGAAACGAAATACGCTTCTTGATTTAGTCGCCAAAAATGGTGAGAGCAGCACAACGGCTGCCAGCTTGGCCTCGATTTGCCTTGACTTGCCCAGTCCGCTTTGGCTTGGACGACGGTCCTCGCTGTAAGGCCGGCGTGAAGTTCTGTCGGCATTGTAATAAGGCGTAGAAACTACCCTCAAAGACTCTACATGCAACTGCCATTACCGACGCAAAGGGCAAGATCAACTTTCGCTCGCTGATCTGTCATGCAGACATATCGGAAAATTTAAGCGAAGCCTTAATTGTTACTGCCATCGGCATAGTCGCAAAATAATATAGTACAGCCTCAGCTAGTTCAATTAACTTCACATCATCAGCTATATCTTAGCATTGCAAAAACATGTGAGAATCTTTATTCAGCCACAGTTCATGATGCGTAGTAGCATTTCAATTGCCTATAGAGAGTGTTACTGAGGTTACTTGTTATGCGTCTTTGAAGAAAGCGGAAAATCTTAGTTTTTGATGATTCTGAGTTAAGCCAACTAGCAGACTTGATATCAAAACTTTGGTTGCTTGCTCCTTCGCCCGCCACTGAGAGCGCTCATTGCGACTAATATACCCTCGCAAACGCGCACGACTGTAGCAACTGTAGTTACGTCGGCATCGATGGCAGCAGCGGCAGCATAATCCATATAAAAAGAGAAGCAAATCGGTCGTAAAAGTCACTTTAGTTTCCTTAAGTGGGCCTTTGCCTTGGTCTATTCGACTTTACTGCAGTAAGGATTAGATGAAGCATTTAAAAACTCAGTGAAGCGCCTGCTGCCGTTGGCCTTCTAGGCTCTGACGGTTTGCCGACCGCTGTATCGGTCGCGTCGCTCGCCTTCTAGCCACCGTAGTACAAATCTGTAGAAGCTGCAATGGTTCCAATGAAATCTCAACTAAGATAGGCTACACTATCTGTTACCTTATGGATTTATCACACCGGCACCTCCTACATCTACGATTACTACTACTACCGCTACAACACGCTTTTGCTTCTGCCCACACGGACCTTTGCTTCACCTTAAGCTACAGTGATCTGCTTAAAGGGCCCTTTCTTCAGAATAGTGGGTAGTGTAACGAGCTTGAGTGCGCAAACGCTTCGCTTCAGACACGGACGATGGTTGGTCTTGAAAAGCCAGAGCTTACCATCAGTACCCGGCCTTTTTTTATCTATCAAGAGGCCATTCTTAGTTCCCGCGACCCTCGTTTTGATGCTGACCCCTACTTTTTTGCGTGTGTTGGGGATGTGCTGCCACCCCGTTAATGTTCCACACTGGCAGTACAGTATAGAGGTCTGGGGTGATAGAGGACACGGTTTGGCCTAACTGTGCAGCCAAGAAATTGTGTGAGGGGGTACCCGAGCCCCTGGCGGGGGTTCAATGGGGACACTTCGGAGGTTAGCCAGGGGTTAGCTGTTATAGGGTTCGGTCGGGTAGCAGCGGCGGCGGCGACGACGACAACAACAACGACAACGCGAAGGGAACGACTAGCAAATCACAGCGGCGTTAAAACTCCACCCAGGAACTCATTAGCATAACAACCAAGGAAGGCAGGGCCGACGCAGGACAGCGATAAAAGCCAGTTCGCCTTGTGCTATTCGCTGCTGGGGTCCGGCGAGATTAAAATATCGTTAAAAGATATCATTACCCCTCTCACTCTATGTCTCACACATGGGGCTAGCTGGCCGACTTAGGCTTTTTCTTCTTCTTCTTCTTTTTTGGCCAGCTGGTTGGTTGGCCGTTCCCTCTTACATTGGCCTGCGGGCTAGCAGCAGCAGCAGCAGTGAACTGGCGCGCGAGCGGCCCTTTCCACAGCGACGCGCATATAACCGGCTCCTCCCACCCTAACGTGCTGCTTCCTTGGCTTTTCCCTTTTCTCATTGGAGAAGGGAGCCAAACTCCAGCCCGTTTGAGCGGGAACTCAAATGGGTGTTAGGATGGGGAGTAAACGGGGGTGGAAAAGCAGCCGAGATTTAAGCTGCTCCGGGCGACGACGGAGGCCGGCCGGATCTGCCTCGACGTGGAACCACGAATGATTAAAAATTCCTTTATTTGGACCCGATCCATAGTCAGCCAGGGATTTTGCCCTCCTTGCACTAGTAGTGGGTGGCAATGGCCTGGGTAGTAATGTTCGTAAAACAGATAGAAACAGAAAGGCTAACAGGATCGCAGGCAACGGAAGTAAAGAGTAACTTCTTCTAATCGATACGTGAAGGATAAATACCTTGATGTATATGCATCCATAGCATAATTTACTGATGTAATATAACGACAAAAATACAAAAGTGGTGGCTATAGGATAAGTTTTATTGTTCCCGTCATAACACACCTGTATCAACAAAAGAAGGTTCAGCTGAACTTAAAGATCCCGCATCGTCATCTTACTAGCCCTGGGATAAAATTGGCTGGAAAAGGGAGTATCGTTGAAGTTGCGCTCAGTCAAGCTGTGGATTATCAATGATCATCAACGATGTTTTTTTGTTCGTTCATGACGGCTGCTGCGCCAATAGAGGCCACACATGTACTATGCTAAAGCCGTAGTAAGGCACGAGGGTGGAGTGTGTTAGCTATAGAATAGGCTGCGTCCCGTCGAATAACTGTTGCTCGAAATAATGCAGTGGCAACGATTCAAGTCGTGCAAGCCCTGAGTTCTTAAGAGGTCCAGCTTTATTCAAAGTTCAGAGAATATGATCACCTAAAAACACCTTATCACTTCGCGAATGGTGATCACTGCCCCGTCTTACATTGCCCCCGACGCTACTAGGTCTCCCTTCCCGCCTCAGTCTTGTTGAATCCCGACACATGCGAGATGTCGGTTGGTCTGCGCGCTACAACGCGCTCGTTTACTGGATCCTATCACCGTTTACCCATCTGACTATATATATATATACCACCAGCATGCATCACCTCCTATTGGACGGTTGGCCTTTTCTTGCAAGGTCTGGCTACGTGGCGGTCAGGTATTGTCCGAGCTGCCTACCTGTTAATTTCTCTCTTACTTAATCAAGTTCCATACCTTTGGCTTGACAGAATAGAAGGTAAAACCGGACAGTGGAGGAGGACAGAGGACAAGGAACCTACTCCGCGTCTTTGCTCTAGGGCGGGCTATACTTTAGTCACTTTATCGATTAGATGAAAATTACCGCTGCGTCATCTCCGACCAATTCTCAAGTCACGGAGGCGACTGCTTCTTGCCTCCATTGACGCCGACCGCTACAATATCTCTCGTATAATTATCAATAATGTACTTTCGTGAAGCCTACGTCCAGATTTCCCTTAGATACTTAGGTACCACTGTATACATGTGTTATGCTATCGATTATATCTCAAACGCTCGTACTTGCACTACAAATTTTATAGAGTGGTGTCTTACGTAAATGCATATTTCTAAACTTGTAACACACGCCTTTATTGCTGAAATCGTGTAGGTGTAGAGTAATATAGAATACAGACTTATTGGTATATTGCAGAAATATTCTCGTTCATTTGTACTACATACTAAGGCGAAAAAAGTAAGATAAATATACCGGTAGTGGCGGTAATTATCTTCAGAGTGGAAATCTAATATTGTGTACAGTATGTAGAGAAATTAATGCGCTACACAACGGATTCTCGCATGTCGACAAGAACTTTGAGCAGCTCCTTTAATCCCTCTTAACAAATGTCGCAATTTTTTTTTATCCCATACCAATAGATGAACCCAAGCCCATCTAGCTCTTAGGAATCTTTACATAAAAAATACTTCTATGCCATTGTTTGCCACAGCCTCCAGCCTGAAGTCTAAAAATGTCTTGAGAGAAATACGCCCAGGATTCTCTCTAGCGCCACCCGCCGTTTGACACGCTTCTAGTTCCCCTTTGAATGTGTCTTTAGAAACATAAACCCGTTGTAGTAGCTCTAAGGCGCAAGTAGCGAATACGGTTGACGTTTGTTATTCGTTCAGTTAGGGACGTTAGGTTATCGGAAGCAGACAATAACTTCCTTCTCTAAGCCTTATCGCCTGTTTTAAGACATTCATTCAGCACGTTGTCAGCCGCGTACCGCGTTAACGTCGGCAAATTTCGTTGATAGAACACGCATCTTTCCGACTATATAGCCACGTTTGCCGTCCTCTTATTGGATTATTTGCACGCATCTATGGCTTGCCTGAATCGCATCGGAAAAATCACCAGCTAAGACACCACATAAAAGCGGGTTAAGTATATTTTCTCGCACGATCTCTGCAGTTCACTTAAACAATGGATGCCTCGCCGCGGCACTGTCAAATACGGCAAAGCTTGTACGTCTACCCACAAGGGAAAATTCCGAAGGGGGCTCCGTGTTTTCTAGAACTCTGTCACGCAAAGCCGCGTCGAACACAGCCTTAAAATCCATAAAGGTCGGGAAAACCGAGGTGACGATCTTTTTTGATGTCATCAAATAAAATCTGGCAGATTGATAGTGGATGTCTGAAACCATACTGTTTAGGCGACAGTAATCTTTATAGCATTAAAAAAAAAACTTCAAGCCGCTTCTTTTAATGAAGCCTTTTCGCAAGGTAGTTAGAACTAATTTTTTATGCCTTCAGGAATAACAGCTGTGATGCCTTACATAATCCTTCTAGTATCGTGCCCGGAACATGATACCTGTGAAGCAAACACGTGATTGATAGAAATAGAATAAGTGTCTATTTCAGGTAATTGTTGCCCGGTCCTGATGCCTTACCATTGTTAAGGCTCATAATTGGTAAATTGAATTTAAAATCAGTAGCGAACATTCTTTCCTAATATAATAAATAAAATTATATACATATATAGAATAAAAAAAAAGCTTGATGTGGTGACGATGTGAGTAGGTTTTGGAATAAACAATAGAAAAAATCATATTTTAGAAACTTTGGAGCTTTCTGGTTGGCTCTCGTTTTGTCACTTCAATAAAATGGAGTTTACACAATTGAAAATACTTTATGGTATCTTATAGTAAATTCTGCGTCGGTCAATGAGCCTATTTATATACTGCTATTTAGGAATAGCTTCGATAAGCTACAATTTTACCTGGAAACGAATGGATAAATAAGATTTAGCTCCAGAAGCAGTAAGACTTTCCTTCGTATCTGCAATATAAAAACACAGTGGCGTTGACGATTGTTCTGAACAAATCTGAGAGCGAAATTTTTTGGTGGCCCCTAAGGACGTGCCCTATTGGATGTTTCGTCATCCAGATGCCAGAGTGTAGTCAAGATTGCCACAACTCCGTCATTGAGTTTCTGGTTGTTCTTTTTACAAGAATACTTTATGTATTAGCAGGCGCTCTTTTAACGTATGACACCTGTTTTTCCAGTAATTGCAAGCGATGAATTCTGCAACCCTAAATTTTTTAAAATTGTCAGCTAAGATTTCGATATGAATTTTCGGTCTCCAGTGAATTTACGTGTTTGCTTGTTATTGGAATGCGATTACCCCCTTCTCTTTATAAAATCTAACTTCTTTTAACTATTATTTCACTTAGTTAATGGTGATAGCACATCGTCACCCTTACGTAGGGTGACCCCTGCCTTCAGTTGAGCAAGCAAGGCCGCTTCCAGAGGAAAAGCCGTCGAAATAAGTCTTGTTTATTAATGTCTCTGTTGGCACGATCTGGTTGGACTCACGGAAAGTTCTTGTGTGATCATCCTCGCAGCTTCGTTGGAGTATAGTTCATTGTGGCTCGAGGCGTATGGTGAAGTGAAGGGAGATGCAAAAGACGTTTCGTGCTTGATCTACATGTATCAATCCTACCGTTTAGAACTGTTGACTCCCCACTACCGACGCCATTGGTACGGGTTCTAAAATCGCGATGATTACGAATTCTGCTAGTATAGCGATCTGCATCATAATCTGTATACTGCCATTTCTGCGGAGGATCAAACAGAACGCGTCAGTGCAGCCCCACGTTACTTGATCTCGAAAATCCTGAGACGCACCGCCAGAGGCTGGTCGCCTTTTTCTAGTTTCTTCTGAGATTTTGGGATATGTAATCCTTTGATGGTCTTGTCTCTAACCCTCAAACGTGTACTTGTTGCAATTACACTACTGATAAAGTAAGCTTTTCCTAGATGCCTTATATTGTATATAAGATTAAATATAATGTAGTTTATACATAACTTTCTCTAGAAATAGACGAAATTATTTTTAATCAACTTACCTAATTGGGACACGAATTAGCAAACTATGAAATTAGTGTTCTGCCCTTAGCCACGCGGTACGGTACAATGACGCTCTTATTACTCATTGTCCAGCGTTTGGGTCTAACCTGAATTTACGTCGTTCACTCAAAATACGTCTGATATTAGTAAATAATAAATGCCATTTTAAATATGTTACGTTTAAAACACTGTGGTGATTCAATGCAAGATCTACTTTTAATCAGTTCTATGCGCTTATTCATATACCAATAGAATTGCGCTTGGGACGTATTAGGTAATTTCTGGATAGGATTTAAAAAAAGGAAACTCTCAAAAACATCACTCAGCTAAACGTATTCATACAAAGTTTACCATCCATGCTCACACAAACGAAATCTGCTTCTGTCTTTCTCGGGATTATAAATCTATTTATGTTCTAGATTTAAAGAAAAATTTAGAAGTGTGAACTGTACTGCCCACCGTAGTATTTAGCGGCTCCTTATTCCATCTCCCAAAATGTAATCCTAGGGACTAGAAATACTCTAACATACCTATTTATATAAAAAAAAAAATAACAGTTGCTTAAGATGAACATATATATATATATAAGCTAAACATGTAATTTTACGCTTTTATATAAAGACCATACAAGGTAAGGCTACTAGACTTAAGATGCTCTTAAACCCCTAACAGAACTTCTACTTACGGTACGTCTTCGTAAGCCTCATAAGAAATTAACTCGAACTTATCCGCTTTTATCGAAGTTCAAGCCAGCATTGCTTTGATCGGACTCATTCTGCTTTATCATTAGGTCGCACCGCCAGGTTGGTGAATGGAAAGCAGTTAACCACTGGTAGCGAAGTAACTGCGCAATGCAACCGTGAATGACTAGGGCAAAAAACAAACCATGAAAAAGCCCCAACAGCAGCTACAACAGCGGTCTGAGCAAGGACCTCATCGTTCTATTTAGCTGTTGCTGTTCATTTGGGGTGCATTAGAAAAGGTCTTCCGACACGGCGGAGATTGTATGTCCAGCTTCTGGGTCCAACCTACAAACAAACGCCGCTTTCATGGTCCCCATCGCTTTTGCTCGCGCTTTCGTCGGCAGTTCCTACATAAGGGCGGTCGACCGTTTGGCCATGCCGTTAAAAAGAGCATAACACATCAAAAATGAACAACCGTAAGTCCGTCTTTCCTTTCTGGTGATGGCTTGTATTGAGGGCTGTGCGCCTATGTCCAAATCTGTAAAGAACGGCAGAACGACATACTGGTGCTCATTGGCACTTCTGCCCCTCTTGCTTTTCTTGCTTCTACTGGAGGGGCGATAGAACCTCAGCAGAACATTTTCTCGAAATTATAGAGGTGGTGGGCGCGCTCTCAAGCTGTCCATCCCCCCAGTTCCTTTCATTTTTCCCCGTCGATCCACACCTCAAGCCTATTTTTTTCCTGACGTTTCACCAAATTGAGATAGTTGGCCGTGAGTTGGTCTTTCTCCGTTCCTTTCTTCGTGTAGAGTGAGGACAGAGACGGGACGAAAGGCTGACGAAGTCCAGCTTCGACGGCGGAGCGGCAGCATCGAGCGGGGGTGGAAGCGTACCCGGCGAAACACATAACCAAGACTAGCGATGCTTGGCCGTACGACCCTACAAACCTTTGAACCATCCGCAGCTACCATGGACCATGAAGCGGAGGGGGTCAAGCGGCGCCCGACGCCCAGCGCTCGCCTACGTCCGACTGCAGCGACTCTTTGGTCCACTAGTCTTCACTGTCTGTTTAGTTTTCTCAATCTTCTTTTTCTTCTCGTCTTCGCCCTGCCTAACCTACCACCTTTTATTCCTTTTTCTATCGAGAACGGCACGATCTCAAATTGGATGAGTGAACCATCTAGTCCCGAAACCTGGCGCCTGCTTGCCTTGTAAAACATGCCCAACCAATATGTGATGAGAGCAGAGAGAGAGAAAGAGAGAGGGAGAGAAAGCGAAGTTTAGGGGCAATGGGCCGAATGGCCCCGGTAAGCTGGGGATAAAAGGGGTGTTAAAATGAAGAGAAACAAGCAGCAATGACGACTCAATTATTCAAAGTTTTTTTTTTTCGTTTTAGTTGTCGTCTCTTTTTTCTGCGATGCTCTCACAGTGTGCTTGGCGCGTAGAGGTTTTCTCCGTGTTACCCTTTCATGCTACCTGCCGCTGCCTCATTGTTAGTCTAGATAGACCAAATCTATCTTTTTATTAGGTCGCCGGACTTAGTTCTTCTTTCTTTTAAATTGTACCTCGTTATATACATAGGGTTGACATCATCTAGCAAGTATGAATAGAACCTAACACATTATAGACTGCGGATTCACTATGAACATGACGTAAAAAAGGCGAATTCATTCGCTCATTATATAAATCATCGGTTCTTGTCGAGAATATCAATGCGCAATAGGCCATTTAGGAAATAGTTTGTTGATTTAGCGAAAACCTGAAGGGGTTTGACGGCACGCTTCAGCTAGGCCTACCCGTGAAAAAGACGTGGATACTTTTTGTGTGCTTGTTTTACAGTAGTGTGACTTTACTCAACCCAAATACAAAAAAAATATCGATACAAACCTAAAAAACGGTAATGTGCTTTTTTGTGAGTTCGGTTCTTAATGTTGCTCGTTCTATATTAGCCTAAAAAGTACCTGTTAAAGTATATGTAGTATCTATTATACTAACCAAGCCGGCAGCAAGACTCTCTTTCCACTTAAGAGCTTTTTCATGTCAGACACACCTTTCCTTTTCTCCATCAACAAGAGTTAGAGATGCCTCGAGTGCACGGGAAAAACACCGCGTGTCAATAGATTTCGATGATTTACAGCAACACGTTAGTCATTATTAAAAAGCTATGACGGCAGATAATAGACAGGGATGTTCTTCTTATGACGAAGCCTCAAACAAGAACAAACACACACACTCGCCCAGACAGATACCCGCGCGATACACGGACACACACGAAAACACACACATATACGAACACGCTCACACTCACAAACATACGTACACACACACATACACAAATAGACGCACAGATATAGATCTACAGTCGGGAACCACATAACGCTAGTCGCGAGGGGCGTTGCTCCAGCAGCGCTCTTCCCCTATGGACGGCTACAAAGCAACTATAATGTTTTAATCAAAATTTATAACTCTGACGACTCTCTGATTTCGCTCCCTCTGCTTCCACACCTTCGGGCTTCTTTCTTTCTCCCACCTAGAAGCTCACTACTATTCGTTTGCCGCTTAGGGCCAGCAGCAGCAGCAGCAGCACCGACAATGCCCGCGCGAGCTTTCGGTCTTGAAGGCACCCCGCCCCCAGCTCATCGTTGGCGTTGTCGTCGTAGCCGTTGCCGTTGGGACCGCACCGGCAACACACATTGCCAGCCATGCCAATGGGGGAAGACACATTATGACCCCTTTAACAGCAACCGCCACCGCCACAGCCTGTCGGACTTCAATGCGTTGCTGCCGCTGCCACCTCGACCGGTAGCGTCACCGTCACCGCCTCTACTGGCCGAGAAGCTAAAGCGCGCTAGCGAGGAACGGCTTTAAAAACGAAAGAGAAGAGACCGACCGACCAACTATACACCCACTCACCCTCAAGCGTCAGCCAACGTTAGCTACCGAACCCGCCAGGCAGACAGACCCTTTAGCACTGCGGATGCTACAGCCTAATGCATTTTAATGAAAATTTATTACCAAAACCTCAACGGCGGGCGGTGCCGCAACGGTTGAGCGGCCAGAGAATTTAGCTTCAGGAAAGCCGTCTGTTCCCAGCCCTCCGTATTTTCCTTGCCCTTTTATTCTTTCCTATGTCCTCGTTTGGCAGCCCATTCAGCAAGCAAAACCCCCCTTTGCACAGCTTGGATAGCATGGTTGGGTTTTGGAAGTTTTTGGGGGGAAAGCACTAAAGAGATCTCGGGTTATCCTCTTTACCCCATCGTCATCGGCTAACTCTTTTCCATTCGTATCATTACCTTTCATTTCTACCTTTTTGTCCCGCAACGCCTCTCCTCCCGCCACTTTGTTTACTTCTCATTCATGTTGACGACGACGATTATGTTAATGATGATGACGTCGTCGTCGTTGTTGTTACTGCCATACTTGGTTTAATTTTTACACGTTCTCCGCTTGTATTTCTATCCATTCCCTATAGTTTACTTTATTTCATGCCCATGCATCTCCAAGTTTACGCTCGGCCGCTCGCCCTACTCACACTCACGAATATAAACATTAACAAAATATGTCTGTCTATTAAATTTTTTTTTTTACTCCAACCCTTCGTTCTCATATTGTCACGTATTCTTCTTCCGGCCTTTATCGTCGCTCTCTTTCCAGCATGTTTTACGTCTGTGTATCTGTCCATGTGTATACTTTTTTACAAATTTATCTAAAAGTGCCAAAATCGTCCTCCTCTTATGTCTCTCGCGTCCACAGCTCTCTTTGTCACTTTCTTTTTTCGTCTTCTTCTCGTTGAAGAAAAACTTGTGAAAGATTGCGAGCAGCGAGAACGACTGGTATTCCGTCGACATGAGACAATTTTTATGGGATCCACTCGCCAGCTGCTGGAGATTTACTCATTCGCTAAGCTACGAATGGTAGTTCAAGCAGTAACGTAACCAACTGATGGCAGGGACGAAGACCTGTACGGTGACACCCGTAATACGGTACGTATACTCCAGCTCGGTCTGTTGGATCTAGTATGGTGACTGGGTCTAGCCGGTTCTAGCTTGCTTAGCGGTTGCGACGAGGCTTGAGAGCGCAGGAGTTCGCGGGGAGACTTAGCTACAGTTGGACGGTAGTAGCAGATCCCCGCTCCAGCTACGCAGTACCCAAATGACTCTAAAAATGAGTCGTCGGCGTAGCGGAGGTCCCTTTAAAAAACGGCTAACATTTTTCGTTTTTTGCCAGTGCCGGCAGCAGCTGCTGCTGTCGTTCTGTGGGAGCGTCATCGCCCGTCTTTTTCTTCATTTCCTATGTGTGTCATCTTAATGGCGACAGAAAAAGACAACAAAGAAATGGTGAAGCGCCAGCTCGGTAGTAAAGCGAACAGAAAGCAATGAGTTTGAGGGCCGTTTGCCATAAAATAGAAGATAAAGTCGGTCGGACTCAGACAGAGACTTGTTTTCCCGCTCATTTTTTCCCGTTTGCTTTCTTCTAAACTCATCGCTATTGCCGGTTGCTCGTCCATTGATGAGTGCAAGGCCAGCAAGGTACCAGTGGCAGCAAAGCGTGTCGATACGCGTGGCCCGTAGAGCAACTTTATAGGAAGTTGTCGACTTGTCCTTCAGACACAGCTGGATAAATAAAGTTAATGAATCTACTATAACATAAACGAAATAAAAAAGGGCACAAAATCTTAATTTATGTCGTCATCTGAAGGAGGCTTTAATTGTTAGCCACGTCCGTGACTATACCATTCTATTTTAGCAGTGTCCAATTTTATGCAAAAAAAAAATTTATATAATCTAGTTTTAGAGACTAGAATTGAGTACTGACTTTAAATACTATGATAATGGTACTATATGAAATTATTAAAAACAACGCTAAACATTTGATCAATATCTTGTTGATTGAATTGAAGCCAGTTGATTTTTTGTAAAATTGACATTTCTAAATGGCCTTAGATTCAGCGAAATGTTGTCTAATGAGAAGTTTCTGCATAGCATTTAAGTTACTCTTCGTATTTATGAGGCCGTAAAAGCCGATAGACCTGTTTTTCTTACTCAATATTTCATTCATATAAATGAAGCTTTTTCGTCGTGAAGTTAGAATATGTTTTGCATCGTCGTATACAGGGCAACTCCATCAGAAGCCACGGCTAAAAAAATAAAAACTATAGGTACATAGCATGTAGCTCGTGCTAGTGATCCATAATTAAGCATTATTGACCCTCGAAATTCGGTTAACGTTAGGTCGATTTTCAGCCTCGTCGATTTTCGGATGAGGTGATAATTTTACTGTAATTTACACAAAGCAAGCAAGTCCGCTTTTTTCCTGCTTGTTTTTTTTTTATTTTGCTCACGAGACTTAAAAGTACGTCAAACTTTACTTCGGAACCTGTGTTTCATAGCCACTTTACTATGAAGATGGTGGGCAGGGATATCTGAAAGTATGGGCTTGAAATCGGGCTGACTGCTAGCGGATGGTGACGGGAAGATGCCGACATACGCTCGGACCGCAATTCTCCTTGAGGGGCCAGGCGAACTAGTCTGACTCAGAAGTCTGTCGAGGAGTGAGAGCTGCCCTTAAGGCCTTCATTGCCGAGGCAAAGTTTCATCCTCAATTTTGGCTCTCTCTCTCATCCCGATCTTGGCAGGCGATCTTTTCTGTCGACCGCTGCCGCTGCTTCTGCTCGGCTATCCCGTCACTTGGTCTGCGTATGTCAGTGGGCGGCTCCCCCAATAAGCGGCGGTCTTCCAACAGCTTCCATCCAACCTGTTTAGGTCATAATTTTCACATCAATACCCTCTCGTGGTGGCCTTCAACGAAAGTGGGTCGCCGGCATGGTGTATATATCCCGTAGTTAGGCGGCTTGAAGCGATAGCGTCAGCAGACACGGACCGAACCAACTTCAGGCTTCTGCCCGTGGCCTGACCCACCTCTGTTCCCCAGTGCTTTACAATGGATAAGTTGAACGACGACGGCAGAAGGTCTGAATAAGTGAAGGAAAAAAGAAAGGGGCTAAATTGTGGCAAAAGCGATACACATACAATAGCAGACTAACCGCCTACGAAAAGCTAAGTTAAAATCATTTCCATAAGCGTATGGCCAAAATCCGGTCGCCGAACTGTTTCAACTCGACTATAATACCTACATACGCACAAAGGATGCGGAAAGGTCGTTTAGGTAAAGGAAAAGGAGTAATGGGCAATAGAACATTGCGTGCGGGCGAATCATTGTAGGTGCTCTTAAATCTTTCTGATCTGATCCGGTTTGGTCGCTGGGGCGTAAAGTGCTCTTATTTTTGCTCAAAGTTCTGTAAACAGATAATTACAAATTGAAAAATTGGTTTGTAGGATTTTTCAGCTCCTTGTGACGGATAAAGATTATAATATATTGTATAATGTCATAGTATACATATAAAATAGCGGCAACAATATTCAGCTATTTACCACCTGTATAATATGTTCGGTATTGGTCAAACGTCATACTGACGCAATGAGACCTCCAATAGACTTTGCGTTTAGATGTTGGGCATGTAAGTTTACTATTTCACATGCATACTAACGAGCCTAATAAGCGGCTACAATTCATGCCGGGTACCCTAGTTGGTTTGAGCTTCAATATAAGGTACATCGTGCGTCGATATAAACAACAGTTGCCATTGTGTCTATCTGTTAGAATTGGTGATCGTATTTTTATTAGTCCTAGTTCTCGTGAAGTCTTACGATTGACACGCCAGTTGGCAATGGTTCTTTATCGAATGAATGGACTAAATTAGTTAAAAGACATTATGACCATGAAAATCATTGAAGGAAATTGCACGTGTGAAGAAATCGGTACCCCCCAACCGCCTTTATTTAATATATGTTCATCATGCCCGTTGTATGACCATTTGTATATATGGTTTTTGTTTCTGATCGACTAATTTATTGATCATCGTCTCACTTTCATAATCACTTGCGCCTACATAATTAATTATTGTGTACTAATAGTTTTTCCTGTTCGCGAATTTTGTCGTAGAAATGCTCTTGTAATTGTTATACTGTTTCAGCCGATCTGCTGTTCAACAACATAGTTTGCCATGCTCTGCATCGTTATCAAAATTTAAAAGTCTTACATGGGTCCACGACCAAATATTCGAATTCTCATAGACCTGCTCGGCATATGGCCAGATATGTGACCTACCCGCGCGTGGCCCCAGAATGGCCGCCACCACCAGCGAAGACTGTTAGGGGTTCTGACGCTGAGTTCGAAGTGTTTTGGCGGCGTAGGGAAGCGCAGCGGGCGCAGGCATAGCCACCATTCAGTTGGAGGTAGCAGTTGATAGCTGAGACTAGCTAAAAACCTGGTAGGTAGGCAGGCAGGCAGGCAGCTGCTAAAGTTTCACTTGTGGGGTGAAATGGGGTGGAGGAGAGGGCTTGGATCGTTGAATGCTGCTACAGCTGTGGCTGTAAATCAATACAACTAGTTCGACTTCTCTATCCCCCTTATTCTACTGGCCCCGCTACCATCAGCTTGTACAAAACGACAGGGCCTTGGCAACTCACCTAAAGTCACTCCGATCCTCAGAGAACCTCTAGACTCTGCGTCGTCTCATAACTTTGAGTGGTAGCTGACTTCGCATTCCGCTGGCTTCCTGCCTGCAAGAAACACAAAATCTTAGTTTAGCATAGAGTGACGCTGGGTTGAAGAAGGGCGTTGGGGGAGCTCCGGGAACGTTAATGGCCGTAACGAAGGCAGGAAAGGAAACGTTAGTGGAGAACCGCGCCAAAGCAGACATTGCGGGAGCTTGCGGGAAGGGCAGAGGGCTAGTTTAAGGGGCAAAAGCAAAAAGACGCTCCTCTGCCCTTCCAAAGCTCCACGAAAGGTCTGGCTCTACATGAATTTTTCATGATCTTTGAGAGGCGGGTGGAAGGCGAAACAATTGTTATTATGGTTGTTCTCTCTCTATCTCTCTCGCACCAACGAGCCCCTAGTGACAGGATTGGCTACGAGAAGGATATGGACCAGGTCATACGGATGAACTCATGGAGCAGGAAAACTCCAACAGTTATAACAGACATTGCATATCGATGATAGTAATAATATACATATGTATCATATGTCCCATATTCATCCTTTCACACAGGCTGGGCACGTCACTACGTTCTATGGATATATGTTTGCCTTAATTTTATCATATTGGATAGAATATGATGTGATAGCCCTTATTAACGCTAGTCATCGCAGATATCCTAGACATAGTTTTTTTTACTTAATATCATCTTACTTTGGTCCGTAGTGTGGCATCGTGATAATATCCATATGTGTTTCGTGCAAAAACAGTAACTGTCGGCCTCGTTCTTGTTCTACGGCTTCGATCAGCGATAATAACGTTGAAGTATTTTGGTACTACGACATTTCTCTCATCATGACAATAGCTGATGATAATATAGTCACAGTAGTAGATTAATTTTCCAGCTCCACGGCTCTTTATTCATTGAGTATTATTTCGCCCCCATACGAATATACGCTTGATAATTTTTGAAAACTTCATTATTGCTTAACGAGCTCGAAGTACCTACTGCTCTCGGAAAGGCTAAAATGTCTGTGAAGAAATTAAAAATACATAAGCGTGCCTCGTAGATATGTTTAAAATCAAATTTTCGAAAATGAGCTAACTGTAAATATATTGAATAACTTTGTCGCCAGCGTTTATATATGCATAAACTCAATGAGAAGCTAATAGTTCATGGGGTTTAGAACAAAAGATCTAAAATGCGGAGACTTTATTTCTACAGAAAATGTACTTTCATTCGCACCGCATAATTCTGAGGCTTCTCTGCCCGAAGTAATCCAATTCCAGCAACTTCCACTTCCAATACGTGCGCTTCCCGGGAGTTGCAGCTTCCTATCCTGTGCGTGTCCTCTATATTATGCCTGCCGATCTCATTATCGTAATTGTAACGGGAATTGGGAAGTAGGTGCGATTAAAGCCGGTCGAACCCGCTGCTTCCCTTCATCTCTGCGGACCCTACTCACTCTCTGGTTTAAGTAGCACCTTTAGGCCGTCATCTTCTAGAGAAATAGACAGGCAAAGTACAGGTGTACAAACGCGTATCCATCCGTGTCTTTCTCGATCGGTCTGTCGGGCTCGCTCGCTGGTTCTTTGTATCCCTTTGGTGTGTCCCTGCGTGAGTGCGTGTGTGTGATATTATTTTACCTGTCGTCATTAAGGCGGGCCGCAAGCTAGCGCCCGGCAGGCTCCTGTCCTCTGTCTGCTACGCCCCGTATGCTGTGCTGCAGGTGGTAGTCGCGACTTCTTTAGCATGAGCCTGGGTAGGTAGGCCCTGCGCCCCTCCCTTTCTCTTCTTTTTTCGGCTGCTTCTTTGCTACTACCAACTTCGTCGCCTCTGCTAGCTCGCTTTCGCTTGCTAGGATATTCTCTCGTTGCTGACACCGTCTCCAGCGGTCGCGGTCCCCTGGTTCGCCCAGATCCGGCCCCTAACCCAGACCCTCAGTCGTCATCATCCTCTTCATCCTCATCGTCGTTCTTTCTCTAACAACGTATAATCCACTCCTTTCTCTGGGCGTTGAGCGCGTCCCTTTTTAGTTCGCTTTTTACTGGACTCTGCTTTTTTTCTCTCTCAGAGTATCTCTCGATGTCTAACACTTTCTCGTCCACTTGCTCCGTTCTTGTTGCGGCCTGTCTTTGCTCCGATTCTAGCCAAGCCGACTGCCACTTCTGCTGTTGCGGTACCCGCTTGTGTGCAAAAGCAGCACTCACTAGGAACTGCCATTATTCGTAACGAGGTTCCACCTCCAGCCCCTCAGGTCCAACTTCTTCCTTCTGCAAACTCTGAATACAGAGGTGCGGTGGATCTCGAGACGTCGGTATGGTTCCTTCTGCCGTTCCCACTACTCAGAAAATCGACTCTGCTGCCGCAAGGAAAGTAAGCGGGCGGACTCATCGCCGCGTATAGCATACTCCCACTACCAACCACCTCCTTTGCTTTCCCGTTTCAGCCGTTTTTGTTTCTAGGGCCTCGCCCACACCCAGCTTAGTTTGAGTCCGTTGTTTCATTCCGATGCCGATATTGTTAACTCTACTTCGTATATGTCTGTATTTAGAAATGTTCACCTTTATTTCTTAACGGACGCCTTGAAGTTTGGGAATCAAATGGGCACGCTTTGGTTTCCATTCGCCGCCTAGCTACATTGTATCCCCAGCCCCAGATCTCTATGGCGTCTATCTTCAGACAGGTTCCCTGATAATTCGGAACCGCCACCATCATCACTGCTCACAGCGCGTCGTTTCACCGCGAGCCGCAATACTATCCTTTGTTAGTTAGAGCAGACGTTAGCCCATGAGTGAGGCTTCAACATGCGGGCGATCGGTCTTTACGTAGGAGACCCTCGGAGCGCCTTTACAGAGCGTTTCAACCTTCTTCCTATCTTTTACCTACCCCGCCGCCATGTACGCATCTCTTAAAAAGTCCACATCTTTGTGTCACACCTGAGAACTTCATCATAGTCGAGGGCGCTCTCCGTCGTTATCATCACCTATTCTCACGACAACAGCTTACCCACGTGTCCTGATAGGAATGCGACCCAGAGCTCAGTTTAACAGCAGCTATATTTTGAACGTGCACCGTCTCGTTTTCTGTGGCAGACGGCGGCAGTACTTAAAACGACGAAATAACACGTTCGCTTGGCTTCTCGTTGCATGTCTCACATATTATTGTAGCAGCCGTGATAAACGTAACAGCAGTTAGAGGGTCGAAACAATGAAGCCGCACTTACCTAACGAGAACTTAACTTAGAATGTAATATGCGCCAGCTTCTTCGCAAGTTGTTTATTATTCTCAAATGTGCGCTGTAATTTGGAAGAGTATCACATCTATGGTTTGAATAGGCAAAGCGTTTGTCGCCTAGGTCAGGTTGTGCATTTACATTAAAACGATATATTCACTGGCATTTATAATAGTTATTACCTTATTGGCTAAAAAGCTGGACTGTATATGTTCTATAATTATAAATTACATAGCTTTACATATATGTTATCTGGTATCTAATCCCATTCTATAAGCCAATTGACGGCACGTCTAGGATGACTGAGTATATATAATTGTTTCAGATGTTAGAAGAGAATGAGCACGATATTGTCATAACAGCTCCGAGCAGTGCGCGTTAAACCTGCAGTCTTGAAATCTAGACAGAATCGTAACTTAGAACTTAGCCAAAGGTTTTTTCATGTAACTTACAAAGACCGTGGACGTAAATTACTTAATACGTGGAGCTGCCATAATAGGATGGAAACGAAAATGTGTCTTCTAGTAGTTCTATCAACTCTCGTTTCAGCTCCTATTAACGCCTATATAGGTGAGCTGACTAAAAGTATTTATTTAAAGATTCTCATTTTATCTTTAAATGCGCCATGGTAACAATCCTAAGCTAAATATACTTAAACAGTTGAGAAAAATACTCTCGTTAAATAGGGCGGTACTGCAATTTTAGGAAGTTGAAGTTTTAAAGTGTTTGTTAGCTCAGTTATTCTATGATCCCTTATTGTTGTTTTGAGCAACAACAGTTGGCGTGACTTGAAACTTATTAATAAAAATAAGTTATTTCGAACAGCTAGGATTCAATACAGATCACTGTTATTGGATTAAAAGGTAAACTTGTACAATAATTCCCTCTGGAAAAAGGCTCCCCAGTCCACAATATCGCGCACGATAAAACCGCAGTAATTTTATTTCGGAAATCATCCCGAGAAACTCTTATTTACATCCCGAGAAAGCTTACTTAACGCATACAAAATTTATATCGCTTTTGGAATACGTCTAATAAGTTGACATTGTACAGAATGTAAGGTTTTAGTGTGCTTAGTTAAGGACGCGCATTGTTGATGATGAATGATAACAAACTTCAGCAGACTCCACAATGCGGGTAGCTTATCAACCTTAATAAGAGTTACTGTAACGTTGAAATATATGAGAGAATTCAAATTAAATATAGATACGTATACTTATTCATGCACACGTGCCTGCATACATGCTATAACATGTCTCCTGATTTGTGTCCCCTAATAATTTTTGCTCATCGTTTCCGCCGCGGTTCAGGCAGCGGCCGAAGAAAAACACAGTCATCAACTGAGTGAGCGACCGACCAACCGATCATCGAATTCCAAATTTCAAACGTGCAGGATTATGAAGCGTCGGTACTATTTCCCGAGATAATGATACATTCGAGGTTACCATTCATAGGAGTGACAGGATGGGTAGCGGCAGCAGCAGCAGTCGTCTTGCAGAAGTAACGGCAGAGGCGGCCATCGCGGGCGCAGCAGTCGGATGAAAACTCAACCTAGCACTGAGAGTGGAACAGCAGAGACGACCTGGCGATGGGAGCTTATACCACAGGTATACAGGGAAATAAAAGCGAATGCGAGAGATCGACAGGGAAGAAGAGACAGCATCAGCAGTGAACGAACAAAAGAACGAGTAGAATAGAGAGAGATCGGTGCACCGGTGGCCATGTACTTAGGGTAGCGTAATCGTGCCATCTACATGGAGCGTAGAGTCTTGGTGGGCACTAGTCGTCGTAGCGTTGGGTTCGTGCTGAGTGCGTGCTATAGTGTTGGCCATGTACAGTACCAATACTGTAGACACTGGAGAACCCGGTTGTCTGTGAGATAGTGAATGATGATGGGACAGTGTAGGTGATGGTTGTGACGATTCTTGGGGGTAGCAAAAGTGAGAGAAAATGCAGGAAACGTCTAGCTAGCGAGAATTGGTTCTAAGCTAACAACAATCCAGGCACGGCTGCAGCTGTAGCGGGTTAGATTGTCACTACTGCAGGCACCCAAACAGCCTGCGGATGTGAAATGAAACTCCTAACGGATTTCAATGAAAATGCAAAGGATTTAGACAATCCCACCTCTTTCTGCCTGCTCCTCCTCATCCCCCTTCAACGTACACTCCCTACAACAATGAAATGTACTCATACAGAGACATGCTTAGAAAAAGAGAGACCGAAGTGCCAACACCCCGCGACAAAGAAACGTAACTCTTTGTATAAGACGTTTGGTCAGAATTACGGCTACGAGTAAAATTATGATTATTTATTCTGTTAGACATTTGCGTTTAACATTATATAACGTGCATTGCATGAAAACGACCATAGTTTGTCTCTCCATAGCCAGAACAATCTCGATCAATGTGATGGTGGCCAATATTTTGAACAAGCGTGATTACACCGATCGCAATGTAATTTCTTTTGAATTTTTTCTCCAAAGAATTATTTTGTCTAGTTATTGATTCATGAGTTAGTAGTTCTGCGCGATCAAAGCAACATTCTGCATGGTATCGTTTGCAGATGACGGCGTTCCATAAAAACAGTCAGCCAATTTGTTTAATATTTGGCTGGCCAAGCTTCGATGATTTTTATGGGAATGGACTCTGCTGTTTGGATTCGACACCTTCATGGGTCGACTTCATAGTCAATCGTCTGCCGCTGCTATTTCGGGCCGACTGCTCAACGTGGATGCCTCTGTACGGACACCGCTGCCGCTGCCGCTGCCGCCGTATCCATCCTAATAACCTTATCTTGCTTGCCAAAGCACTCCTATTCGACCGGTCTTTCCTTCTTTATAGTTGATAGTGGCTGCTTGATAAGAACGACGAAGGACCAGCCGAAGCAACGCGGTGCGCCTTGTCTGCTATGGGTCTGGGTCCGTGTGGGAGTAGAAGCAAGGGAAAAGCGAATCCAAAGACTCATAGAAGGTTCAATGGTGCGTGACTTTAGCAATTAAAGACTGCCGCCAGTTTCCATACCATGACGGCAAACCAAAGTTATACGCCCTAACCCTGTAGACCTCGCAACTACCCCCGTGAGCCCCGTGCCCCTAGTGAGGACATTTCCTTCGCTACTTCTTCTCGTTCCTCTGCTGCTTGACTTCGTTCTTCTTGGAAGAGCGAACGAAGCAAAGTAAAGAAGAAACGTCGAAAGATAGTCATTGTACCAAAACTCCGTACAGGCATCTGGTCTCAATACCTCTTTCAGTGACGTTGGCGGACGCCGCCGAAGCAGCTACTTCTGTTGTTGTTACTGAGCTGAAGTCGCTGATCAGACCATTGCCCGCCCTTCCTGGTCGTAGTGTTATGCCCGATCGTCGAAAGGAGGCAGAGTAGACAAAGAAGTAACCGTTGTTGTTGACGACGACAACGATAAGTCCGTTTGTTGTGAAATCCGGCTTGCTTCCTCGGGGGGTTGCGAAGAAGAGGGAGAGAGTGGGGAAAAGCAAGTGCCAGACAACGAACAGAATTAGGAAAAGGAAATATTGTGCTTGCCTGAGGACGCGGTGGCGGTGGTGAGCGAAGACGTTAGAGGTAACTAACTATAAAGGAATGAGGCACTGGATGAAGAAAAAGGGAAGGGCGGACAAAACAGGGCGTCCGCGGGACACGCAGCTCAGTAGCAGACCACTTTGATAATTCAGAATCGTAGGACGGCCCGAGCCCTCTTCAGGATTAGATCAACCTCTTGCAGGAGCTCCATCAGCAGGTGCATAGAGCTGAATCGATGGAAAAAGATGAAATGCTGTGGATGGAAAGTCACGCAGAGCCTTCCTGACGTGAACAAGCTTGACAAACCTTTTATAAGAGAAAAAAGAATCGCCAGACCTTAGGGCTGGCTTTGATGGATTCAAGAAAGAAAAGTTAGTACTAGCGCAAGTACTCTCCTACGTAAAGCAACAGGGCCGTTTGCTTTTACAATTGATTCGCCGAATCGATATTACGAAAAAGGTATTAAAGCACAATTTTATTTCCTAACTAGTCATAAATAGAGTTACACAGACAACGTTCAAGGTCACTTCTCTTTGAAGATCGGAGTAGTCAGTTTGAACCGCATAAACTAGCGCAACGGTAGTACCCAAAGCGAACTGTTAGTTCTGTAGCTCCTTGAGGCTTTTTTGAAGCTTTCTTAGCCTAACGTAAGCACTGTAGTCCATAAGGATAGACGAAACACAAATACGCAATTTGTGTTACGCAGGCCCAGGTACTGGGTTTTCATGATATTAGCCTTCTGGAGCACCCGGAAATGCTCATATAGGCTTAACGAATAGCGTGCTTGCTTTCAGTATCACTGGGATAAAGTTATCTTTTTATCACAAATAGTTCTTTGTTAATTAGCCATCTTAAACAAACCGAAATGAGAACCTCCATGTAACTTGTACATATATGAGTAGATGTATGTAAAGAAAAAAATAACTCCGTACGCGAAATAAGTATAATTCTGAGCTAGCTAGAAGTCCTCACGAATTTACGGTATAGCCTCAGGATTATTCATGTGTACCCTATGGTCCTCTAATGTCGCCATTATATCACACGTCCCTACCTACAGACGTAGCAAAGCTAGATGTTAGTAAAATTTATCGAAGTACAGATAGAACTCAATGGCCTATTATCAAAATAGCTTACTACCTGTAAGTGCCAACTTGTTTATACTACCCTCGTGTGGTTTTAATCTAACCCGTGCCTTTTCACCCTTCTGTTGTAATATATTCGCACACTTCGTTCTCGTTCTTGTGCACGTACATATGAGCAGCAAGAGTAGAGATGGACGGTTAAGTTGACGGACAGATGACAGAACAGCCTGGGGCCTCAATTACTTGTCGACGTTGTAAACCTGTGGAACCATCGGCTGGCGTACTGCAGCTGGTGCTCTTGCTGCTGATAAAGTCCACCGCTCGAGGCTCGCTTTTCGGGTGTTCGTGGGGCAGGTTGGGCCTGCTTGTTCATCGCGGATCTGGGTTCGTCCTTTTTTTTTAGTTTGTACTAGCGCCGTCCTAGCGGTGTTGCTAAGCGCGTGCAGCAGTGGCGAAAATCGAGAACTAAAACGGAAGCAGCAGCGCTGGCGTGAAGCGCTGCTGCCAGTACCGCCGCCGCCGCCGTCGCTTCACTGGAGGCCCAGGACGACCCTGGTAAAGAGATGCGTATGTATTGGGGACAGCGTAGAACAATTTTCAGCCTATTAAACATTGCCTGGGGCCTTTTTAAATTCAAATTATGTCCCAGTCAGTCAAGCGGCTCTGGCTGCGACGCTAGCAGCCGCACCTAGTCGTCGGCTTGCCTTACAGTTGTGCTTCTTCTACGTCGCCACAGAGCTTGTCAGTAGGTGGTCGCGTGGCTGAAGCAGCGGAGTCGTCCTTGTTGTTGGCAGGCCGTGAAAAAGCTGTCTAGAACTGGCATTCAAGGCAGAATGTACAAACGACTAGAATGAGCTAGGGACCACTAAGGCAAAACGAACTTATTAGAGGAGTGGCGCAGATCGGGGCGGTGGCTGCAGCTGTCAGGAGCGGCATTGCCGTCAGTGATGTAGTCGGCACGAAGTCAGTTTGTCGACGCCGGAACGGGTGTTCTTAGCACGCGATCCCTAATGGGCGATGGACGTTACTGTAATGAGCCGTACGCGCGAAGGTACTAATGGTCTACGCCATAGGTAGACTTAACGGGGATTCTGGACTGGCGGGTTTGTGGAGTACCGCATACTGTTAGTTTTCCAGCTTAATGAAAGCTAGAGGAATAACTAAATAAAGAGAGATATGGAATACCCAATAGACGGTGAAGACTATCGTAACGGCGACAAGCGATAGTGCTTGCCCTCGTCAGCGAGAGCAGACTAGACTAGAAAATGTTACTGGCTTAAAAACAGGAAAGAACGAATACTAGAATATAGAGGAGTGCCACTACGCAAACGGCTTTTGAGTGAGGGTCCACAGGCGCGGAAAAGGGGGGCACGACCGATATCATAGTGCTAGTGACGAACTTGAGATGAGATGATGAGATGGGCGAACTAGTGGCAACCGCTGCTGCTACGGGTGGAGATAGGGCGACAGCTGTTTCAGCACAGCCTGCCCTGTCATATGGATGCTGCCGGTTAAGTTGTTGCCCTCAGGGCATTGGGGGCGTTGCCTACACTCGCTCGTACTCACTTATCACACCGTCTTAGTTATCGGTGCATCTTGGGATTTAGTTTTGACATTCTGATAGATACGATGGCATGTGAATCCTTTATAGTGTCAAGAAAAGTCGTATATATATATGTATATATATAAATAAACGCATACACTGCTCATAATTTTCTGGCTACTCTTTCTTTTCATAGTGTTATTGATTGAAAATTCATTTTTAAGCAAAGACGACTTAATATAAGATATTATGAGAAGTATAAAAATACAGCAGGGGTGTAACAGCAATACTTCAGGGAATTTCAGGCGGGTCGACATACGTGGCTTATAGTTTAAGTTGATGGAATTGTTTAGCATGTTAATGCTCGAGAAAACCAAGAACATGAACGAGCCAAGAAAGAGTTACAGGAAAACGTTCTGTAAGTATAAATAAACTTAGTATCAGTTGCGTTACAGTAGTGGTATATGTTGCTGATCAGGAACTTATCGAATGGTACTTAGGTATAGTAACTTTGTTAGTAGTAACATTAGAATTCATGGCGTAATTTATTTATACAACAATACAACGCAATATTATGTAAATTTAGCTGGAAGTAGAATGTGATGCGGTATTTTACGTAACATTTTTTCTTGATGATACAGTGATTGGTTTCAGTTGGCCAAAATTACAGTCAATATTAATTCTATTAAATTATTTTCAATGAAGTCTGCGATACGAAATCTTGATGAGAACCTTCGGAACGAATGGACTGGGTAAAGAGGTTCCCCCAGATATTCTGCCAGTTGCTCGTCTTTCTTCGGTTTGATAAAATATTTAGAGCGCCAAACGAACGTTAAGTTAAATGTTTATCGATGTTATTAGTAGAACGGTAATAGCTTTGACCACTTGCTTTAGGAGCAAAAGTTATGAATGATTACATGTAAATTGCAACCGAAATTATAATCCTTCAAATACATTTTCTGTGAAGACTTACACATACATACATATATATATATATATGTATATATATATGTGAGCATTTCACTGAAAGGACTTTGTATAAGTTAATCAGAACGCATATGAGTGTGACACGTGTGTTTTTTACCTGCTATATTTGAGGTGCTTATATAAATGGTACTATGGCTGAAACGCACATTGTTATTTCCTTAGCAGCGGTAAAATGCCATAATTCCATGTTATGTACACTCTAAGCCTTTTGCACACATAGAAGGTGGCGTACATAGAGTGTTGCACACACAGAGTATGCCAGGTTATAAAAAATGGACTAGCCAAAGTAGTTGCCAGCATATACACTCTTTAAGACAAAACATATCTTTTATTTAAATGTCGCGAATTTGCGTCAGCAGCTATATGACAAGTCCTATTAAACATATATAGCTAAAAGAATTTAACCGCATGTGGTAGATTGACGTGTAAGGATTCGCTTGGCCGGAATCGCTCTTTTTTTTTCATATGAACGACTAAATAATCGGTAAAATTTTTTTTTATGACTACTTTTGACTACTAGTGGACTTAAGCTGCTTTTTGAGGCCAAGTTTATGAAGTTTTTGCTATCTAGTGTTTACGGTAATAGCATTTACTGAAGTATAGTTACACATGCTTGCATGCATAGCGCTAAACTTGCCCTCATTTGCTGTTTTTTTTTTTTAGCCAACCTAGTGTACAATACAGATGTTTTCAGAATGTCTATAACATAAGTAGGATCAAAAACGCATACAATAGAAAATCGAGCAAAAAGTGACAAAGTTTTTGCCAAACAAAATGCTTTATTTATGTACGCCTCTTTCCATACTAGGCTCAGTGGTATAGTATAGTTGAGTCCTACTGCTGCTGAATACATTCCTATTTCTGTAGTGGTACTGGTTTTTATCGTCTAGTTCGTGTGCCTTGTGTGTGTAAGACGACCCGGTATGCGAGCCCTGGCCAAAGTGCAAAGTCCGCTGATTTTTCTTCGGCTGTATAGAATCTATTGCTCTCGACGACGCGGCTGGTGCTGTTTCTGCATTTCCTCTAATTTTCCATGCTGTCCTATTATCGGCGCCCATCAATACCATCCCGCCACCCCTTTTTCGTACGCTAGGCCAGCAGGCCCAACCGAAGGACTCGATTCTATTCTTTTTTTAAGCTACGCATGTGGCTTATTTGCACTTCTTTTCTTTATTCGTTTGCTATTGGCCTGCTCGCTTGTGCTTGCGTTTCGGCCACTCTTCAGTTGCTCGCCCGCTACTCGCTCCGCAGGTCGGTGGTTCGAAAATTTTCAATGTGCAACTGCACATTGCCCCGACCCTGCGTCTAGCGGAGCATTGGCAGTACGTATGTTCGTGGTGGGCAAACGAACGGGTCTCTGTCAGTTTGGCCACCGCGTAGACTCTTTAACGCATTGCCGGATACATGCACACTCTTTTTCTTTCTCGAACTTTTTCGGTGCAGCTGTTTGTGTGCAGTGAGTGAAGGAGGTACCGGAGTGTCAGGGCGGCAGATACAATCGGGACGAAACAGAGGACAGAGTACAGAGTGTTTTGCGGCGTACGCTAGTTCAGCAAACAGCAGATTCTCATTTTGCGAAGAGCAAGATGAGGCTGCTGCTGCTCTTCGTTTTCCCTTGCACGCACAACTGAGGCTGATGTCGCCGTACAGTTTTTTGAAAAGAGAGAGTGAAGGAGAAAAAGGGTGGGAGGGGGGCAAGAAAAGCCGACGGATTAGAAGGCACGTTAATAACATGCAAATATCCGAGGAGAAAAGGCTAGAAAGGCTGACTGGGCGGGCGACGCAACTGGGCGGGCGACGCAACTGGGCGACTCATCGGAAAATTGAACAAAAAGTTCGCTTCTTTCGTGGTCTTTCCTGCTCCTTCTCCCTGGTCCCTTCAGTTCTGGGCTCTGTCTCCTCGGATCGGTAGGGATATCTGCGTCTTTGCTATGGATGTGCCTGTAAGCGTGAAATGCACGAGTGTGCGCGCGTTCGCATATATTTATGCATGTATATGCTCCCATAAGTTGGCGTCTTCGAGAGAAAAATAGTAGATTTTCAGGAGACAAATCCGTAGGATGCACCGGTCACATAGATAGTGCGGCAGCGACGACGACGATGAGGATCAAGAGGTGGTAATGGCTCTGTATAAAACAAGCAACGAACCGACTGGTTGATCGGCTAGTTCGTGTGAGCTTCGAGATAGGGCATAGCAGAAACATGACATTTGTGAAGTTCTAATTGCACCGTGTTGACAAGATGCCATTATTGATAACGAAAACGTTGTCCTGGTAGCAGACGATCTGTCGTGGCATTACGGTGGTGCTGAGGGCAGGAATCTGTCTACAGAGAAAGGGCAAGAAGAAACTTTAGGGTTGCGTTTAGCACAGAAATAAGGTGTTGTTAAAGTGATTTTTTTCCGTGTATTTGCTATCTTTTCCAGTCAAATGTTGCCTAGTCTACCCAATTTTTCTTTTCTCGACTTATTTCAATATAAGACCAATTGCGTGACAATATGAGCCAAGTTCGAAGAAGCAATGAAGGAACGATGTTGAGAAAAAAAACTACTTTCCTAGAGTGCATCGTTGAGCCTCGTAAAAACGCTAGAGAAAAGCTAGCGTACAAACTTACATAAACAAATTGTCGATTAGACCACTATCGTACGATTGGTATTCGGATTGTGCAATTAGAATTCAGAGTCGCTTCCCCGATTTAGTATTTATTAAATGACTCCGAATGAATCCGCGTTCGTTTGGTAGTGCGATACCATTTTACTATACACAAAACAGCTATCGAAGGCAGGGCTAACGCTGTTTCACCGTGAGCCGTGCTGTTGTCGGCAAACCTGCCCGCCTTGACCGACAGCCGTATAGTACATCTGAGTCGATACGCCTTGAAGGCACGCTATTGCTGGCGTTGGCTGTTGCCCTCAGGCACCGGAAGCCAGCACACGACAACGAATTTTAGTCACAGAGCGAAAAGGAAGCACCGCATAAGTGACTGATCGGTGAACAGTGGACAACAGAAAGCTCGGAGGCGCCAGGAGACGTCTAGCAACTCGGTTTTACTGACCCTCAACTGATCCTGCAGTGCTCCCTTTTCTGCTGCCGTTGTCGCAGTTTGCCGACTGGTAGCCCGTTGACTAGATGATGGCTGATTTTGTATAGTACAGCAAACGACCGCAGGAATAGGCTAAGCCAGGCCAGACCAGGCCGTGTTAGAGACGCACGTTGTTGTACGGATGCCGACCGGTAAGCAGAGTACCGGGCAAAGGCGACGATACGCAGTGGTGAAAGCGGTGACAGTCATTCTCCTGGTGCTAGTAGTGATGGCGGCGGCAGAGTAGCTTTGCCCGCTGCTATTAATTTGGCTATCCGACCAACCCCAGCCCGCCCGCCCGCCCGCCCCCTAGCGGCGTGAGGTTTCTTCAGTTATTGGACAGAGAAGTAGTGGGGGTTGTGTGGGAATTAAGGGATCGGTAGGGATGAGAGTTGTACAAAGTGGGATGCGATGGGCATCAATCTGATAAATCGCCTGGTTGGTTGTTCGGTTGCACGGTGTTGGTTGGCCCCAGGACATTCTACAACAACACATTGACATCCTGCTTTTGCCTTCACTGGCTTCATCCACTCGCGACCAATGCGCGCTTCTTCATCTATGTAGGTAGCTTGGCAAGTGGTGCCTATCCTAGGCGCGTTCTGTTCAGTGTAGAGACGATGCCCGACCAAAGATGCTCTAGCTTAGGCAAGATGGTTGAATGAATGACGTTCCCCTTCGATTGGCTTTCTTTGAACAGTGCCAATACGTTACAAAGAAAGCGGGAGCAGCTCGGGCCTCGGGCTCATTATGTAGTGTTTGTTTTTGGCTAAGCATAGATATTAAGATATTCATTTTTGTCCGTTAGTTTGTGAAATACGCGTCGATAGTACATAATATAAGAAAAAATTAAACAAATCTTTTTGGATTGGCGTTTAACAGTATGATATATTTACATGGCGTTTGTTTAAAAGAGCTAGGAAATTCGAAATTGAGTTATGTTGGTGCTTTTTCCGTTACGCATATTTTGTGTTCCTATTCCGTCCTTTTGCTCCGCAGTGGTTAGGTTAGTAGAGTATGCATGGACCAAATATAGATAACTGTCTTAAAGCTCACATACAGAGTCTGGTGGATAAATATCCTTATAATACATTCATTCTCCTTTCGTCTAGGAGAGCTTGGCAGTTGAATACGTTAGTATATTCTTTATGCCAGCATTACGTAGGTGTGGTATTTGAAAGAAAATATTTAACCGCCAAAGTTAGCTGTCACAATTAAGAGATTTCTATTACACATTACTTAGAAATGAGTTAATAAACTATGCGGTAATCCTGATCAGCATTTTAAATGTGGCTGAAATCAGTCGGATCATTGAGAAAAGTTGTATCGGATTATCGAATACAAAGCTATGATTACCTCGTCTGATGCTCCAGCAACTCCAATGATCAAGTTGGCTTATCCGCCATCTTTGTAAATAATTGTAGGTGGAAATCGCATAAACTCAGCTTTAAGTGGTAGCACTGCTCAAGTTTGAAATTTAATTTGCTTCTGGCTTTCCTTAAAGTGCAAGAATGGTGAGGTGGCCACTCACATGTTCCTAGCAAAAAAACAGGACATCAAAAACAATCAAAGAAAGGCCAGAAACGTTTCTGACATATCTAAGAAAAAAGATCCAACCCGAGTTAGAGTCGTCGAAAATAGCCAAACTATCTTAGAACGAAATGTGATTTTGAAATATTAAAAAGTCATTCTTCTTACTTGACTTTTACGGCGATCCTACAGCGGAGAAAGTAGCATTGCTGGCGCAATGCTTGTCAGGGTGTAGCTATTTTTGAATGGTAGTTCACCATTAAATTAACACAAAATTGCGTTTCTCAGAATAGCTTTTAAATATTAATTTTTGATCTCGAGAAAGAAAGCATCCTATCTTCCATGAAGTTATAAATGGCAGTAGCGCATTCGACGTATCCACGAGACGCTAAGAAACGTTCAAATTGGCCTACTCTTTCTGTGCTCATGACAGAAGCTTCGTCGGAATATCCTAAGTAATTCGTCAAGGATACTATATGGCAGTATTTTTTTAATATATGTTTCTCTTTTTTTTTTTTTTTTTTTAGTTATAACACTTTCAAACATCCAATTCAATACTGTATTATTATGTCCTATATTTTACTATCCTTGTCAGGGTACTTTGATTTGGTGGTACTTTCCGCATAGGATTCTGATTCTTTCGTGAACTGATTTCTTTCAGTTGTTCATTTGTTTCCACTTTTTTTGTCACGTTGAATCAAAACGGTCACCGAGCAACTGTTGTCTCGTTGTCGCTTATGACGCGAGGTTACACACTATAGGCCTGACCAAAGCAATGCACATTCAGGTCTTTCCAAGAAACTAAGGCCTCGGGCTCAATTCCACTGCTACCGCCGTCGCCGCCGCCGCCGCCATCGGTCACATGCGGAATTTTCCCGCCCGCAGTTCCCTTACCACCCGACTCAGGTTTGTAAAGGCATCTTGCTATTGCTGCATTTGCTTGTTCTCGTCATCATATCCCAAACACAACAAAACGGTCAGGTACGGAGATAGCCGCATGCACACACCCACATCAACCAATGCCAACCACCGAAATGATAAATATTGTCGTAGACAATGTATGCGGCGTTGTTCTTCCCTCAGGCAGTTCGCTCCGACGGTGCCTGCTCATCGAAGGCTCACTGCCGATGGTTGACTCGGTAGCGGCCCAATCATCAACACTGGAGTGCGCCCACCATAGGCAAGCGGCTGACACGGCGTGATCTTTGTTGTTGGTACTACTATCATCAGCATTATTGCCATCATCACGGTCATAGACAACATTGCACCATCGGATTGGCAGCAGATTTAAGCATCATCGGTCGTTGCGGAGACTCATCTGCGCTGCAAAACTACACAATGTCGAGACAACTCAGTAGAGTTCTAGGATTGAGCCACTACCGCTGCCGTCACTGGTAAGGATCTCTAGCACAGATCTCAGCGGTCTGTGTGTATGAGTGCGCGCGTGCGTGCGTGCGTGCGTGCGTGTTTCTATGTGCGTGTGGAATAGCCCGTTCGAGTAGTGGTGGTTGTATGTAGACAACTTGGACTTTAAGTCATCATCCTCATCGAGCTCCGCGAAATGAAGCCTGAACTGAATCACCCCCACACATGGCTTACCTCCGCGATGCTAAGCGCCTGCCTCGAAGCGAATGAACGAGCGCTGAAAAAAAGCGATGGTCCGACGAAGCGACCTACCCAGCCTAGTCGGGTTGAGTCATCGATAAACAACAACAACGGCAGGAAAGCGGCAGCGACGGCGGGCCAGGATGAAAATTTCGAGAAGAACCATGGGGAATTCTCTCTTGAACATCGACGCCTGTCGCCCCATCTGCCTTCTCCCCCGGTGGCATTTCTTGCCATTAAAATCGGGCAATATAGTTCAATAAGCGACCAGAGAGGGAGGGTATCGGAAGGGCCGGCCAACGGCCCGATCATTCGTTGGATCTGGGACAAAGAGATTTGGGAGTTAGGCGTTGGGAGTGTCATTTCAAAATGTCGCTCAGGAAACCGCCCCTCCTCAGCCAGTCATCCAGCAGTTGAGTGGAGTTGCCTCAGAGAGTCTACATAGCGTCTATTATTCCCGCTCGACCTCTTCGAAGGCTGTCATTCTCGGGTATACTACACGATAGTGTCTCAGAGGGTAACGTCCGCATCGATGGAAAAGCTCGTTTTAACAAACGATGGGAAACAACTAATTACGTTTATATGGCTTTGCATAGGCTATTCCCGATGAGCATAATAATATACATAGGCAAAAATAAAGAAGCGACAGCAGAATTACGCTGTGTTTATCAAGCTCTTGCAATATTAAAGCCTAGATAAATAGGTGAATATAACGAATACTCGCAAATGTTCAAGTTAACTCTAGTTACACATCTGTTAATGTTAGTCGTCTCTATTCTATTCACATGGCTACGCTGAGCCCATAAGTTGGCAGGACTAAAAAATGTTCATCAATAAGACCCATTTATGGTTACTTACCACTTCCCTTTTCAATGCGTTTGCGTAAAAATTAATGATAAGGCTTATATTTCGACAGGATCTTCGGTAAAATTGACTTAAATGGCATGCTATAACTACTATGCAACGAGCAGCTTTTGTGTCGTCCTATAGAAATTAAAGATCGCTATGAACCTGTATTCCTTCCGAAAATATACCAACAGCCTATCCATCTGGGCTTGGATGAGCGTTAAGTTTTGATGCCCATCTCAATTTTTGCTAAGCGGAAGTTAAAAAGACATTTTCGCCAACAAAAAGTTTAAGCAAATTGCATGCAAACATATAGTAGCTTCGCTCTCGTATCAGCAGCTAAACGGTAATTGCGTATTGCATCGTCATATGCGTATTCAAAAATTGACCGGAAGTACATCCTAATTGTAAAAATCTTCGTCGACGAGGAAAATTTCGTCAACGAAAATATAACGAAAGCATTAGTGATGCCGGCGACGAATGTGTGACTTGATCGTATATACATGGCTAAGGCTGATTTGAGATTATATGTGAGATAGAACTTCATTACAATTAGCCGAACGCTGTTTCTGTTAGTGATGGTAGTAACATCAGAGGCAGAACAACCTAAATCGACTTAAGTATTCGGTGTCTGCGCTCTACAAGCACAAAGATAGCACAACAAGTAGGAAAGCACATGACTTCAACTAGTGTTCTCTAATATCTCTATGGCCAGCTCATGGACGGAGGGCGGGGGAGGTGGTAGGGCTCTCAGAGAAAAGACCTCAGTGAGACTTACCGAAACATAAGGATGCTTCTAGCCAAACTACGCTTGTTGCTTAGCCACAACGAACCCCCTGCGCCGATCAAGTGGTCTGTTAATAAAACAACATGTTCCAATTAGGCCAGTATCGGCATGTCCGATATTGTCCGGTACAATCTTGCCGCTTGACACAGTGGCTAAGACGTGCTGGTCCCTAGAGAGATAGACTCTTAGATTTAAGGCTCGTCGCAAGAAATACAGCAGACAGATAGAGATAACCACAAGAAACGACGAAGTATCTTTGGCCAACACTCGCTTTGACAAACATTACCAATGACTATTTAGCCGATTGCCAATTCGGAAATGCTTGCGATTTCCTGGTTTAAACGTGTAGACTCGTGCAGTCACGAAAGTCAAACTCACTTGTAGCGGACACAGTGTAGACGACCATGCGCACGTGCAAAATATCTCTCAGTCAATCCCAATTGTAGACACTGCTGCCGTATGCTTTGTAGACAGAGCATCGTGGAGCTCATCGGCGTGATCTGCTATCGATTGAAATATCGCGTATCCTAAGTATATAAAATTGTCTACTTTAGAAGGGTGTAACTTTCGTTGTTTAACAATGATAGCATAACTTTGTCGGTGTTACTCGAATGGCAAACATCTATTGCAGTGGTTAAGAAGCCTCGAAAGATAACGTTGTTCTTATTTTGCACAGTCAAGAGCATCGAATTTTACAGTAAAATAAAATACTTATTTTTTAGGAGAATAGGACTGCTTAGTATCGTCTAATTAGTAATTATATAATATCAGGTTGTGCGCTTTTTCAGAATATCGCTAATCACATGGGATACTTTTAACACTGTCGTGCCGTTATTGTTTATGGCGTTCATCCGTGGAAGTAAGGCGAAAAATAAGGCGGAGTGGTAGAGAGGTTTAGGTGGGGAACAGAAGCATCTACGAAGATAATCTACAATGCAGTGTGTGCAAGTAATCGTACCAACGTATACCTTTCGACCGACCCAAATTTCTTCTTTCTCCGTTCAGCGCCGCTTCTTCATCTTCATCATTCCATCGGTCCAGACTAACACGGCTCAGCTCAGGCCACCGGGCCTGGCATCGGGAAGACTTCGCCGATTCCACCTAATCCCACTTCTCCTTTAATTTCTTTCCACGCTAAAGCCTAACGCTGCGTGGTGCAGCCAAACCCTTCGTCGCCCTTCCTTATGGCTTCTTCCCTCTTTTATGCCGTACCAGTAGTTTCTATAGTAGAACCTAAGCTACAGCGGAACTCCCAAAGTCCGAGTTTCCTCGTACCCCTTGACCCCTCTGTGGCATCTCTTTCATCCTTCAGGATACAAGGGGTAAACGGACAGACGAACGAACTCTACAACGCAGAGCGACCGGGAAGCATCCCATCGTTTTACTCGCTAGCAATCCTTCTCTCTCTTGGCTTGTCCACAACTGACGATCGAAAGATCCAACCAACGGACCGACGTTCAGTGCTCGCTACGCTCACTCACTTGGTACAGCTGCCGCCGCCGCCACTCCCACGACAGCCAATGCCGCCGTGGAATGATGAGCACCCTAAGCCTTTAGCGCCTTGGGAAGCGTTTTGCAGATAATTTAAGTTCTCCCGGCGGAGGCGCTCGGTTCGTTCAAGTATCGAGTCCTTTCCCAGCTGCCGCGCCGCCCACAGAGCCATAGCCATCGTAACCGTCGATGCTACCGTCATTAACTGAGTATGCGAGCGACGTCAGCAACGCCGCTGGTCCTTCATTGGCCTCTCTCTTAGCTTCATTTTTGCTTCTCTTCTCACCTTTTTCATTGGTTGAACCGCCGTTCCCGTAAAAAAAACTAAAGCGTCGCGAGCTGGTCGTTGTATTGTTGCCAACTCGGATCATCATAACACAGCCTGTAAGAACGCGTTTGACAATACGCACGAGGCACCAGTGAACGAAAACACTAATAGATTAGTTATATATACATATATTATAAAAACGTAGTCTCTAGTACAGGCCTGTAAGGGGAGCTTCACGGACGAATACAAGGCTATCCACATGTTTGCATGCGCATGAGGGTATGTGCACGATTCGTTGTGAGTATAAAAGGCGCCGATCGTGAAGAAAAAGAGCAGAAGCAAAAGGGGGCAAGCTGCGCAGTCTACAATACCAGCGTTAGTCAGCGAGTGTTAAGGAAAAACGCTGATTAGAACAGTTCCATGAAGAATCGCTTCATTCAAGTGGAGAGGAGAAAATGAAAGCCATGTTGAACTTGAAGTTTCAAAGAGGTTCTCATGTGTACCCGCGGTGTTTTTGTTGGGATGGCAACTTGGGGGAAGTACTCTTTAAGCCTTCTTGTCTCTCACAGCAAGCAGCGAACGGACTCGGAACTTGATTTTACAGCTAGTCTTTGTCGTCGTGGTCTTCTACGTAATTCTATATTCTGCTCCATGGCAGTGTCTCTCTAAAATAGCAGATCTTCTACGTAAAAGGGTCGGCCAACGGATACCCGTCCGTTCACTGTGCTGCCAGTTTCCATGCCCGCTAATCCGCGCGGCGTCGTGAAGGTTTCACGACTCCGTGAGCCCCTGCCTTTTAACCGAGCGGCGCTTAGAGTCGCTTCCGTTTGTAGTGGCTGACGTAGCATAGAACGGCGAGAGGGGGAAAAGGTTTAACTCCTCTTAAAGCAAAAAGAGTACTACTTCTTTACGGAGGCGATCTCGAACATAGCCTCCGGGAGGGGAGCAGCATAGTCCTTCTTGTCGCTTTCCTTCCCCAGTTCCCCACCGAAGCTATCCGGCGTAGGGGACGATTTTTCCTACACCGGGCTGTACCGCAGTATTTCTCTGTTGTCGCGACACAATCTAATTTCATTAGAACACTACTACTTAAGATACCTTCTAGCTGGTGGCGTAGCAAGGGCGGTCGCAGTGGTAGGCACTAGGAAAAGTACAAGTAGTAGATGAGGGAAAATAATCCTAGTGCGATTCTCCAGTTTCGTGTGGAAATGTCAGCTTTACTATGAAGAAACCTAGCTTGTGTCCACTCAGCTTTTCATAAGCATTAGCCGTTTCATTAAATTTACCTCAAATGTCAAAGGGCAGAAAACGAATTCTTTCATTTATTTCAGCTTTTTTTTCAGTGATTTCCTCTAGAAGTATTCTTCTACGTAACAAAGTTATTTGGAAGACGGCCCGTGTTTCTGACACAGTCTTAGATCGTTCGATATTGGCCATTATAACATTTACTCATAAACAAAGATGTGGCTCATTCTATTCGCCTGTGGATGCAAACGCAATGACGTCGGCCATAATTAGAGGTAAGCGTTCGTTGACATCCTATTGTAGCCTAGAGAAACAGCAGAACGTTTCAATAAATTTATTACTGCCAATAACGAATATATACAACATTGTTTAGTAAGACGATTCCCCATTCTCTGTGAGACTAGGCGTGTAGTAATGGTTCAACTTAATTAAAATAACATTTTATGTTTAATTTTTCAGTTAAGTTTCCGTCATAAGGGATTTATGTAAATAACATTATGGGACTAAAGTTCGGTTGCATTCCTTGCTGTTTGGCATCATCGATTCGTAGGTAGTTCATATCATGTGGTACTATGACGATGCTACGAAAAATTAGAGGATGGGTGGAGTGTAACATTTGAACTGAATGATATTATACTGGACACATCTACCCATGCCTAGAGTTCGAATTTGACGTTCCATTTTTGATAGGACACAGCTTAACTCACGTCGCCCCGGAATCGACCCAGGTTCTACGCCTTGCGAGATTCTATTGAATTAGCCCATTTTTAGTAGGATCACTTCAATGGATGAACAAGGGGAAGATAGGGTTGTTGCACACTTCCATTAAAATTCACTGTGTCTAGTGTGTCAAATCTAGTGATAATGTTATAATTCTCGAAAATACTTTCCAAATGGAAGCTTGTCTCGAGCCTGGAAATCCTGATACCAGACACCCACACCGTGAGGCGAGCGCTATGAATACGATTGTCGACTACTCCTACACCGACGCACACAACTATTCATAGACACATCTCGTATACTTCAAACATGAGATCTTGTCTGTCTGTTCGACTGCAAGCTTAATCTTAGCAGTACGAGTCAAGTCCCAACCCAGACCGACCGACTGGCGCTCGATCTGAGCAATTCTGCCGATGCCGTTGCTGTTGAAAATGAGCGCCTGCTCAAGAGACACGAAACAAGCAGAATCAGCGATAGACACAACGAGAAAAAATGAGCGGGTGGGGAAAAAAAGAAGAAACAGACTTAGAGCACAAAACCACGTGAGAGCGCCGCCTGGTCTGTATAATTGTAGGACAAAAAAGTGACTCACATTTGGCCAGTACAGCCTCACTCCTTGTCGCAGTAGCAGCGACGGTGGCGGTGGAGGCAGCAGCAGAACACAGGTTCCCATTAACAATACTACTGCTATAGCTCCAGTGCGGTCGTACATACTATGCTTTCATTTGAACTTGTGTCTTCGCGAGATGCGACGTCATCAGAGACGAAGGAGGGTTTTGTCTAAGGTGCAATTTTGCTTCCATGATTCAGCAGCTGCCGCCGCACAAGTGTCAGGCAATTCTCATTGCTCCGTCGGTTCACGGCCTAGACGACTTACTTTACTGCACGCATTGCACTGAACCACGCGCGTGTTGGTAGAGCTAGCAGTATATGTAGCGCACGAAACACCACTAGCAGTAGCAGCAGTTATACTGCAACCATCATTGGCACAGCGAGCGGGAATGGGCGCGGGCACCAAAATCCGACAGGCGGCCGCCGCCGCCGCCGCCACCACCACAAAGACGGCGACTACAGTAGCAGCTAATCTACAAATCCTTGGAATAAGGGTTAACGATGCATGTTCCATTCACCCCCGACTGAGACTACAACTAGTAATAGACCTGGCGTAGGCTCCAGCTACAAAACCCTTCCTCTTCCCACTTGGCCTTCTGTTCCGTCCGAACCTCGAGGAGTATCCAAGGATTGCCACCTCTATTCGGGCATCACCTCTTCTCCGTTATATCTTATATAATGTAAGCTATATAACCATCATAAATTTTTCCCGCGCCTTTCATTTCCCTTCTCGTCTGCTTACACTTCTTCTTTTTCAACTCTCGCTGTAGACAACGGATATATGGCTAGGTGAGTAGGTTGGCGAGAGCTCGACCTTTTTTTGCTAGTTTTCCCCTACTCCCCATCATCACCCCCGTCCTATTTTAGCCCTTTCGCGTTCTCCACTCCCACAGACACCCCCTTTTCCTGACTTTGCCCTAGTTCCATTGCGGCGGCAGCATCAACGGTGACGACGACCTTTTTGTGGGGGGTGGATTTTAAGTGTAAAGAAACCAGAAAAAGACAGCGAGCTGAGCCACGACGGAGCGAAGCAGTCACTCTGTCTACAAGGTTGCAGTACCAGTGTGAAGAAAAGCAATTCCGACAAAAAAAAAGCAGGAAAAAAGGCGAAAGGCTGTTCGGCGTCTGGCGACTTCGACGCTATTGCGGCAAGTCTGTAGCGGGGGTGGCTGTTAGCCAGTTGGGTTCGGAGCAACGGGGAGAGACTCATAGCACCACCAGACCTCTGTTGGAGAGAAGGCCAAAAAGGAAGTTGCGTCTTGTGGGTTTCTGTGCGACTTCACATAAGTGTCTGTGTATTTGAGTACGTCTGTATGTGTGGGTGCGCGTGTAAAAAAAACTTCTTGTCGCTTCGACGATAGCTCACCGGGCTGCTGCTGCGTGATCAGAACGACGCTGGTTAAAATTTGTCTCAAGGAAGTCATTTGTCATTGAAGCTTGAATCGGCAAAAAGGGGTGGGGGTTAAGGGGACAGGATATCTCGAGAGGTTTGTTGGAGATGATAACATATTTCACCGTCGAGACAGATGGGGAAGCGGCTGCAGAAGGAGCTGAGGGCATAGAGAATATACTGCGGCAGAATGAAGGACTTCGCAGGGGTTATGAGTAGTAGATACTAGCCCATGCCATTAGAAGCGGTGGAGGAAAGGGCACGAGGATAAAGATGAAAAAAAGACGACGACGACGACGACGACGATGAACTGAAGACTGGCTGACTACTCCTTGGAGTGTTTCACTCTCCTTGATGAACATTGCGCTGAGTTGATCGTCCCCATCATCATCATCATCGCAATCATTCGCGAGATCATCATGATCAGTAGAAGTAGTAGGAACGGCGGCGACAGCGCCAATCGTAAGCGGAATTCCTGGTATGGGGTAATCCATTGAACGAACTCCATTCCTATCTCGTCAGCTAGATAATACCATCTAAATTTAGCCAAATTCAACCAGTTTTATACATCAGCCTTTCTGACTTACAATGCCGATAGAACTTGAGTGCCCAAAATAATGCTAGCGAAGGTTCCCTGCATGCGTTTTTTTCCTGAATTTATTCCACCCATGGAATCATCGCATGAGTATATAGATGTAATTCAAAATAATTACTTTGAAACTGCTAAAGATCGATATGTGTGTACGTGTGGTAAGTTTTCGAGGACATTATCCAAAGAATTTCATCGAATGACAGCCACACAGAAGTTGAGTCGAACTTCGAGCGAGAGGGCTATCTATCTTCTAATTGGTACTTGTTAATACTTGGGCTAATGGCCTGCATACTGCATGATTAAGCTAAGTCGTAATCCTAGATTTTTTTTGGCCGTTTTACAGGCCTAAGCATTTGTTATCCGTCGCTTTTGATCAGACATGGTCCAAAAAAGCGATTATGTACTTATGCGTGGGTTGCAAAAACTGCAAATCTCAGTCTAAATATTTGCGCTGGTACCCCGTGCGCATTCGAGCTCGCTTTTTGCACTCTTGCTTCAGGCAAACGGAGAGGTACACAAACACGACTACTACCATTACATTAAATTTCAACACCGCGACCTAACGAGTCTCAAAGAGTTAGCCGGCCGCTTATGGCTCACGACTTCAGCATAAAAATGGTTCCTGTCATAGACAGGAGCTCAGCACGGGCAAGTTGAGCGGCAGAACACGGAGTCATTCATTTGTACTCGAATAGACAGGCAGGCGTTCTATATGTCTAATTTATACACTTGTCGATTTGCTGTGCGGTCCCAGCCCATCCGGGTCGAGACAATGAAGTGGGTGCGGCCCTACAGGCGACGAGGTCTTAACTCGCGCAATCTGTCACCACAATTTTCAACCTCGCTCGATAACGCGATATAGAAGTTGAGAGAAATTATTCATTTCGTGTTAACACTCTTCTGATAGGGAACAAACCTAAAATAAGTGCTCAGTAAATAAAATAATAATCCCTTTATCTGCCTGATACTTCGATTGATGATGATACGATTCTAAACAAAAAAAAATGGCAATATCTAAATTTAAAAAAATGGTAAATACATACCCGGATTGTCTATCGAGAAAAACGATTTCACGCTCGAATGTCCAGTGCTGCTACTAGGTATCAGTTCGAGCAATAAACAAAGCTCGTTCACGCCCGGTCTCGGACCTAGACCACTTAACGTATCTCTAAATTCACTAGGTTATCATGACTCCATCACCTGTCTGATGTGGAACAGGCAGTCTCAATATCTGCGGGGTGGACCTAAGTGTTTAGAGAACAAAGAAAAGGGTAAATAGCCTAGGACCTATTGTTGATAATACCCGACAAATGACCACATTATGTATATATATTCCTCGGTAAACAACGGTTTGCAGTCCATTATAATTGGCACGATACATTCTATCTGAGCACAAGCAAACAGCACAGATAGTGTGTTGTTTTTTAAAGCAAATGTTTCATAATGCCAATAACCGACACACGTTTGACAGTAGTAAGCAGAGTTTATACAATCGACTAATGAAACAATTATATTGATCATGGTCGTAATGCTTTCAAATCTGTGGAAGAGCCTTGGTCAGTTGATTTGCCTATAGTGGTTCACCTTCATTAAGGGTATAGCTATTACGTTTCTTTAGATCCTACTGCTACAGAGGATTTTATACTGTTTTTATGCTTCGCGGTTATTATTTACAGAAAAGTATTTTGTTATTATGTAATTAGTCTTCATTTTTCGCAGGATCAGTAAATCAATATCAGCTCTTAACGTTTTGATGTTCAGACGCCCCCGGTACAAGAACAAGCCTCACAGTCGTTAAATATTATCGAGGACAAATCGCTACGGGTAGCTAAATTGCATTCAGCCACCTTCATTTTCTGAGTCTATTCAACATCCACTGTTGGCTTGAAGTTCAAATGTTGTGTTCTCTAGTGAAGTTCTATGCAAAACAAGTATTTGGCAATTATTCGTCACAAAAAATCTTTCTCGAGTCGCAGGAAACGAAAACTGATGCTTTTCTAATTCGCAGGTCTGTGCTTTTGTCTGCCGATGCTGTTGTCTCTCGCCAGGCATCGTCATCGCACATTTCGCTGGGTTCGGCCGCTTAGCTTTCTATGATGGGAGCATAGCAGCGGCAACCGCTTTCTTTCTTGGCGCCGGTTGAGAAGTTTAGCTTGTTGGGCAGTGTTGTTGGGGTGTTGGCCAAAGTAGGGGCTCATGAAGGAGATGCTAGAAAAGACAGGGGGTCCAGTATCTGCTACTGCCCTTCTTTAGAAAACACCGCCTGGACTACGGGAAACTGTAGAGCACAACACACCCTTGGCACGATGTGCTTGTCTGCTAGCACCCTCAGCGCAACCCTCACCAATAGGTTTTTCTCGTAGGCGGCACACTACTAGAATCCCTCAACTGTACCTCAACCCCAGCTCCGCAGGTACAGTAGATAGGTCATAGTAGTACTAGCGATAGTACAGGCAGAGCCCGTCTCCGTTAGTTGGGGGAGGCGAGGAATTAGTTTCGAAGAAGGAGACAGCCTGAGTTGAGACAGGCAGGAAAAGAAGCCGTACAGCCGGCCTACCGGATAGCCCCACAAGCAAGCTGGGGTGAGTCAAATTTTAAACTTAAAATGAACTTGAAGCCATCCTGGCCACAGCCTCCTGGCCACCCCTGGGGACACTCATCCGCAATACACCTTCCCTCAACTCCCCATCAGACCGTTTTTACCTACCCCCCCCCCCCCCCCGGCCCCCCGCTGCAAAGTCTCTTGGGGAAAGCGATGGACCGGTCGGGTCATGGAGGGCTCACAAGCCCACAACAAAAAAATAGCCGTCATGGATGCGATACTGCAGCCGAGAGCTGCTGCTCCACTCGATGGTAGTACAGCATACTTTGCAATGAAAGTAAATCGAAGCCATTGCAACCAACGCAGTGCTTACATTTAAAAATACTCTGAACGGATACTCAGGGTGTACGCAGGCGCTAAGGACAACAACTAGGCTTCATTTTTTTTTAAAGGAAATTTTAAATATGCTGCGATAGGTGCGTTAATTGATCCTTTCTAAACTTTCGGCGCATTGTACGACATATAAACAAACGATGATCCGAATAATAAATATAAACACGAGTCACGATGTCTTGTAGTAACAAAAAGGTAAAGGTGGACGAGTTTGGCTTCTTATATTACTGGTCTGGTAGATCTGGCAGAAAATGATGCCACTTAATCGGCCCTAACTTAAATGTCAATGAATATTACATATTTATTGTTATGCCACACACGATTTCATGGCCCGATACTATTTAGTGTTCACTATAAAAATTCTATCGAATAAAAAAAGCGTACATGGAGACTTGATCATGCCATTGATTCTCAGCAATATTAATCCCAAAGGAAATAAGCTGTTTCACATTTCTAGGACAGGTTGTGTGTAAAATAATGTGTTTATATTGCATGTCTAGGTCGCTTTTCTAGACTAGGGTCCTATTTTTTACGTAGCCCATAACTACAATTGGGCATTGTATTAAGGGTACCAGAAGTGAATCTAAGTAGCAGCATATCTAAGTATCTAAAGTACGTTGCTATTAGAAAATTATACATTATCACCATATAATGACGAAAAGCACGAATATTCTAACGGCCTATAGTCGTTCAGCGCTAGGTCTATACTTAATGTTTGCAAACTGACTTAGGTTTTATTTTCAATATCCGCCAAAGGAATATACGAGGTGGCGTTTTCGGCAATGCATTCATTCAAACTCGCATGCTCCTTCTATACAAATATAACAAATTTGCATAACTTTTACTGAAGAAGGGTTGAATGAACGAATTTCTTGCAACGTTTCATGGACAAGACATTGATCTTTTCTGGCCAAAATTTCTTAGAACGGATTTATGCGAAATAAATAAGGAGCCTATGTGGTCAATATGGTAATACGTGACCGAAAAACACGTTTTCCAATCGTATTTATATAGCTTTCCTTTTACCCTTCTAGTAAACAACTGAAACTAGTATCACCTAACATCTTCTATTCTGTCAATTGTCAAATATATCTCACATAATATTATTGGTCTGATCAATCATCGCCTAAACAAATCTCTGTTAGATTAGTATATCGAAATACTAAGTTAGTAGGGGCTGGACCAAAGCCAGCTAGGCATTATTGCCTATGAGGTCATCGTTTCACTGAGGGACGGATGATGCTGCCGCATATCTTCTTTGCCACCGCATCTCAACTGAGCTAGTTGTTCGTTTTCACAGTGTCGCAACTTTAGCTTAGTCATGCCGTCCTCGGTTTGTCGTCGGGTCCGTTTTGCATGACGGCCATCATCATGATCGTTTTCACCTGTAGCGGTTCTGCTTTGTCAAGCTTTCTCTGCTCTTCAAGGGGCAGCCCACGCCTGGCGCATTTTTCCCCTCATCGCCTCATCGTCTCTGCATATCGGCTACCCACTCAAATGCCCGTAGCCATTGCCACCCCCCCTCCCTCGCCGCTAGCTGACTCACTACGCGACTGTGTACTGCGATACTCAAGGGCGACCCCTAGCCAAGCCAACCGGGCTAAGCAAAGGAAATATTGGACGGGGCGCAATACCTATGCATTGCCCATATACAACAGCACAATGGAGCTGCAACAGCAGCGCTCTCGTCAGCGTTGTCGTAGCATTCGTCGTCGTCGTCGTCGTCATCGTCTTCTTTCTGCATGCAACAAAATCTGACCCAACTCGTGATCGTTCGCAACCTTTTCTGTGTCGACCGCCCTTTTCACCCAAATTCCTGTTGCACCCCACACCCAAACCCCCGACTTGCCCTGCTCCCCGAGCTGGCCAACGTGCGGCCATTAAAAATCCTTGTCCGCTTGATGCTGCTTACGGCTGCCGGCTCACTGCCACCCCCGTTTGCTCTTTGCCAACGCAAAAGACCGACCAGCAACCAACCGCGCCCCCGATCCTCGTCCTCCCTTTATTCACGCCGAAGGGCTGCTCCACAGAAACCATGCTTTTGTGGTAGAAACGCTGCTGAATTTGTCAGAGGTACATAGCTTCGCCTAGCAAGCGCTGCTTCGAAGCGTCACGATGGTGGTAGTAGGATCCCGTCACCGCTTTACTGCGTTTCTTTAGTATATGGATAGCGCACACAGCTGCAGTTACCCACTAGGTAGAGTGGTATGGAGAGCAAGTACAACAATTCAGCCATAGTCATTGGCGATAGCTCACCCTCTACCCCGATGTATTCCAGTCTGCTATCCGCTTGAGCCTGCTGCACTACCCCCTCTGTTATTCAGCTCTGGCTGTCGTTCTACCCGTCGTTTCCCTTTATCGACCCCCATCAAACCCATAGCGAGTTCAGACAGAGGAAGGGGGGTTGCACCTCTTAGTAGAGCGGCCCTTCCCGCGAGAACAACAAGGCCTAATATTTTTTAATGCTCCCCTCCTGACATCCCGACCCGAAAAGTAGCCCAATGTCTACCAGACCTGAAAAAAAATGCCTACCAGACCAAAGCATCGTGTAGGCCGACTGACATTCCTGTATCGGCTGGTTCAGCAACGGCAGCAGTAGCTTCGCCGTGATCAAGAGAGGCACGCCTAATATCATTGGTTGGCTGCAAGCAGAACTCTCGTCGAACCGTTCGAGGTTATTTTGGCTGCTGCTGAAATAACCCCACAAGCTGCCACAGCCCCAGCCCCAGCTAAGCTGCCATTAGAAAGCCGAAGCTGTTAGATCTCATTTGAGTTCCTTCTCAAAGAAATAGGAGATAGGAGAGGCTACCATTCACGCCGGTGTACTCCATTAGAAATCTGTGCTTACACCCAGACTTGTATTTCATATACATCAGTAACAATAATAATAATAAAAACAGCAACAACAATTAAGATTTCAACACGTGACCTGCCTTTTCCTTAGCAAACTTAACTTGGTTAAAAAGAATATACAAACGGAACCGGACACAGGTGCGATAGCATACGAATTCATAAGTTTCTTAATGCGTCTTATAATATCCAACACGGCGTACATAGAAAAATAATAGTTTTAATACGTTTTGCACGGATGTCCATAGACTCTGTGTGCAGTAGTTTTTTCCATTTCCATAAACTATGATTTTCCTAAATTGAAATCAAACTGGTATTTCTGCTATGCAGCCGTTATAGATTTGCTAACTGCGTACCAAGGTGTAGATCATATAACTAGATAACGTATAACTAGATGAGTTTTTATAAAGTGGCCCCCAATTATATAACTGACATCAAGAGACGCAATGCCCTTTTTCAAAGAATACTTAAGATATTGTCGAACAAAAGCGACAATGATAAGTTTTTCGTCAGACTGATCTCTGCAGAAACAGCTTAACTGAAGTACTGCAGACAAAAACGACAACGTTCTGGTTTACCAAATAACTCGCATATAAAGAATTCATAAATAAATAGATATTAGCAAATTAGTCAGAGAGGCGTATGGGTTACAGACGAACTTGTCACGGCTATCGGCCTGTGGGGTATAAATTACCACTCCTGTGTTTCCGAAAGAAGGTTACCGTCTTTCAATACGTTATTATGCTTCCTTTTTAGATGATCAGACGTGTCCTGTAATGTATGTCATTGGCGGGTCTGGAACCAAAAACCCTTGGCATTTTCAGCCATTCAAAGTACAATGTTGCTAATGCGTTGTTATGCATAATTGCAAAGAAGACCCTCAATAAACTTTCTTCATCCACACGTAATTTGCTATGACATCTAAATTTTCTGTTTCTTCTATTATCAGCATCGCTATCATTATCGATACTACCAGTTGACAACCTCAACAAGGAGCACTTCTTTACGGGATGGTTCTTCTTCGGTTAATTGATGTGTCTAACCAGATGCTGTAAAGTTAGTCATCCGATCATCTTCAATAATAATAATAATGCAGAGTTAAATCGACGTTCAAGTTAAGAAAGCAGCTTAAAACAGGAAAAACGACTGATGCCGTAAGTTACTTCTGTATACGCTTTGATTTGTTATGAGAGTGCTCCTAACACTACTACTAATAAAAGTCGATGGATATGCGCGTGCATCTAACGTTATCAGTTGCTAATTATCTATTATTTTCCCCACTCCTTCGTCCCTACGGCGGGGATCTCTTGTTGATCTAAGGACAATCTAGACTATTAACGTTTTACTCGCTATTTTTGAGCAGCACGACTTTTATTCTACATAAGAGGGCCCCGCCTCCTGAAAGCAAAGTTAATTTTAATTGGGGCTGAACTAAGGGCGGAGTCTCAAAGGCGTCCCGCTTAACTGCAAGCCTGTCGGTCCTCTGGTCTCGAACGAGGAAGACCTCTGGCCGCAATATACGGGTTGATAGGAAAGAAGGAACAAAAAACTGACGAAGGAGCGAGCATAGGGCGGTGCAAGGGCGTTCGTGGTCGACCCTAGACACCGACAAAGAAGGAGCCAGTCGACTCAGCCGACGAAGCGGGCCGCTGCCAACCACATTGCAATGATGACGAATAGACCAGACACTGGCGGAAAATCACGATATGCGCAAAAAGCTATGAGCAGCCGGGTGAAAAGTACGGGGACAAAGGTAGGGTTGAAAGATTTGATAGTTAGAACGACACTGCGATCTAGCAACAACGAAAAGCTACTACTCGAAGCTAAAATAAGAGAAAACAAGAGACGGTGTCGTAACGAGGATCGTGCTTCCGAGCGCCGACTTACTTCCTGATTGGTTGGCAGGGTACGCTTTCAGAACTGTTGCTCAGAACCGGCTTTTTAAGCAGCGCCAGTGATGGTCGTAGCGGATGGCCGACCGCTGATGGAACAGTACAAGATATTCTGGGAAAGAGTAGACAACAGACGGGGCCTGTGACGAAAGGACAGGCGAACTCGCTAGAACAGAATAGATTATTCCAATGCGAAATGAAAGGAATAAAAACAGGCTGAAGAGCTTTTGTCGTTACTGCAAAAAGGTGCACCGAAGTAAAGGTGGCGAGAAAATGGAAAGAGCCGATGGACGAAGTTCGGCAGCTGGGTCGGAAAATGGCGACGAGCTAGATAGCTATCAAACAGATGGATGGACCTTGACTATAGCTGGCAGAAAAGAAGGGATGTAGGAGCGGAACGGAGGAAGACAACGAGCCGACCGAGCTGAATAATCAGAAGAAAAAAAAATAAAAATCACCCGAATCGTATGCGTAGACAAATCATATATTCAGAAATCGTTGTCCGATTAAGGAACAAAACTACGCGCACGACGGAAAGCAGAGTTTAATTGTAATCCAATAAAAAAGATGGTTCATAGTGAGATATCTACGTAACTAAAATTTGGACAACTGGCACTCTCTAAAGTCTATAGAATAATGATTTTCGGTGTTATAACTTAATTAGTTCTTCGTGAGAAACACCAATACGTGATTGGTAACATCATCTGTTAGGGCATATACAAATCTGCAAAGCTACAACCTGTAGCTGATATTCATTTTAGTTAATCTCGCTAGACGTATACAGACAAAAACTTCACGCCTGGGAGCCAGTCTGATTCCATAACTAAATAATAACTGAGAACAAGTTCTTCAATGCAGTTAGATTCTATCGAGCCTACCTAAAACACGTGGGCTTGCAAAAGATGCATATCCTTAGAAGGACAGAACTTTGCAGTACACTACCTCATGGTCCCCCTGTTTATGCTGAGAGTTATTGATCGGCAATTGTCGTCTTCGGGATCTTATTCGAAAAATCGAGTAGTGATAGGTCAATAGTTTTTTTATACTTTACTTTTCTTTAAAATCAGGCTAATTTTCGTACAACTGCCAAATGAAAACCTCGACGATTTTAAATGCGTCGGAAATTACAATGCATTAGCCGTGCTTCAAGGTTTTGTAACATGGCCAAATTATATGAGGTCTATAATAGCCTTATCGATTTGTTTCCATCGTTCGTCATAACAGAAATAGAACAAGATTAGTAAGAGCTCTGCTCTTCGCCTTGTGCATGCTGTGCAGAAGAAACTGAGAACTTTAAATAAAAGAAAAATGTTTAATGAAATGAAAAAGAGTTTCCTCATCACCGCAACAACAACAGATAACAACTGTGTGTGTTTTACAGTGACGCTACACACAGGTCATCCGCAATTTTTCGTGTCCTTTAAGGAAGCGCCTTGAAAGGTGACGCATACCATTCCTTGATAATGTCGCTTAGCCAGAGATCATAACACAGGTTGCTGGCCGGTCCAGGCGCTCATAATTGAGGACAACTGGCAGACAGGAAAGGGTTAACTTAGCACTAGCACATATAACCGATAAAGGGGTTGGCCTATCACGAAGATAGCGAACGCAAGAAGCTAAATATCGCCATAGCAGACAAAGTGAGCTCAGCCTATTCCACCGCACTGGCTTGCAATGGATAAGAAGGGAGGGGTGAATATTCTAATTAATGGACCAAAGGGACTCGTCTGCTCGCCATTTCGAGCGACCGAAGCGAGCTCGACCCACCTAAGCCACACATGGGACACGGCGGAGGGACCCAACCCAGAGCAATCAGCACAAAAAAAGAGGTGGGGCCTATGATCTCAGCCAACAGCAGCGTGTTGTTTGAAATGCATTAGCGACTAGGTCGTGCTGCTATGTAAGCCGATAACAATAATCTCAGAAATCATAATGCTAGTTGGAACTGCTAATGGTCGTTGCAAGCTATCACTCCCTGATTCGGTTTGAAACTGATGACACTGCCACCACGCTCTGCCCCTGTCCGGAACGTCTCAAAGCATCGTGCCCGTTGGTCATCATTATTTTTTTACGCTTGATGGAATGCCCGGCAAATATTTCTTACTTCATTTACGGCTGGCCTGGGTGAAACTGTCAGTTTAACGTGTACCTAAGCTTTGCCATTGTCGCCATGTCCTGCTGATCACAAATATGCGGGCCGCAGTCCTGAACAAAGTGTAGTTGTTCGTCGCTATAGTACAAGTCATAAACAGCCATACACAGGGAACCTATGTTACGAGGGCAAAAATGATGACGCGCAGAGATGACTTTCGTCTCTGATTTAAGAAGTGGGTCTTAGAAAAGGTAGCATCTTGCCTTTTGCTCAATCTCAGTGGTTCTCGTAGCTTTCTCGTCAGCGGATTGGAACGACACGATGTTGTCATCCCACTTTCGCTTAGTTTTTCTTCTTTTCCTCACCTCTTCCTGCTTGTCCTTTGATTTTCCTCGCCATGACCCTGCGATGACAGTAGCTTGTAGCGATTTGCTGGGGCACATTGCAGCCATAGTGGACAAACGATTCGAGCTAACAAACTCCAAGTGTAACAAACACACGGCGGGTGCAAATGGCGAAAACTGGGAGGCGAACCAGGAGAATCCCGCGCGAAAAGAACACACGCAAAGGCTCCAGCAATGACTCCGACGATGGCGTAGCGCAGACACATCATGGCGTCGCTGATGCTGCTGCCTGCACAGCCGTTGATGTTTGATGTTCATCATGACGATGACGACGACTATGACGAGGATATTAATGATTTTTGCTCCATTTTTGGGGAGTCTGGGAATGAGAGACGGCTGGTGGACAGATGCGGGACAGCGGGAGGAGGGGATAGGCGAAAAAGCGACGAGGGGGGATCTGAGTAAGCGACTTTTTGTATGTCGACAAAGCTCTATTTTACCTCAGTGTTCCTTTTATTTTCGCTTGGCCTGCTCCTCCCTTTTTCGCGTTGGCTGTTATTTCACTAAGCTGATGTAGATACAGATATCAACACTGCTGGTGTAGTTGCCCCTGCTGTTGCTATTGGGGTTGCCCCTCGGCGGTTCGGCGCAGTGCCTGCCAACGCAACCGACCCTGAGCTCCCGGCTCTTCTCAGCAAACTAGCTAAGCATATAGCAGGTTAGTACTGGCCGATCACATTGTACGATGACGGTTAGACTATGGAAGGTTTTCCGTTGAAGCCGCCTCACGGCTGCGGATCTGTGATCAGTGCTAGTGGTGATAATGATGAAGCTGGCGATGACGATCACCTCAATCAGGAACTTTGGTCTAGTGCTGGCCAACGATCACTCCTGACTGCCCGCTGAACTTGAGGTAGCAGGTTTGCAGCGGCGGTCGAGGTGGCAGTGGTGGCGGCGCTGGTGCGCTGGAATGGGGCAAGTGATGCAGCGGCAGGAAAGAAATTGAAAGGAAGATAGGGAAAAATCAGTTGCGGGACACGACAGAGTAGCAGAAAAGTAGCGAGAATGATGGAAGAACGAAAAAAGTAGCGAAATAGAGGGCAAGATGGCAAAAATCACTCTCATAGAAAAAGGACGTAGGGTAAAGTGGACGAGTCAGTGTAGGTTTGATGTGTTGAAGAAACATTAGAGAGTCCACAAGGGTGGAAACAATGTCCGACCTCAGTCGTCTACATCCAGTCCGGTGTTCATCGGTCGGTCAGCGAGGAGACCCAGGGGTAGAGCAGCATAGCAACCGCTAGCATAAAGCCGACGCTTGGGTAGGCTGCTAGGATCTAGCAGTCCATCTGCCAAACCAAGGGAATTGATAGGGGGAGTGGGCGATTAGGCGGTACACCTCCATGGGATTGACGGGCTGGATGCGATCAGCCGTTTCTTTGATGGGGAGGTTTTCATTAGAGAAAACTACTAGTTTAGTCTGACGTGCAGGCGTTGATTGTGTAAAATGCTTGAACAGAAAGTCAAATGCACAAAAAAGCCATAAACACTCTAACTCAATCACAATGACACACGTCAACAGCAACAACGATATTTAAAAAAAAAAAACTTCTTCTTTCTACGTCTTGACGAAAATATCGGCCGAGATTGACGTATGCGTGTATTGGCCCAGTATTTTCAATTACATTAGGAATCTTTTAAAAGGAGCCTTCTAATATATTGCTGGTTTACCTGAGATTACAGCCATTAATGGCAAACCAAGTTTGCTGAATTATTCCTTTTGTTTCGCCTTGAACCTCCAAGAGTACCACCTGCAAATCACGAACATCTGAGTGACTCTCATACCCGAAGAAGAGCTATGACAGCGAAATGATACAGGGAGCACCTCTGCGATTTCATTGCAATCACGATAAACTGTTTTCACATATTCTAATGATTTCGATTGGGTCGCTCCTTAGAAAAGCCATTTCAGTCTATGCAAAAATGTTAAGCGATGATTGTAAAAGGGAACTTCCAAATAGTTTTAGTAAATTAACTTATACAGAACTTTGTCAGCCGCGGCTTTAACAGTGTCGACATTATTTAGTAATGATTCACTTAATATGCATGCTTCAGTAGAGAAGCATTTGACAAATCGGGGGAACATTGGCCTTTAGCTATCAGCTAGTGCTTTGATTGCTATTTACGTATAGTAAGATCGAGAGTATAAAATAGTTCGGTGTGGACAGAACGTGGCCTCAGCGCAATTGCCTTGCTTCAGGAACAGAACGAGTGCGGGATTCCCTAATGTTCCTGTTGCAGATGGCCAAAATACATTCGTTGGAGTCGTCGGTGGATGCCGCTCCTATGCGGATCAGGCGTTCTCTGCTGGGCATTCTGCCACCCAGGAGCCGGGGCAGTTTAGTTTGTCGCTGCTGTCCCTGCTGCCGACGCCGTCGTGGCTGGTTTTTGCTAAGTGACAAGTTATTAAAAGCGCTTGTTCTAAATGAATGGTTGCCATGGCGACCAGCAACTGGGCAAAGAAAGGGGAAATGGGCGTGGTGGCCAGACTGGGGGGAATGGGGCCCTTAATAGATCTCGAGAAATGAGTGTTCTTTGCCTTTGGCGGTTTAGAGTGGTCGTCCTTCTTGGGCGTTGTTCTTACTCAGGTCCATTTTACGGTATACTTGAACGATATAGGTGCATCTACGGAACAATATCACACAAGGACGAGGGTTGAATACAAACGGGCCTAAATAGTGTTAACAATAATAAAAAGCAATAAGGTTTTCACATCGTCTAGTTTGCTTGCGGAAAGACTCATGCGTATTTATTTAATGCATTTTTCTTACTCGCTATCTTTGAGCAGTAAGATAACTGAGCCACCTGACTGTACCCTTCTAATATATATTTAGAAGTGGCAGATACAGTATGTGTTGAGACTATTGCTCGGTAGACTATGAGATAGATGGAAGAATGTAAGTTTTTATCAACGCGTAAGCCTATTAAAATCCGATAGTCTAATAACTGAGTAAATGTTCCATCTTTACTTTTCTCTGGTGTCAACAAGAGCCAACAATTGTTCGTAAGCATTAGAATTTAAGGAGCTGCTAGCGCTTGACAAGGTTGCAACAGTGGCAGCGTGGTCGTGGCAAACGGCTTCTCATCAAGCGGTGTCGCCGTTTGGACTCTCCTCCGCTGTCACTGTGGCTGCCCCGCTGAAGGAAACAGGGCAGGCTACAGGGACTCTGTGGAGAACAGGCACAATTCGAAACGAGAGGAGGTTGCTGCGCCAGTCCTAAGGGAAGCAATTAAGCCGGTAGCAGAAGCCGACTGCAGTGGCAGCAGAAGCACAGAGCCGCGCGCCTTCTCTCAAAGAACGTTTGTTTGTCATTGGGAGCCTGCCGCCGTCGCGTCGTCCCAACGACAGAGCTTCAGGGGCTCTTGGGTGCTCCGGTTAGGATGCTACTGCAGCCTCTGCCGCTGCCAGAAGAAGGAGTCGACTCGCTGCGGTGTAGGACGATTGAGGCAGTGTGGGGGGGAGGGGGCGGCCGAGAAGGGAAGGGGTTTGGGAGAGTACCGAGACACGCTTGTTTGGGTAAAAAGGAAAAGGAGTTTTCTGGGACAGAAAAGGGGAGCATTGCGGCGTGTTAATTTACTAGCCTTCGTAGTGGTGCTGGTTCTCTGCTACTGCTGCGGCCGCGGCGGCAGCAGCGGCAGTTGAAGGAAGCGAAGCCTTCCCGCCTCCACCAGTGGAAGACGGAGAGCGACAGGGCTGCTTCTAGGCTGCGAGCTCGCTTGCTTGGTTGCCAGCGAGCCACCACTAACGCCACGAAGGCGAAGAAGACAAAGAAGAAGAAAGCGACTAAAGGGATAGGGGATAGAGTAGAAGGACCGTTAGAGCGGGTCATGGCATGGGGGCTGGCGGGAAACGGGGGCCTCGGGCTGGGGCTCATTAGAGAGAAAAAGAACTCCGAAAAGGAGAAGTGCCCAGCCAGCTCGCCTGCCTGCTGCCTTGCTATCGGCCCTCTTTCCTTATTTCTGCCCACACAAGGAAGCAAGCCATTCTCGACGGGCCTCAGCAAGCCTCTACCACGCAGGGAAGAAAAGACGGCTGGAAGAGAGACGACGGCGACGGCGGTGGGGTAGTCTCAACGGAGGGGTCTCGAACAGGCAGGAGAGAATGGGGCCGGGAAGGGGAGAATGAAGAAGAAGAGGAATGAGAAGACGAAGCTAACACCCAACAACAGCCCAACACCCAACACGGCAGCAGCAGTGGCGGCGGTAACAGTGCCGGCAGCACCAGCACTACTAACAGGCTGCCTTGCTAGCGCTAGCGGTGGACCAGGACGGTGGTTCGCCGGGCGTTCAGAGACTTGGAGAACACAGCGGCAGGCAATGGCGTCGGACAAAAGCAACCCAAGCAATCGCCCCGCGGTTGCTTACACGCCGGCCTCATCGGTCTGAGCTCTTTCCGGTCGGTCGGTTGCCTCGACGAGTGGAAGATCGAGAGCAGTCGCAGGGCGGCAGCGGCGTTGGCGGCGGCGGCGGCAGCAGTAAGAAGGAAAAGAAGCTAGGCTGAAACGAACCAAGATCCGAAGAGCTGAAAAGGCCGAGCAGGTCGAGAAGGTAACATCACTTGCGAACGCTGCGTGTTCATCAGAAACACGAATGACCAAAAGACGATTGACACATGTGTGAGAGAAAAGCCAGAAAGCGCAAAACATAAGCCGTAATGAGAAAGGTTGCTTCGGTATAAATGCGTTAGGTTACTTGTCTGTATACATGATGAGCGTACGGCATATAATTGAGCTAGGTAAGGAAATGAAATTTTCTCGCGAATTTAAGAGGCTAGCTAGACGAGGGACGCATTTAGGCACAGTTATGTTTAAGGAATCGAATCCAAAATGATGGCAAGACACAGTTCTGCGATATTAATAACTACCTAAAATACCGTGTTAGAGTAAGATATATTTGTACGTGAGACAGACGGTGGATATTGTGGAGTAGTTTGAAAGTGAACTTTATAAACGTCACGACTAGGGAGCCAAATGTTTCATACACGGAGAATAGACCATTTCAGTGTTCTTCTATTTAAATACATCCTTAATAATCCGAATGACGCTGATGTACATATCTGATATACTTATGCTAAGGTGTATCTCTACCAAATAATCATTTTGCGTTAAAACGCAAATTAGCTTCCTACTGCCTATATATATGGGTCAATTTATACCAACAGATATATAAAAATTGCCAAACACTGAATTACACATATATAATGAAGCGTAAATATAAATATGTAATAACTTTAAAATAGGCAAGGCACGCCAATGTCTAGAATTAATTTTTTCAGTTTTTCAGAAAAGTTCTACAGTGTAGACTTTTTCTGATCTCATAAACTTTCTGCGATTTAATTCGATCGTTTCACAAATCATCAAGAAGAAAATGAAGAGGCTCACGCTTGACTGAGCAGGTGATCGACCCCCGGCCAATGAAATATGTCTGCACACTTATTTCACTTGTGCTTTTTAAGTAACGGTTGCCAAACTTCATAGAAATATAAGAACTCGAAACGGCGAAACTTTTATTATTGCTAAGTTAAGTTGAGATTATTATTAAATTTTGATGTGTTTACAATAAAATAGTTGAAAATTGTGTTACAAGCCTGTGTGGCAGACTGAATTATCAAGGTGGTGTGCTGATTAAAGTATGACTCCTTAGCCTCTGAGATCCCCGAGTGAGTCTCCAGTTGAAACAGGCACTCTTTAGGATTTATACAACAGGCGTTTATTAAGTATAATTGCAAATATGTGCACCTACACATAATTACTATCACATCCTCTTGGTCGTACCATTACAAATCTGGCCTATTGTAAAATGAAGAATCTATCACCTCTCCTAGTCTAGAATCATCGCTATAAAACTTACATGGTACTATTTTTAGGGTTACGTATTTAGATAGACATAAGCGACATAAAAAGAAGACTAAAACAGCTTCCGTGATATATCCCAAATGTCACACATACTAAGCCTATAGTTGATGTGAACAAAAGATGGCCATTTTCGAAAATAGTCACGATGACCCAACTGTTCCAAGTTCATTTACAGATCGCTGTGACAGCTAGTGTGTAACGTACTTCCGTGCTAATCTCAGGGATCGAATCCATAGGGCATAGACACACGGTTCGCTCCATGATGGCCGGGAGCCAGCCAGCTAGCCAGCCAGCCAGCCAGCCAGCCAGCCATTTAGCGGTATGCCTAACGAAGATGCCAAAAGTAAAACTCGAAACATAGAAGTTCCTCCACAAAAGTGGAATGACTGATTCTTTCAAACGCTTTAAGAAAAACGAAGTGGGTATAATCAAATTTTCTCTAATTATGTATATACGGATGGCCCAACCTAGGATCATACCAATAGAGTGTGTGGCAGTACATCTATTTGTTGTCAGGTCGTGTTTCTCTCCACCTTCGAAATTCTGCACGAAGAAAAAAATCAAAAAAATCTACTGCGCACTTGTTATAAAAGCAGTAGACTATTGAGCTGTGGACGAATAATTAGACATAACTAATTTTTCAACTTGTTAGTAGACAGGGGTAACTTTTAACCTGTGCAATAATCAAGTACAACTCCGTTCTCAGAGGAAGGATTCAAGGCAAAGAAGCTTACATGTTGTTACATCATGTAATTTTAGTCTAGAATATAGTCCGATGTAGGTCATGCGTAAGGGTATATTTCATTGGAAGGTTGCCCTGTTACTAAGCATAAACGATAAAAAGAAATTCATGAGAGTCTTGGCTTTGTCGCAGTCTTCAATTACATCCAAACTGGTCGCGCTATTTTACGTCTCGACAGCTGATTGGTAAATATATATTTATATTTCCAAATAGTATACATAGATCTTGAAATTAAGGTTGGATTTTCCTAGAATTCGTAAGCATGTGCTTGCTCTTCTTTATTTTAGCTCATCACGCAAATTGGGGTCACTTTTAATAATGCTTTCAGGACAAACACTGCGTCTTTTGTCCTTCATTCTGTCGCAAGAATCATAGACGCTTACAATATTATGGGCTAAAAATGATCGTGTTTCTATCTATCTGTCTAGCCGACGATAAATTTACAGACAAGTGCAGATCTCACATAACCTTCGTAATGAATTGATTGTTTTTGTGCTAGTAAAAAAAAAACTGTATCAAAAAACACTTCAAATGTACTAACAATACCGTATAGGATATGTATGTATATCAGTTAGTATGGAGAAACTCAGATTTAGGAAGCAGGCTAAAAAAACTAGACATCGCAATGCCGACATGACGCGTTTCACTACTTCGCGTCATGTCCACACCAAAACCATTTTAACAGGTTAGTTTAGCTGCTATAAAAACAACATCAATATCATTTAAACATTAACATATACATTCAGGTACCGCTGCCTTAAGCGCCGTCAAAGGCATATAAACATCGTACCATTCGTTTGAATAAACAATATTGCCCTATATAAGCCTTAAGTTCGGTCTAGTTGATATACAGCGAAAATTGTGGTCCATTTAGCTATGGTTCTAATCGCAAAATTTATGTATGAGAACGGTGGATCCGTAGAAAGCTGGAAAATGTCCTAGAAGTATCTGCGTTTCTTCGATACAATTACGGTTCACTCAGACTGAAAATTTTAGGGGGTCAAGGAAAGTATTAACTGATGGTCCGGAGAAACGGTTCGGGAAAGTGAGAGCTAGGAGTCCTTAATGCGGAGATCTGAGACAAATGATTCTGATCCGCCATCTTTGTGCTCGTGTGTGATGTACTTCTTGCCAGTTTTCGCTTAGGCAGTTGGCAGAGTGTTATAGACGGGCAACAAGTGCCCAGTAAATGCCAGAAAGCACATCTTCCTTTTGCATAATTCGGATATTTTTCCTTCTATAGGTGAAAACCCTATATCCGGTAGAATGCCCAACGGCAATACCGAACGTAGAATTCGAACCATGGAGAGGTAAAACCTCCTGAATCATAGTAGCTACACAGTTCGTCGAACTTATCTTATAATGTGCAACCAGCAATAATGCCGTTAAAGAGATAGAAAACACCGTCAGAAGCGATTTGTGGAAGTACATGAGGCTGATTCGATCGTCTAGCGGCCATTTGGCTTCAAACGTTATCAATCGAAGAACTTCTATGCATATTTCTTGTCGCTGTCTTACCCATATGGGAAAAGTCAGGTAATAGTATTAGCATCAAAACTTCACTAATGCCGTGGAGGAGTTCCCGCTGTCCTGTTCACTAGTTATACCTTAGTGGCGTCTGTTATGCCAATGCAACGTATTTTGTTATATGTATTAAATTTCTGTGAAATAAAGGTTGTCCTAAGTGCCTGCTCTTCTTTGGTCATGTTCAGATTTACTGTCTTAAAGCTTGCCTGTAACAAAATATCTGCCTCTGATCATTAATAGCAAATCCACGGGCATACACCATTTTAAGGGCGCTTATATACGCCTGAGCAGGGAAAATAGCAGAATTTCATTAGCAAAACATGAAATCGTCGACAAATTGGGTCAAATTCTATTGTGGTACGCTGGCTCATGAGCGACGCTTAGTATACTGCCGGGCGTTATACTCGAATAAATTTCATGTTCGATCCAGTACCAACAAACTAACGTCATTTGCTAGCTTGAGTAAATATGCATAAGATATTCGTCTCGAACCCCCCTAGAGTTGATTGATTGGCACCTAATGAGCCCCTAAGTGGGAGATCTTTGAAGCGTAAACAAGCGCACCACGTTCACCTCACATAAAGGGGTTCTACTTGAGTCGGTTGCCAAATGGCCAGTGATGGCTGTATACAATTGAAACACTCCGGATACATAGAAAAGACAAATGGGATTAGTGAATAGGAACCGAGGAGGACGTAATAAATAGATCATACACATACGAAAACAACATAAACATATTTCAAAGCAGTCTCTAATAGATGGCTCGTGGTGCAACCTATTTATTTGTATGAATCGCCATGAATGAAACACGTAGATTTTTTCAATACGCTTAACGCTTGCTATACAACCAAAGCATCCCTCTAGCTCATGGAAAAGAATCCATTTATGAAGGTCAAGCAAAACCCAGCACGGCTAACTTTTTTAGTAGAAATAAGTCTGATTTTACATCGAAAAGGTAATTCCAGAGAAGTTGTTCACGCGTTTGAAATAACCGCAAGCGAGCGTTAAAAGACGAAGAATATATTATAATACAACCACCTCTTTTATTTTTGCCATTTCTAACTTAGTTGACCGTGGAATACCACGATTGTGTTACCGCTGCGTCATTTCTGGAAGTAAAGATTTTCAAATAATATTTTCAAGGACGTACGTCTAGAAGCCAACAAGACAAAGCTTCGTAAACGCTAGCATTAGCTGGCCATCGATGTCCCGGATACGTTCGTGCTTGCCTGTGTCCGTAATACACAAATATTTTGGAAACAGTCGAAAACCGTTACCTTTTCTATGGCTTTCCCGGGCATTTACCAGTCCTCTCCTATGGATCCTGCGGATGGATGGATGGATGGATGGATATACGGGGAATTTTTCCGCTCCACCGTCTGATGCTCTATGGCTTGTGTATCTCATCCACCCACTCAGACACACATTTAGCATCCAGCATTCAGATAGAAACTCACTGGGGAAGCGGAGACTTACAGCCGCGTTCGCTTCCTCAAAGTTGACGTTGCAGCGGCATCGGCAGCAGTTGCCTTGCCATCTAAATCGAGTTGAGATCAGACAACGACCTCGTTGAGGCGGTAGCCAGTCCTTCAAAGGCGTCGGCTTCTCGTTCGTTTGTTGGTTTGTTCGATGCCGTGGTCCGAAGTTTCGCTCTCACTTCCCCTCATTAACGGCGATGTCGGCTTTGTCCTTTGCTTTTTTCGGTATTTAAGTGAGCAGAGAGGGAGAGAAAAAAGTGACGTCAGTTGAGTGAACAGGCGAGCACAAGGCGAGAAGGAAGGAGAAAGGCAGGAACAGTCGGGCCAAACAGAGAGCAACATAGGTGGGGGCGAAGAGGCGCAGTAGAAGAAATCTATTTTAATGCTTCTTCAGATGATGATGCCACCGCCGCCGATCTTAGCTTCCCCCACGCCGTTGCCCAGTGGAAGCCACTCTCCCTCTTCGAGCTGGTCAGCATCTATCCCCAGTCTGCAACTCTGCACTTCTCTCGCGTCGTTCTTATTTTTCCTCTGCTTCTCTTTAGTCGGGCATTTTTTTTTTAGGAAAAAGCCCGCCATTTCCGGCGGAAATAAAAGTCTCTACTTTTCGTCTTTCTCGTTGTCACTCGCTGGTTCCCTCTTTTTTGCAGGCGGAGCACAGTCGCAGCATTGCTACTGGTCGCATACTGGTCCTGGACTACTGGCTTGGTAGGGCCGCTTGCGTAACGCCCGTAGTAGCAGCAGCAGCAGCAGCAGCAGCAGAAGTACTAGCGTTAAGCATCGGAGATTCAAGCACAGGCTACGAACGTTTGGCTATAAACGACTTTACTCTTAGTTTATTTCGTTGCGTCGCAAAGGGAGTGAATTCTACTGGCAAAGCGAGAACGGGATAAAGGCGTTCTTGCCAAAAGGACATGGCACCGAACAAGAAAGAACGCAAGAAACTGTATAGCGGAGCCTCCTTGTGTGGACAAGCAGCTAACAGTTAAGAATCTCATGCTACGCGATGAGCGTTGAGGCTGGTTCACTCGTAAACTCAGAGTGGATCTGAAAGTTGTACGACAGAGGCGGGTGACAAGAAGGGGATATTGCGATTTGAAGTGCCAAAGGCCTCGAAGCGAAGTTGCTGAATCGAAATTATAAAGATGCAGATACAGGCACAAGAGCAGTAGATACAGTAGTCACGCACGGACTCCGTCAAGGGGCAACCTATACAGCGGACGCATGCGAGAAGGGTAAACTTAAGGACACGGCTGCAGTTAAGGACGACGGAGAGACCGCTAGAAGGAGAAAAATAGTTCACTCGGCGACTAGTAAAGTTAAAGGCAACTCTATGTTTGGGTGCGTGTGTGTGGTTCATAGAGCGAGTGAGACTCCGGAAGAACCGAGTCTCATGCAATCCAAGGCAGAAGGAAGAAGGAAAAAGCAATGGCCGGACGCACAATCAAGCCGAGGACAGCGAAACGGAACGAGAGGAGACTTTAGCGCAGAAGAAAAGAAGTCGGGGATGTAGACAGAAACGCAAATATTAAATAGAAATCGGTATTGGGCTAAAGGGTGTCGAAGTTAGTTTCTAATGGAGAACGATGGAACTCGGGCCAATTCAACCGGCAACGGTGAGTACGACTTTGCCACAACTGGGTCCACAGAGAAAAATCGCGCGCATGGAGGACTAACTCGAAGTGACGCAGCTATTGGCTAAAGGCGAATGATGCCAATGGTACAGCTACTGCAGCAACGATGGAGAACAGTCTATGGAAAACGGCACGTCTTGGCGAAAACATTCGCAGTTAGCGTGTTACTGCGATGGCTGCTGTCGCCGTTGCCAAACGAAACGATCATCTTAAAAATGGCGGCATTTCCGGCAGGGAGATGGTTCCGGTGGTAGTCAGAAGTCGGCTTCCGACGACAGGGAAGACGTTTGGTTAAAACTTCCATATCTTCGGTCAAGCCTGTTGGTAACGGCAGTTCGTTGGGAAGTTCGCTTGCTATCTTTTTGCACGTATGCGAGAAAATCTCTGTCGCACCATGAATACTTTTGCTTTGTTGTCCGTTTTTTTCCTCTCCTTTCCGCTTGTAATAAGCTCTAACCCGTGACGCATCGCGCCAGCGACTTCGAACTAAGCCGCCGTTCTAGAATTCCCGTTATCAGCAAAGAAGCGTTTATGTGCAAAACACGAATCTTCATTTATGCACCGTATACATTAAGATGTTTTTATAATGTTCGCTGTTTCCACATGTGTAGGATGCGTTTTCAAGAACTATTATTGAATGCGTGCGTATGGAAATGGAGCAAGCAAAAAAAAAGCGTAATTAATTTATTGCTGTGCGAAATAACCATTTCAGCCCATACTGGGCAGTAAAAATGGCACCATTGTTGCCTGTTGACACTTGTGCCATCAATAACAATAAAAATTCTAAGCGCAGCACCCATAGATAGTGTATCTGATGGCGTATTATTGATTGAAATATCCGATATGACAATTTGTATCTGATCATCTATTGTGTCTGTCTTTAATAAACAGAGAGTTTGTAATAGTTTTTGTTACCAACTTCGATATAACCAGCATAGATTTTCTAACATGTAATTTGGGTTAAAGTTTATACTTAAGGTAGTTCTGGTTTATTCAGTACACCTATATAATAGATGGGTGCCAATAATAGGATTGACAGATATTCGCTAAGCAGTGAAGCAATCAAATCCGTTAGACTTGTATCTATTTCGGAAATAGATAAGATTGCTTACTTGCCACAACCCACTTTATCACATGACTGCTTGTTTATTATCACTAGTTCATTTAGTGGCAATGTGCCAACTTAACAGTGGTTCCCACCACAGCCAGTAACAGGCTAAGGCCTGAGTTCGGTTGGTTAATCCGTGTATTGCAATGTTAAGAATCATCATATGGCAGCATCGATGCTTGCAGGCGACCATTTTTGTGTAAGACCCACCAGCGCCACCATCGCTACTGCTGCCTTCGTCTTCTTGTGGCCTTCTTTGGTACAGGGGCCTTCTCCAAGGACCGAGCCAAAAGGCACCCGAAGCACAACAGCATTAAGAGTAGCCCCTTACTTCTGGTCCGTCCCTCATCCCCGCTAGGGCCGACGGGTAGAACTAGACGTTCGCTCGTTTTCGGAGCTTTCTCTGCAGCACTGTTTTGCCGCTGGGGCAACCAGCAGCGCCGCTCCAGCTGTATGAGTTGTTGTTGTTAATAACAAAAAGTGGTCTGGTGGGCGCTGATAAGACGGGGGAACATCGAGACTAGTCAGGGGCAAAACAGGGAGTCGGAGATGAAGGGCCCTTTTGTATTTGGCTTAATTGCCTTAAGGGCCGAGCGCCCCTTCGAGATCGCCTCTGCCCACGGCCTGCGTCCCCGCTGTATGTACCCTCTACTCAGGGCGAAGAGATATGGTGTCGTACCGCTTCACCGTAATATTGGACGCTACCATCGCGCAGGGCAGTCGAGACTGTGCCGGTTGTGCACTCTGCTCGTCGATAGAGAACAAGCAAGAAGAAGCCAAGCGCCGTGGGCCTGTAAGAGCCTCAATTTAGAAACGTCCTCCTCGTGCGGGTGGAGTTAACAGCGGACTGAAGGAACACGGTTACGGTAAAAGATCGGCTTCATATTTGCAGTTTGTTTCCCATAATTTTTCCTCGAATTTAGATTTAGGTGACTAGAGGAACAGATTTAGGCAAATTGTAATGAACTTATATACGTGCAGGATAATTTTCAACGTATTATTTATCAAGACAGTGTCGGAATATACGTTACCAAATGACCATGAGGTACATATTCGCCGGTTATAACTGAAGATGCAAGCTCAGTTACTGATTAATGCGTTTATGTATCAGATGTTATAGATAATCAATTCGACCTTACTGCTTATTTTAGTTTAACCCAAAGCGAACTTAGATCTACTTGTTGCCTGAAGCCGAGTTAAGTCGAGGGTTAGCCACTCTTCTGCTTATCGGTTGCGCTACCTCCAGTCTCGTTCTCGTTATCTTCTTTTTTATCGCGGTTATCTCACTATTTTTTGCAAGTTACTGTCTCCATTCAACTAATCTACTTCAGCAATTTTACTGCTTTTAAGAGAGTATTTTAATACTTTCAGGTTAAATTAGAATTAAAAAAGCCTACATTTTTCAATTAAATATTAGGTCGCTAAAAATCTGTATATCTATAAGGACTAAAACAAATAAGCCATGCGAAATTTCAGTAATATATGGACATGCTGTGGTCACTATACAGCCTTTTCATTTTCAAGAAAGAGCTATTTTCTGCTCAACGAATAGGGCTCCAAAAAATTAAGGAACACTTACGTATTTGGATAGATACTGAAAAAATTTAACTTTCCCCCAATTGATATTAGGGTCCATAAGGGAAGCTTTTTTCATATAAACGGTCTAACCATGGTGTTTTTCCATCAAATTCAATTTACGCATAAATAGTAACAAATATCGCTTGAGTAATTTTTGAGATGGTCCGACTTGACATATTATTTAAGAGTATTATTTATTAATATATATGATTTATTATCATACATATATTAAGATGGCCAAAAGTTCAGACCTTTTAATATATGAAAAACGACTAATTTAGCTAAATCGTTATCTTCGATCGTTATCGAATGACCTTATTTATATCTCAAGCAGGGCTTGGCCTCGACTGTTTCTGTGACATAGACTTCGTACGGCAAGTGTTACGTTCACCTAACGAGACAGCGAAATCGCAAACGTGTCAGTCATTGCCTTCATATACATAGACGGTTGACAAACCTTAGAACAGTTTGTTGGTCTACACATGTTCCGAATAATAAGGTCGTAGTATCTGTAGAGATAACAGACCTATTTTCTCTGCACGAAACTTAATGACGACCTAAAAACCTCTGACGGGTGTGACTGAATAAGACAACGACAGTATTTGAATGTTCACTTCATGTATACGCGTCGGAGATATAAAATAAAATTTTCGCTCCGTCCAGTTTCAATCTTCGTTTAACATATACTACATAGACGACTGAAATTGAACCAAAATCTAGCAGGTTTTCTCTTTGATTTCCCATACGCAACATTTACATATAAGTAAATATAATCTGTAAAGGCTTCTTTCGCATACGTGCTTAGTCTTGAGCAAAATATAAAAACAGCTTGCAAACTTTTTGGGTCTATGCATATTAACTGTGAGATACTCAATTGTCAGAATCCGCAAAGCTGGGCGTGATGCAGTCCTCAAGGCTAACAATCAACAAATCAAAAGCCACGGTCTATTTTGCAGTCTAGTGACGAGTGTTCCTTGCTCAGAATAAAAAAAAAAAACGAAAGACCGTTGTTCATGACCGGATAACCAATCTGAGGGGTTTATGCGTATTTACATTGTGTATGCCGGAACGCTATTTTATTATCTCGCGTCGTTGAGCTTTTAGGTAAAACAGTTCAGGTCACTCGAAAGCTAACGAAACTCTGACTGATACATTGCCAGCCCAGTTCCGTATATAACATTTAAAACATGCAATTAAAAAAACGGAATGGCGGCTGATTGTATGTTTAATGAATAGAACGACGCCGCCTTGGCAAAGATTACCTCAAGTGTGAAGCTTGGCGAGCCTATTTAAAGAAAACGAAACGTTTCATTGATCGGTGCAAGAAGCTATGATAGTATTGATTATCCTTTAAATGTTTTATAACTATTCCTTAAGTTTAAACCTCCTGTTATGCACTTTGTCAATTGCAGAATACGTAATAATTATTATGTTAACTTTGATTGGCAGGGACCTTCTTCTCGCCTAATGGGCCAAACGCTGCTACGCTACGCTACGCAAACGCTAAAGATTCTGGAGTGTCATATAAAAAGGTATATATTTCATTTACTTATTCTTATTTTATTTTATTTATATACAGGTCAGCAACACAGTATCTCAAAACTGGAGTAAGTAAAACAGTTTGCGTCATATAGGTTACGTAAATCTCATTGGGTTTTTGAGAGCTTTACCAGATACCGTAACTGGGTACAATAGGGCAACAAGCGGCATGATATGTTTATTCCGTATGATTAAGTACATCATCCGTAAAACTAATACATAACATTAATGAATGGTGAACAGTATCTTACATAGGTTCAAGTATCTTATAAGGCGAAATTCTTTTTGCAGTAATATAGTCGTGACATGCAAGACATCATCAGGCAAACATAATAAATACTTCGAGTTATTAAGTACTTTTTACACGGTGTCCTTCAACACGACAGGCACTGCCTTCGAGTCCGCTTCTTAACCTTGACCCTTCAGCGTGTTCCTAAGTTTCGTAGACAAACAAACTACCATTATATTACCACAGAAACCATCAGAATAGCACAAGCAAGCATAACAGTATTTACATACATATCCGCCAATTTTATTAGATGCTTATATAAAATCATAATCTATCAAATATATATATATATATATAGATTAAGTTAGGGCAAGCAGAGGATGAAACGTATTCACATTGGGACCATGAGATGAGAGCACCTCAAGTTTCAAAACTTCACCTTACCCATCAAGAAAGGCAACAACCATTATAGAAAAAAAAAAAAAAAAAAAAAAAAGAAAGAAATTTACGAATTATGATAGTATACAATGGTAAGATAAGACGACACTCAGTCTCTAAATAGGCTGCAAAGCTATTGCCCTAGTTTCGAGCAGAAGCTTAAGGAAAGCGTATCAAGGCCATTTCGTATAACACTTTAGAGATAATAACAATGGTTTGATTGCAGCAGTAGCCTAAAGAAACTACAACGTAGTAAATATTGACAGTTATCGACAGCTATAAAATGAAGGCTCAACATAACATCAAGTATAACAATAGTTGAAAATTATTAAAATACTTTAAATGTTCAATCTGAATAGTTCGATAATTATATCGAAAGATTTTCGACTAGAAAACCACAGTTTTTTTTTTATTTTTAAAGAAAGAAAAAACATATCTAGTTAACTGTTCGATCATACGGTGAAATGTATGCGGTTCTTCTGAATACAGTATGCACCAATTTTTTTTTTTAGAAAATCCTCTTTTTTAGAAAAAATTTTTAGTAGCCTCGTGAACAAAAGCTAATTCGAAGTGTTTAAAGACCGAATTAAAATGGTCATTTTCTAAGGGTTCGAATTCGTAAACGGAGTTTGTAGGTTTTACTTTTACAATAGAGCAGTATTGAGAAGGTCTGAACTTCAGTTAAGAACGACCCTCAGGAACCAGTTTGTGGTAAACCTTTTCTATGGGCAACAAAAGAATCAGCAACTTTGCTATAATAAACATTTTGAATGTGCGTAAACAATTTAATTTAATATCGAAAAATTTCAATTAACATATTTAGTTATTGAACGATTTTTCGGTAGAAATGGTAACGCAGAGCACCATGTTTGCATGCTCCAACAGGTACTTCGCGTAACAGGTACTTTCATTAGTGCCTTTCCGTAAGCATATTAACTAGCGATTCAATAAGTACTGGTTGCGTGAATGTTGTCGTACCTCGTCGAAAGATAAGTTAATAATGTAATAACGAAAGCTAATAACTAAAATAGCAAAAAGAACGCTGCAAACAATAAAAACCTAAAAAAACAATAATCAGTGCAGCGAAATAATTGTTATTATTATTACAACAATAACACTTCGACTGTCAAGACGATAGCAATTTTATTATTATTATTTATTTTTCTCATATTCAGGCGGGATAAAGCAAGGCTCATACGGGCCAATCTAAATTTTACTGCGTTATTCTGTTAATTGAAACAATATGTCACAAGGTAAATATTTGACCAAGGTACGTTTTGAGCGAAGTTAATTATTACAGGAAATGCAAATGTTATAAATAAAACAACAAGATGTATATAAAAGATCTGCTTATGTCTCAATGAGCTAATAGACGATGCCTCCACACTGAGGGCGGGGCATCGCTTGTCTCGTTTAGCCATTATACATGCATATACACAGTAAAGTTCAATAATAAGATGTTTCTATCATATGATAGAAACATCTTTTAAACCAAGTCCAAGAAGTCTGGCTTTTTATAAGATAGCACTGAATTTTACATATCTATATCAGAAATTCATTGAGGAGCTTTTAGAGAAATTTATTGACGAATTATATTTGGGTCCCTCTTCGGTTGCTGTATTCTATTATAACCAACTATGTTTGAGAACTACAAGGGCGCACGTGGGTAAATTGGACCACTATTTTTGTGAACACCCAGGATTTTTTTAAATGATTTCCTTCGCATTGTGGCGCCCTCTGGGGACTAACTACTGCACTACTGCAGACAATGTTTTTGTGTTTAAAATTTCGCTCCATTGCCTGCTTTCTCGCACCGCGCACAAGAAGGCATTGCTTAGGACACTATTTGAAAAAAACTAGCGTGAATTCACACTAACATACGATTAAATTTTATTTTAAGCATACTTGTAACTAGAGATTTCTATAAGCTGCCTTTAGGGAAAGTTGAATTCGAGACATTATCACGTTCGTATTTACCCAGTTTCAAATCAACTATTGATGGACATATTAAGCGTTAACCTGGTTATTTATATTATATCGATTAATCATTCGTCGTTTTTAAGTCTGATCATACGGGTCATCGTCCGGTTGTTGCTGTTTCCTAAGCTATTGTTACCACTCACGTCTAGAATAAAATCGTTAAAAGAAATACGTGCGTCTTTCAAGAACACGTCAACTCTGTCCAAAGCAAATCTTTAACAAGAAAGTTAAACTAACGACCAAATCACGAGCAAAAATGCCTTTGGAGAACAGCATAAATTAGTACATTTACTAACAATTAACAATGGTAGAAAAGCATCGGTAGAGGGAAATGCTGCGATGTCTGATCTTTTCGGTAATTAACGCGAAAAATGCCACATTTAGCCGCACAAGATATAACTAAATATGTCAATGCACAGGTCGATGAGTTTTCGCCGTAGTATCCTGTGTCTATTGTGCAAAGCCAAAATAGATAGCATTATGGTGTAGCATGTTTCGTTTTAGGCATCTTGATCGCGTAGGACGCGACGAGTTGAATATGGCGTGGGATATGAATAGGACAGGCGCTTGCGGCCGATAAAAGAAAGCGCCATAGGAGCGCTTCGGTGGAGAATTATCAACCTGACTTCGTGGCCAACGCAGACGTCTAACGGTGTTGCTGCTGCCCTCTGTGGAGCCAGGAAGAAACATAAAAACAGGCCCGCCATATTTGAGATCAACGGAAGAGGAGATACTCTCTAGTAATAGAGTATCTCCTCCTCCCATGTTCCAGTTTGCTCAAATATCACAGCGCAACTGCTTGGTATCTCAATGTAGCCTATGATGTATCACTGAGTTTGACAATTTCTGAATCTAGATACAGGTGTGTATATACAATAGTGGGTAGTTAGCATGGACAGCAGCATCGAGAAATATCGATGCTGCTTTCAATAACTAGGTCGCTGCTGTGGGTAAAGTTACGTCTATTCTAAACCAAGCAGAGAAACGCAGAAAAACCTATCACAAGACGGATCACAACTGTGTTTTCTAACAATAGAATATGGCAGAGTTGATCATCACTACTATATTCAGCAACTGCAAACAATTCTACCTATAAGTCATTTCTGACTCCTCTTACACGATACCACAAAGTAGAGACAGCCGATGTTTTCAGGAAACACGCGCCTTAGATAAGCCTAAACGTAAATATCAAGACTAGTTGGATCTGTGTCATTTTTTACTTTTTTGCATGCTTATGCCATACACGTTATTTTGAATCATTCAGACATTTTACTGTGGTTGATTTTTAACCTCTGTAAAGAACATTTTTGACTAATGCCGTCTGAAGCACAAACGCTTCCATGAGCATAAGACACCGTGGAACAGTCTGCTGTGAAGTAGCATTATATTGCCTACGAGATTCTCTATATTATCACGTGTGAAGTACAACATTTAGACTCTGCGTACCATACACACATGAAATGGTCTAGGTTCGAAACTGAGCGTAGGCACACTCTGTTCGATTATGAGGGCAGCCACCTGCAGCAGTGCCTAGCGGCAGCATATGACAATTCGTGTAAGGCTAACCCAAACTATAGGCGTACACATGCACCCTGCAACGTCTCCCCAGGTGAGCGAACGTAACGATTCTAAATATCAATAAGTGTGTAAAATAAACGTTTTTACATACAAGGGTGTGTGTGCTAGATGCCGCGGGAGAACCTAGTAATGCTTTCTATTAAACAGTCTAAGAGCTTGAGTGATATAGAGGATATATTTTATGGAAGAGAATATGGAAAATATTTAAGCAGCATTTATTAGTCAAATTTCCATCATTTTAATACAATCTTCGTAACCAATCGCTCACTCAATACGTGCAACATAATCAAAATTGGTTCCTTGAAAATGATTTTTTGTCCATCGGTTATTCTTTATTTGCGCATACTTTGTGGGCGAAGTCACAGTTGAAATCTATTTAGTAGACCGCCGTTTTCGTTGTTGGCGAGCTCATCGTAGCTGCGTTTTGGCATCCTTTGCCTTTTCGGAGGCAGTCCTGAAAATTGGTAATCATAAAAAAATAACGGTTAGGCTAGATTACGATCCCTCTGATTTGGGTGTTCCATATACGACTTTATGTATGTATTTATGTAACAAAAAACGGTACTTCCATACGCATATCCAGCGGCCACTTGTTACCGTTATCTATTTGTCCTACTGTCGCTGGATATCTACGACAAAGTGCATTCGGTACTAATAGGTCACGCCGTAACGTACGCTCGTAAAACGCTACGTGTTTGACTCGAAGGGTAATAGGGTCATCTATGCATCATTAAGAAAAACACGTTCAATAAGCACTATCCACATTAAGTTAAAGTTGACACGTGGACAAGGTTATTTAAAGGGTATGGTAAGGAATGGAGTCATTGATTAAGTGTCTAGGCGATACTGTAAATGCAATTATTCGAAGGGCACTAAAATTTAGGAAATTACGTGTCGACCTGGGACAAGTCATCTGGCAATTTCCCGCCCACGTTTTCGATTGGGCGCATGACTTACGCACAGCTATTTCCGTTCCTAGCTTAAAACTTTAAATTTTTTTTCTGATCCTGTATTCAAGTGCATTTATTTCAAGTGTTTGCATGATTTTCGGTTACAATCACACGCTATAGTGTTGAAGCTTTCACGGACCCTGGTTGCGGTCGATATGGTTTGGCGCTTTAGCTTTTTTTTGTAACGCTGCGTTAGAGTCATGAGTGTAAACCCTCGCATCTCATTCATAGGCATACCTTCATAGTAAAAAAAATCTGACTAAATTTGATCTTTGGCCATTCCAATCAGTGTCTGAGCAAACTCATGTGTTATAAATAATCAGTAAGAGTTAAGCGTCTCGTAACTGTCGGTCCTTAAAAAAACAATGACTTCACAAACAAAATCGACGTTTTGTCCTACTAAGCGACGTCTGCGTCGTTATTCAAGTAGCACACTACTTTAATGACATTTATGCACATATGCATTCAAACTTACCATGAATTTATCCGAGGTACATTCTGCCCACTTGAACTGGCACTCAGAGAGGGTTGAAGCCTTAACTGTCAGCAAGAAAAGGAAACTTCCATATTATATATAGTGTCATAGAGCAAGTTACATTGTCGATCATCTGGTAATATGCCAATTTTATCTAATGCGTGTAGTCGTTTACGAATAAGGAAAGACCTTGGTCAACTGCACTTCACACGTGGGGCAAAAGTTTTTATCGATCTGAGCCGTTGCAATAAAGGGAAGCGTAAGGCACTACCCCATAGTACATTCACATACAGTTGAACTAATATATTCCGACAATTAACAATGGACGATACGATGTCCCAATTCCACAAACCGCAGCTTTTTCGGGCGGGCGCGTCACGTAAGTCTGCCATCACAAGTTTAGCTCACGTACCCTAGAGAAAATTAGCGTTAGTTACACAGGAAGTTAGTGTATGCTCACCTGTAAAATATGACTGAAGTTCATCCCGACGTATGAAGACGTGAGCGCAGTCGTAGAATACACTTATCTGACAAGCCTGGATTGTGGCAGATCGATATTCAGTTAAGTGACTTTGCGATGCGTTATTTTTTGCTGTTAGGTTTTGTTGGATTTCTCGTATAGATGCCCTCACACTGTCGTGTATTGTATTGAAGTCGAGGGGATGTTCGTTCACGTTCCAATCCTGTTTTAGAAATCGTTATCGCTACTTATGTTTGTATCTGTGGTCATAGATAGGCAAGAAATGTTTTGCTCGATATGTTATTAATAGATTGTTATTATATCATTAACTTACTGTTATTTAATTAGTCCAATCATTTATCTCAGCCGCGATCGCAAAAATCTGCCACTGCGTAGGTTGTTATAGCGAAACAGGGCTGTCACATTAAATTTTTTCATTACACACAGGATCACGTACTGCCGTTAGTACAATTAAATTTACAAATAAATATGTCTATCAGTCAACGGCCAGACACGGAATTAGTCGAAAAGAGTGGCGAGGAGGAAATAATTCAGATTATTTAGACTGAAGTTTCCTTCTCAACGTACCCTTCCAGTTATCCTTAAGGAATCAGGAATTCAATAGAACGACATCTTCATTTAGATATTCATATATATATATATATATATATATATTCAAATGAATGAATTCACAAATTATGTATGACATATTTACAAGTTCCCATTGGGCACCGCGTTGAGTCAATTTTTTTTTTATCTTGGCCGCAAATTATTGCTAGCGGGTCTGCACGGTGCTGTGGCACAGCACGTGATGTATAACAGCATAATAACTGGCATTTTCTACCTCTTTATGGAAATAGAAATAGATCTGTCAGCTCATAGTGCTACCTTGCCGTATGCTACTTACATAGATGTAATCTATCAACTATTATAGGTTCTGTTCGCTTTCTGCGTTTCCTGAATCCGGTTCAATTCCGAACAATCGAGGAGCATGGACAGATGTCAGTACATGGCCCTTTGGTCTATTTTATTGACGCCGCTTATACTATTCGACTGACTCATATTTGACGTCAGAAAAAAGGACGTTTAGGTTTGATTAACCTAAACAAAGGAAGCTTGTGTGGCATAAAAAATGCCGTTAATATACCCGGCCTATAAACGTTTCTATATTTTATATAAATCAAACAGGTGCCCTCTTTCAGTCAGCTTGATAATTAGAGCTCTGAAATGACCTAAATATAGGGTACTCGTAGTACACCTAGTACGATACTCGGTGGTTCGTTTACCCATAGACATGCACCGCAGCAAACATGCCTGCCATCGCTAAGTACTATAGTGCTTGTCTTGCCTTCTGTCCAAAAGGTATTTGTGTAAAGCCTATCTGTTCTACGGTATGTCATTTTGTCCATCGAACTCAACATGATTCTCACATTAATTATCCTTTCCAGCTAAATTTTTTCCAAATACTTAGAAATTTGTTTCGGTTTTGGATTGCTATTTTGGTGTAAGCATAGATATCGCGAATAAATTCAACCAGCTCAGCTAAAAACAACATTCAAAGATCACGGTGACAATAATTTGTTCGATTTTGTTTAGATGAATGTTTTTCAGACACCGGCTATGCTAAGAAGCATCTCTATCTGATGGTAACTGTTTTTCGCGTTGGCCTTGAAAACGTCGGCTCCTTAAAAGACTGCTTCAAACTAAGACAAGGTCAAACTCAAGCCTAATAGGCAATGAATGTTTTTCTGCATTATATAATAGCTGAACTCAGTATTTTCACCATAGAATCCCTTGTTCTACTCGCATCTATGGTCGCTGGCTGTACGTTTCATTCTTCGTGTCGATCGCAAACGATTCGTGCTTGTATCACGAATGACGACAAACAATATCAGGCCTGAACGGTACACAATTCAAGTTTCTCTATCTATCTATCTATCTATCTCTATCTTTCTATCTCGATAAAAAAAAAACATTCACTTCTACTGTCTGTTTAGAGGCCATCATTTTTCAACTCGCAGAAAATGCCTATATACGATTAAAAAACATGCCAGTTATAGGTTGAATGGGCGCCACTATTGGCTGTGGTAGGTAGGTAGGTAGGTAGGTAGGTAGGTAGGTAGGTAGGTAGGTAGGTCTTCACAATAAGCAATCATACTACCTCGCCACTTCTACTTTTGCTCGGTCTGGTTTTTCCCGTCACGGTGGAACTGGGATCCTCACGTCCTACACTTTCCAATCTGGCTTTCGTCACAGCTGCCGATGCAAACTTAATAGTCAACAGTAGTAATAAACTGGTTAGGAGGAGAAGTGCAGAGCTATTCAGGAACGACTTCATCGTGAGACCGTTGAGGAGACACTAGCACATTAGACGTTGTTAAAAGATCGAGCGGTTTCTCTTTTTGTGGACCACCTTCGCTTTCGGCACAGATTTTATAGCAACATCGTATCGTGATTATAGCTACCGTGTGCCCGCTGTGTCTGGCCGATTTCGAAGTAACGACAAGTTCGTTGTCAGTCGGTCATTTAGGCTGACGTAATGGTAGGTCTGTGTGCGCCCGGTTATCGAGTGGACTACAATGAAACGTAAAAAATACATGAGCATGGCCGTTTTAATAATCTGTTCTCGAATGATTTCATCGCTATTTGCAACGAATCTAAATGAAATCCATATTAAAATTCCATATTGCTCTAGTATTAAGGCTAATCTGCTTGATATGATAACAAGCTGTTGATGAAGATAGCATTGTGTAGGAGTGCTTAATTTTCCCGCTCTATTTTTATAATTTTAGCTAGCAGCCGCTTTTCTGTCCTCTCCGAGTGATTATCAACACCTGTCTCAGCAAGAGGGCGTTCTAAAGCTATAACAGGTTAGTACAAAACACAGCGGGGCAATTTCCGATGTCGATAGAGTGCCTGCTAATCTGACAGATGATATAAAGTTTAATCTAAACTCTATGATATATGAGTCATAGCCAACTAAATGGGAAATAGAGAAGTTTGTATCCATTGGTACTGTATTAAATGATGTAAAAGGATTTTTCTATGAACACAATTTCATTAGTGCCGTATTTTTATTGGTTTTATTTTTCACGAATTAATAATAATCGTAAATGAAGACAATTATAAGATATTGACAGTTTGTTGTATATTAAATATATAGTATATTAAATTCACTAGTATAAGTGAAGTATGTTTAAATTAAAACTAAAAGGTTTTACAAAGAGTATGAACAATGAGCATGGCGGCCTTGGAGTTCAAGTATTTTTTGTAAGCTAAGGCTAAGCTACCTGTTTCGTAAATTGAGAAAATAATTATTTAAATAAAATTCACGTCTACTATTAATAGTACTATTAATTAACCAACTGCTATTAATAACATGTTCATATGATTTTCAGCGTTCATTTAGGTTTTGCTAGACAAGACGATTTTTTACTGTCGTGTGATAATTCGACTTTGGGCCAGTGAGAAGTAGCCACCCTTTATCACATATAGTACTTGCTGGAAACCTCACTCTGCTCAGACACACACGTTTCTGAGGAATGATGAGCTTGTTGTCAAAGGTCAGACGGCGTCTAGATGTAATTTTGTTGGAGGCTTCAACAAAACGATGCAATACTGGAAAATTTCGATGTTGTTGAGGCTACTAGTTGACCGGAATACTACGTTACAGAAACATCGTTTTCCATTAGAAGCGATAGTTAACCTTCTGTCTTACGCAAAAGTTTACCCGCTGCTTCTACAAGCCCCTTAATAATTAAGACTTAATTATTTTATCAAAAGTATTCAGGGTAATTAGAACTTATCTATCTTCAGTACAGTAAAGTTTTACTTAAATTTCGTGATGCTTCGTGCCGTGATGAATAAAAAATTTGTTACCAACATCCCACAAGTCGTATCCACTGTGCGCGGCTTTCGATTAGCTAAGCCAATAGAGAAAAATACACTCGGTCCGTTCGTGTCCAATCGCATAGCCGATTCCTGTAAAAGAACATGAACTAACAGCGTGTCACAGGCATAGCACGACGTATTCATGAAATAAAACAATATTCCAAATAATAAACCAATAGTTTCTCGAGTTAAAAACTCTGTGCGAAAAAGAAATCAACTACACTTGGTTAGTTTTAAAAAAAAAATATATATATATATACATATATATATATATATATAGGGCAACACCGATGGATTATTTAAGGTGGTTCCCGTAAGGGTTTAAAAGGACTTCAAAGATTACGTTTCATAGTGTCCTGCTCTCGCATCGAAATGTCGAAGAGTTTAAAATAGCAAAAGTTCGCTTCTAGTTCTAAATATTTAAAACGCAACGCTATTTGGTCAATTTCCTGGCAATTGTTTTTCTGTTACTCAATTTAATCAGTTGTTGTTTACCGTTGAGCGGTTGTAAAGGCCTACATATCGTTACGTGTCTGCTCGTTCTTCCATATGAATTCTACACAGGAACAGTGGCTTGGCTGAGCCTTGACGCGGTAAGTAAACAACGCTATAGTAAGCCTAGATTAGATGCCTGCTGGAGCCGTAGTCGTTCTGATATGGCCTGATAATTTTAGCCACGTAGCCCCGTCATGCGGGGCAGTTGTTAAAATGAACTCGTGTACATTTTTCTCTATCGCTAGTGAAAGCATAAAAATTTCATTTTCCTGTGAAAAAAAAACTTTGCCAGCCAGAGCCTTGAGATAATTTCAAATTAGATCAGAAAATTTCGTCTAGAAATTAATCTTAGGAAAAAAAATCCCTTCGAAACATTAGTTCTTTCGGTATATCAGCTTTAGAGTGAATTAGGCAAGTAGGTATTTCTTCTACTTATCAACTTTTTACTAGAGAGATAATTAATGAAAGCTGCTAACTTTCAACAGCTAACATTCCAGAGGGTGTTGATGCTTTGATTGTGTTGAAAGTATACATTAACTTCCGTAAGTTTCCCCCATTCACAGGTGAATCCACCTACGCACTTCGAGTTTAATTTTGAAAAAACTACTACTACTACATACTAGGAAAATAAAGCTATCAGCTGACGGCCAACGACAATGAACAAAGATTGCTGTACATGAGTTCAGATTGGTTTGGCATTTGTAGCCTCAAGGCAGTGAGATGCAATTCACATTGGGGGATGTAAAGCGATTGAATTCAATACTTTTCGGTGCACTGCATTCTTACCGTACGCTTTTACGTGAGAAACAGTTAGATCTAGTGGTCATAAAATAGCTAAAAATGTCAAACAGAGCTAAACTAATAATACGCGAATGGAGAAACCAAGTAAGTCCAGTCACCGGTCAAGATTCTGCGATTTTTTTTCAGTTACCAAATAAGTTCTTATATACCGCATAGACATATATTCGGCAACTGGTTTGAGTTCGAACCCTTCAACTTTAGCCGAAGAAAAACTAAAACGGTTCCTTTATAAACATGCGATCCTTGAAGTACACATAGCCGCATGCGTCAACAAAATAGGGGTCTTAGTTAGAAAACAGCACGCATGTTGTCTATACGAGTAATGAATTAATAGTACACCTTTTATTACAGGCTAAAATTATCCTCTGTAATAGGAAAAGTAGTTTCTTTATTAATCGTGCCTTGCACTTTGGAGAACTTAATGGGAACCTCCATGCGCTATGAAGACCCTGTAATAGTCTGAGGTTCTATCTCTGATTTCGTGGGAACATCGGTGACGTTCTCATCTGGTCCAGTGAATTCGGAGCTAATTTTCGTAGGTGTTATTACCAACTGACCTAGTTATGCCTAACTTCGTTACTCTTTAGGTGATCCTGGATTGAGAGCACGCTTGACTTACGCATCTACATATCCTTTGAGTTGTACCAAGAAACCAATCGTGCTGCAAGTGCTCACCAAAATTGTATCAGCGCTGTGAAACAAATGGTAACTCATATGCATAGTACAGGTAACTTGCCATGTTATACATTGAGTGTCCTATTTGGGTATAAAGTACACTTCAAAAGAATAATAGATTTAATATTAAAAAAGATTGTTGACATTCTACAAAATAAGCTATACGATGCTGTTATAGATTTAGATTAGTGCAACTCAAAAAGAGGGTGGGTTCCAGAAGCTAACGGCCATTGCGTTGTCGTGTTGACCACGCGGGTTTTGAAATTTTCACCAGTAACTATATCTTTGTGCTTTTTTTTTTATGTAAGGATATTTCGAGCTAACATTTGGCTTCTAGGTAGTACTATACATGAAAATCGTTACTTTAGCTCAAAATTTATCAATGTGAGTTAGCCACTTGCACAGTCGTATTGGACCTTTCGCACGCTCCTATACCAAAAAACGGTACAAAAAAATGAAAACGAACGAAATCAGTCGTCACGAACCCCTCTGCGAGCGTAAGTAAAATCGCCGCTACAAGAGGAAATAACACGGTGTTGTTGGACGAGTCCCTAAAAAATAATTGATTCATCTGATAGATTTTCGATAATCTCAAGAACGGCGCCATTTTTTGAACAGCGATAGAAGAGTTTTGAAAAACCCTCATGCCGCCCGTACCGATATGAATAGAAATCATTTGCATGCGGGACACTCAGTGTCAATTCATGGCAAAAAATGGCTCACAACGAGACGATAATTTAAATATAGCTAAGAAAAAGTGTTCTAATAGTTACTCACATCCGTTCGTAATATACTCGCTCTAATAAAAGTAATCGCCGAACGTGCTAATAAACAAAAATAAGTTGTCACAACTTTCGAAAAACGTCAGATGTTCTTCAGAAAAAAAAGTCATTAGAAATGCTCGTTGGAAAAGTTCGATCAACGTACTTTACTTCTGATGTAGTTACGGTAACTTCAAGGGTAGTTAGACAAATTTAGCGCTTCAAAAGCGTGTAGCTGCCAACGCAGAATTAGGCGTATGAGAGCCTGGCCAGTCAGCCTTGTGCAACTATAAACTATCAGATGGAACGTTCTATTTATGCACGACACTGTCCGACTAAAGCGACTTTCCATATAAATTACTTACGCCAACAGCTTTCCTATCGCAATGGCACTTTCGTGCTCGGATGGCCACACCCTTTGACTATCATGTGCCAATCAGCGGGAAACTCAACATCTAGTTATCGCTCATAATGTCCTTTAGCAAATAGCAGGTACGGTCTCGTTGCCGAGCTGGTTGAGTTCGAATAGATTTTAATTGAATTGGCTACAAATTGAAATAGTCGTTGAAACTGTTTAGTAGACAATGTGTGATAACCTATCATCTCCAAGATAATGCATCGGCGTCCTCAGCCCTCCTCAACCTCCCGTCCTCAGCGTACCCGAGTGCATAAAAAAGGTCCGAACAGGCCGGAAAAAAGGGCTGACGGATCTGTTGCGCCTGACAGTTTATATGAAAAACGAACGGAGTATCAACAGAAAATATCTGCCTCTTTTCTGGTCATATATTTTCACGAACGACTACTAGATATTTCCATTACAGACGGACTTGTACCGCCTTCAACTAATAACTAGTTCCTTGAAACTACCAAATACCCGCCAGGTAATAAAATGAAACTGGTTTTTTCGGGTACGAGCATCGGATTCAGCTTTCTGTGACGACACTTTTAACCACTTCTAATATTACACTAAGATTTTAATAATGCGGTCAACGGGACAACACAGAAAACAAGTTACATATGTCTAGATAGATTAAATAACATCGTACCTTATTTATTCATAGGCACAGGACACTTGTTATAAACTAAACCTTGTCGAAACGTTGTAAAAATGTAATTAAATTTCAACAACGTATTGAAATTGAACGCCATCATAATAGTCCCTTGATACTCAATAAGAAAACAACTCTCGAATGAGAAAGCAGAACCTGAACATAATGACAGCTGGATTATGAATATCTTGATTCTAATAGGAACGTTGACAAAACAGTGGTACGTTCAACACTACTTTTGTAAACAAATATAATTATGCTATTCTGTCAAATGGAGCAGCGCCTATTAGTTTCTCTAAGTGGGCGAACTTTCTGTAGAAGCGCCATTCCCGTCGTAAGTTGAGAATTTAATACTCGATACAATCATAGCAACCGCAGTATCACTGATTATTGTTTCGCTAATGTCGAAATATAGGCATGAAGAAAGGCTTGTTCTGAAGAAGCTACACAAACATAATATCAGAGATACAGTGGCCAGAGCATGCGACCCTATATTTAGTTGCAAATGAATCCGACCGGATCGTTTCTAGTAGTAATTAGAGTTTCATTACGTAATACTTCTGCATCGTTGGACATCCCGGAACTCACGAGTCAATCAGTAAATTGGAGTAAGTAAAAAGTGGTCTGTCCATTGCATACTAGTAAATCGTAAGAATACCACTGCCTGACAACTTGCCATGTCTGCACAGGACGAAATCGCTAATAGTATTCTTCAGACAGTCCTCAGAATCGTCCCCGTTGACTGCAATGAAACTTCAAATGTTATCAGAGCCAATTCTTACTGCGAATTTTCTCATAAACAGAGTCATGCTAACTTGTCCGTTGGAATAATAATTTATTTTGCAGTTGCTGTCATATCGCTAATAGTGTCGTCACTTGCGTGATCAGACATACGCTTTACCGAGCGTGGGGAGCGACAGGGGGTAATCGGTGTAAGTGGCGCCTAACCAGACGGTATCGTCGGGGAAATGACTGTTACGACGAAAACATTCATTGCAAGGCGAAAATGATTAAAAATTTGAAAAAAATAAATAAAAACAGAAACATATACTTAATGACTTCCTCAGTGTTTGATAAAATTCACTGAAGTAAATGCAGAATAATTAACTTGGAGTGTGGATCCTCGAACCTCCTCGCAATCGGCAAGAATATACAGCCACTCAAGGTTCCACGGTAAATAACACCGACGGATTAGGGACTACACATAATCATCTCATACCTTTAACTTGTTGTCCATCAACTGAACCTGCAACTTTATGAAGCCAAATAGTTTCCTCTTGAAACATTCGTAAGTGTTTTATTAAATTAATTGAAGCAAAGCATGTAATCTCTATACAGTTTATACGAAAAGCCGATGAGGTGCGATGTCTGAGCCGTGTCTAGGACATATGTTTATATACATACGCAATATATATTGTTGTCCCAAATATATTTTACATAGACAGGTAAATTCTTTTTACTAATGACCTATCGACTTCGACCCTCGAGTGGAATAGATAATTGAAGCAAATGAGGCTTCACACTGCACGTTTTGCGGGGAACAAATGTTACAAATGGTTTTTTATCCTATACAGAAGTTGAACTTAAACCTGCGAAATGATTGTTAATAGTAAATGCTCCGATGATTCCATAAAAATAAATGTTAAATTGTTTGGTAATTTGCAACCGTCTTACAGGAATTAACCAGGAGCAAGTGGTTTGGTCATTATGGAAATATCGGTGCAAGGAAAGGTCCCTTTTAGAATAAAACTACGAATAGATTTAATCTGTTATTGTTTGTCGGTTCAGCAAAGGACGAGACCCAACAAAATTAGAAGCTTCTTCGATCTACGGTAGTAGATGGAATATCAGCATTCAGCATTATATTGAAGGGGCTCGAGAGTTTAGCGAAAAGGCGTAAGAAGTTTTTGCTAGTACCGAAGTGCCTATGTAAGATTTAGAGGCGATTGAGCACTGAAGTATCGAATGATGTTGACGCATACATGCTCGGTGGCAAGGATAATATACCCTATTTTTCAGGCAAACCACATGTACCACTAACATCAGCTGTATATACGTGACTTCACTTTTGCCCTATCCTGTCCAATCCGACAAAAATCAATTATTGACGAAGCTTCTTATAGGCATCCCTACATTACGCATACCCAGATGACACTGTAGTTTGCGAGCAGTAAATCCTCTACAGAGGAATAGAATATGATCGCATGAAAGGTAATCAACCATGAGTATATGCTAGTACAGGCGACGCCTTTCTAAAGCCAAATTACACTCTTGAATTCAACGCTAAAACAAGATAGTACTTAACGTTGTTGCGACGTAAAATGCTGAGTGAGGTTCATATTGCAGCTTTGGGTCTGAACGGCACAGTCTTCCTCGTGTTTCTCCATATGTTAGTTACTCTCGAAAAGCTGACCAGGGACTCCCGCCACTTTCAGCGTCGATCCATCAGCGTCAAACCAACAAGACAACGTTGTAGTTACCGTTGTAGGCTTGGGCCCTATATAAAATACAACACCTTAGTAAAATTGTTCTTGTATATGTATAGGAATATGTGCGCTAGAGTGAGTGCCGTTCTCGCTGATGCTGACGCAGTCTTGCCGTACATTACTTCCAGTTCGCCTCTACTCTCTTTCAGCCACTGACTAATATCGACTGGAGAAGCTTTGCATTTAATACGCAGGTCAGTCCATTCGGGGCATTCGACCTAAAGACTTGTCTTCGCAGTGTATCTGCCTTTCCATTCTGACCCATTTTTCGGCCAGCCGCGGTTAACACCTTACTCGACGATCTATTACCAAGATCCCAGGACCGGCAGCAGCTGAGGCGCCAGCTAACGAATCTTATCAAGCATCGAGAAGGGGCTGGTCCTCTGACTGGGCGTATTACCCACCTGGTGGGAGAAGGACACAATGAATCTCCCAGGGGGCTCATCGTAATGCATACATCAACCAGGTGTCCACCTCTTTCCTAAAGTGGTGTGGCCAATGGGAGGGGGTGAAATATAGCTCTGAGTGAAGACGACGCAGAGGTAGTATGTATTCTACGGGCATGTACTTGTCATTAATATTTGTTTGCTTAGAATGTTGTTGAATAGAGCATACTGAGTCTATTGATTTCTTGTGTTTCTTCTTGTTAATATTCTCATTAAGGATGCTTTGATAAAATTAGATTATTTAATGCGGATTAAAGGGGATTTTTTTTCTCTTTCTCTATAAATCTGGAAGCCGTTTTACTCAAGGAAAGATTTCGCAGAGATTACCCTCTTTGTAACGCATTCATTCCATTATCTACTATCGTTTCTTGTTGTTCGATCGGTTCACCATAAGAGCCAAATAAAGTGGATCATAGATAGATATACTTACCCTGCGCAAATGAGTATGTTTACGTACACATCCTGATAAAAGTGCAGATAAAAAGCACAAAAAAGGCAGGATCTAAATTGGAGTTTCCGATAATAACTCACTACACCACTTTAACAAACTGGAAAAGATATGGCGATTTCAGCTGGACGATAGTTTCAGACTTTCAGTAAACCCTTTCAGTATAGTTACATTAAGGTAACTTTGTGCTTGCGCACAGGCGTTTCGCAAGAACATGGATCACTTGAACTTAATTGTTATAGACGATCTAAAAGATGATTGATGTTAATCGTCCTTTATTTCGGCCCACTTCGATTTCATTTATGCATAGTGAATTTATTGATTAATTTACACACACTTGACTTTATTTAACTAGTATTTATTAGCCAACGCAACACTGATGTCCATGCAGCCTTCCGACTGAACAATGTTTTAAAGAGATATTGTAATTCCTAAATGTGTTTATGTGCAAACAATAAACTTTGCTATAACTAAATTCAGTTAGTAATGTAGATCGATTATATATAAGAGATCGATTTTGGTTAACCCCATATGTATGTATGTATATATTGGTATGGCGCTCACTGATAACATATAAAGCCCTAGGTATTTCCGTCGCTCTCGCTATATAAAGGCATAATGTAGATGTAGAGTAAATCAATCGCATGTATGGGAGTAATAGTACGACGTCGTGACATCAATGACAGCGAGAGGAAGGCAAATCGCCGTGGCCTAGAGATTAATCAAACCAAGAAAGGCCGAACGAAGCTGCAACTGGTTATGAAATTCCCGCCGGTCGTTTGAGTCCGCCATGGGCAACAGGGCGACCTATGTGCGGGTTCGCAAAAAAACCTATACGTGTTTACGGAGAAGAGGCGGCTTCTGCAGGACCGAGTCTGATTGCCGTTTGCATCCTGAGCATTTCTGCGACACATCAAATAATCGTACCTGCATGGCGAATTCCTGCGTGAGGCGAACGGTTACAATGTGCCGAGTCGCTTCGAGGCTAAGGATTTCAGCGTTAGCATCCAGGTCCCGTGCTTTCGCATGGCGCCGAATAAAGGCTCTATGTCCGATGCGAAGCTTTCGGCCATGCTCAAAGCGGGATGACAGATTTGAGGAGAATTGAGAACGAGCGAACCATCGTCCTGTTACTATGGCAGCACAAATGCACGTGTATACTAGATACTCAAGCGCTTTCACATTGGACTCTGTATATCCACAAAATAGGAAAATATTAATGGCTCGGTGTTAAGGCGGCCTAAGTTCAAAATAAGGCCTGATATCTTTGCCAATCAAAAGTATTTAAAAATATCAAGGCGATCGTTTGTAGCGAACGCGGAAATGCCTATGCTTTAGCATCAATAGATGTGATTTGTTTGGTTCAGCTTATTAGGAGTGTTGAGTGCTACGGGTATTTCCATCGCTGTTGATAAAACTACGGACGATGAAACTTGCATATTTCGAACTCTGAAGGACCCCCTTAACGGTGATAATCGAGTTCCATGATAGAAGATTTCTGTTCTACGGCAAATATTGCAAGTTCTCTTAATTTTCGCCAGGTAGATGAAGGCAGATACGTGCAAGTCTCATAACTGACGGTTAATCCACCAAATACATACCCTTCAGTGTTCGCTAATCCGTTATATATATGCGTGCGTGTATATGTATGTGTATAGTTTTACACCTTTGTTTTTGCGTTTGTTGTATGATTGTAGTGTGTGTGGTGGATTGATATTGGTTGAAAAGTGGATCGAGTAATTGATTGTCGCCCATACATTTTTTTTTTTTTTGTACAACAACACTCGAATGGCTGAGCTGTTTGCGTCTGGATGTTAGGTTTCCTGGCGGAATCCGAACTGGCCAATGTTGGTCTTGCTAAACAGCATTTTCCATTGCGTGTCGACCGCTACGTTGCGTCGTCTTCACATCGAAATCTTCAAAACGACAAAGCGACGACAGTGTTAAGGCTATTCCCTCTGACCATATGTCCTGTCTATAAACCAGAACAAATGTGTGTGTAGGCCTCAACGTAATTCGTTCTTATCGTAATAAAGTTGTGAAACAAAGCGAGGCGCTCAATCTTGTTTGCGTAAACCGATTTGAACAATTTCAGCACATCTATTACTGCCGAATCAGCTTTCAAATAACGCCGATACCGATTGGCCTCGACCCGTATTATCTCAGACACGTAACGTACCTAGAGCTAGAAAAATAGCTTTGATATCTAATATATATGTATATATATTCGACGTAGTCTGATGAATTGCTGAAGATCAAAGACTTAGTTCAATTTCATAATTAATACATTCGAAAACGCATTTCCGTGTTAATGTTTGAACCGACTCCTGGTAAGTAGCGTAGTGAAACAGGGCTACAAAGGCCACAGACGCGTTTCGATTACGCACTAAATTTGTGTTTGCCAAAAGAATATACACTTCGTACAATCCGTAAGCTGCAGACGACGGAAAAAAGGTTCGAAGTAGAAATTGCGAATTTTATGGAGATTCTTGTCTTTTTTTTTCAACTGGGTCAGGCCACTAAGAAATGGGCGACGGAGATGCATGCTGCTGCGACTGTAGTTTTGTCCAGGATCGCTGTGAAAAGCTGCTATGACCTTATGTATTTGTGGCTTCTATGCAGTTGGTATGCCGGACGTAGAAAGAAAATTTGCGTGTGTCCTGCGGCAGTCAGCACGAATCGGTTGATGAGAAAACAAAAGACGTGCATTGCTTTCCTTTGTGGGCTCTGGCTCTTGTTGGCCTTCCTGTGCCCTACGCGAGTCAGTTGAACATTTGCCCCTACTCTGTTGCACTGTGTTCAGCCAGCACTCGCTAAAACTTCTTATTCCTTTCGCATTTGTTTCTATGCACCCCCCCCCCCCTTTCTTTATCCCCTGGCCAAATGCACGGACATAGTGGACATGTGTTGCTCCCAAAGTGCTGTTCGTCAGTCTCGTTTTTCTCTGCATAGGTCACACGCGCATACACCGAATCTCTCTCAGGTTTTCGTTTGCTATAAGTCTCTTCCTTTAGACCTGTTCCCTTGTTGTTCTTCGTACTTGTTCTCTTTAGCTTCCTCCGACTGGTATAGAAGCGTACGGCAAACACAGTGAACCCAACCGGCCAACCGATGGAGAGGACCATAAACTGAGAGGGGACAGACGAAAAAAGGGGGGGAGGGGGGTACATTTTGATGTGAGCCACGCACGCTGTCCGGAAGTCGATCCATCAAAAAACTGACCACCCCAGTTCATCCCGGCGAACCGACGCCCTTCCTACATATCCCCTAGCAGAACCTCTTGTACCCCCCATAAGCTATGCAGTGGTTCTTTGGCCAACTACTTTGCTGCGTCCACTTTTTTCGCTGCATGCCCGGCCCCCTTTAGTACTACCCGTTCTCGCTCATCCGAGATGCACTTCGCGCATATATAGAATTCCCCGGCATCTTCCCGCAAGCTTGGTGCCCCGTGCCGACTTGTGTCCCGTTCCGTTCACCTTCTCTGTATGGCGGTGCTTGGTGCGTTACTTCGGAAACCTAGCATTCACTGGCACGCTGTTCCTCTCTCGTAAAGTCCTCACAAACGGTAGCGGTTAAGACTGTGGCGGGAGAGGCCACAATGGGCTAGCTCTGTCAAGAAGTAGACAACGAAAGACTGAAGCAGCGACTACAGTTTCCGCGGAATAAAGGGCAAAGAGAAATACGGGACGCTGAATACCGTGTGGCACAGAACGAGCCAAAACGAGCTGCCATACTATTTCGTCGTTCTGGTCAGTCGCGATACAGCAGTAGCCACTATGATGCGTCTGTTGCCATCGAGTGTAGGGCAGGGTGGTGAACCACTGTTGCTCTTTTTCCGTTCAGATGATACACTTTTACATGAGCGAAATGCGTGAGACGCCATGCTTGTTTTTGGGAGTGGTCGCTTAGAGCCTCGACGGTCGACTTGATTGTCGCAGTAGCGCTAGTAGTTGTACCTCTGATTACGGCTGATTCGGATACAAGCTGGTGTTGAAAAGGTTGCCGTACCGAAATGCGCTAGTCGTGTGAACACGAGCAATATCTAAAGCAAGATGGTTTCCTAAGCATGCAGTGTTGCACGGAGAAATGATTGTGCATAATCTCAGCGAAAAAGAATAAATCTGTATAGTACATGCTCTATTGATACAAAGAGGCATTATTTAGCCTACTACGCGACACACTCGGATTCATGTATTTAATATTCTATATAGCGGCCCACAGAATTGACAAGCACCTAGGACTGTTTGCTAAGTACGCAAGCTATAACTACAGATAGTACTAGGTATAAATTAACAAGGATAATAATAGTTAAGGTTAGGTAGCATAAGAGATCTTTACGATTTGAACTCGATTGAATCGAGTCAAAATTTGAAGGCCATTGCAGGACCATAAAATGAAATCTGAAGCCCTTCTCCCAAATGGGCGGAACATGTTAGACACATACATTACGACGACACATAAAAAGCTGCTGCTGCTGCTGCGGTCGTTGTCATCGTCATTTTGCAAGATGGCCGATGGCGCTTTTTTGAGCAGATTTAATGTGTCCGCCGTATTTTGCTGGTGTCCGTTCTTTAAGCAAAAAGTGAAACCGGAAGTAGTTACCGCTTCCGCTGCGACAAAATAAATTTAATGGCGAATACTCAGCGTCAAGTGAGAACCTCAAACATAGCGCCTGCCCCATACCTAGTAATAACTGTGGTCTCGAATATGTGTTGCAACATAAAATCGACAGCTAAAAGCTTAACCAGTACCATGCACTTTGTTCAGACATTTCAGAATATATCCCTGTTACGGATAGCAATATTTATCATAAATAACAACCAAAGTGGGTGTATTAGGCAGAAACTAACAATGACAGACTTATGAAAATGTTGCGGTTCCAGGCCCTGGTAGACAGCTGGACATTAAATGGAAGGCAAACCCCATAGTAAGGCTACTGAGTTTAGCTTATTGTACCTTAATCATCTAACTGTTGTTCGTTTATAAAGATTGTTGTGACAGCACACATCGCACATATTAAACCGATAACTTTCGTTACGTGTTGGCCTGATTATATAGTGCTCTACGGATCATAAGTTATGGCAGGTTCTGACAAATGAGCGATATCGTGAGTCAAAAGTAGCCTTCAGTGGTGATGAGAGCGGCAGGCTGCCCTGGGGCAGCCTGCAACGACAGGCCTATTGGACTAAAACGAGACATCCCAGTATGAAAATCCAGCATTTTAGACTTTTGCTGATCATCGTCACCTTCAAAAGCGTGGTGACACTCAGGAAAAACAAAGTCCCTTGTGGCATCATCAAAGTTTCCTCGCAGTCGGCACCGACATCACAGCTACTACCATCAGCCTGATCGCCTTTGTATGAGTCTCACCCCGGTTGGTTGCAATACCAATTGAAATTTTAAAGTTTGTTCAGGGAATAGTTTAAAAAATTTAACGAGCTTCTCTTTCTACCACTCTAGCATTTCCCCGCTAGCTCCTTTTTGGAAGGCTTCGGAGCCACGACCGGCGCTAAAGACCCGCTGTTCGCTCGGACCTCGAATCCGTCTTGGGAGCATTTACAAGACCCGCATGCGCGTAGCTCCCCGTCGATAGCCTACCGCCACTTTAGCGGGTGTTAGTTGAGGTACGTATGAAACGTCTGCTTAGTCCTACTCTGCGTAGCAGGGCTTGGACCGGTGTTCACACTCATACACATAAGCACAGCCAAACTGACGCGCAGTAGTTGCGCTGTCGGCGAACCACGCCAACCGCCAACTCTCAAAAACTTTCTCAACTGTCGACACTCATACGACGTGACCTGAACTTTCCGACATGCCTTGCTTACGATCCTCCTTCGCGTCGGCCGATCGCTGGCCACCTAAAATGAGCTAACTTAGAAACGGACAACATTACTCACAACTTCTCTGTGTGTTCCTCTACCACGCTTCAGCTTGAGGAGACGTCATATAGCGAACTAACATGCCCACCAAAGCGTACAACTCATCCATACAGAGACACCCTGTCAGCCACACAGTTGGCAAGACTGGGGAAAATGTGTCTACGATGATCAGTCAGTAGTTTTCTTTTTTTTGGCGGGAAAAATTAAACCGCCTGCGGTCAGCCAAGTTAATTTTGGCTGACGGGCTGCGCGCTCGCGCTGGGCCTCAGTGTGAGAGAGTGTGGCAGTAGCAGCAGCAGCGGCGACAGCGTTCTTTATGGCAGTTCTGGATAAAAAGGGGGACGCAAATAAGGCAGCGGATGGCGGACAGCCCATGGACAGAGGTGGGGTTGCTGTTGGGGTTAAGGCATTGGTCAGGGGTGAGCGAGAAAGCGGCGAGATATAAGCGCGGTGGACCCGACGCCAGCGGCTGCCAACTTTTCTCATTTCGATTGTAAGCGTCTTGATGGACATTTTTATTAGATTATGCCCCCTCCCCCGATTCCTATCGTCCAGTTTCTAACCGGACCGCGAGTCTCAGGCATCTCAACGGCAGTTCAACGGCGCCGGCAGCAGGCCCTCCGTGGAGCTGCGGAAGAGGTCTGATCGTCTAACCTAACATACACAGACGCACATCGCTGGGCCACGGCAGTAGCAGCAGCAGCAGCAGCTTGCTGGATTTCTATAACAGCAGAGCGCGCTTGATGAAATTCTTGACCGCTTGCCCCGACTGCCCCTTTTCTGAGTCAAGCCAAGTTGCCTCCGTCCCCCAACGTTCAGTCGAAGCTACGGGCTGTACCTCATCGTGGGTCGTGTGGGTTTTTTAAATTTAATCCACTTCTTCACTTCAACCTGCGCTCTAGATGACTGCCGGTTTAACTTGCGTTAGGTGGAACAGTTTGGAGTTAGGAATAGAGCCTATTGGGAAACATCAGCTGTTTTGTGGGATTGGTACGAGAGTCGAATTAATGACGCTGGGGTAAGGTAGGATCTTGATTTCTACGATTTGACTAAAGTAAGCTAAATATTCTCCATTTTTAGCGCGATGATTCCCCTAATTATGTTTTTACTAAAACCTATACAATTCACCTAATAAAACTAAGTAGTTTTCAAATTCTAAACAGGTTTAAGTTAACTTGTTAGACAGAGTTAATTTGTTCTATCTTTGATTCCTTTTACTACCTTTCTTGTTTTTGCCACCTGTATATATTTGACGTAGATTTATTGTAATTACAGTTAAATGTTTTGAATATATGGAATTCTAGACTAGATGTTCGGTCGCAGTGGCTCGGGGAGCATCATTTCGGGATATGGAACGGGGGACTGCTGGCGCGCGTTTGCGAGCACGTAAAACCTCGCGCGAGATCACACGCTTAATATAATCGATAAAGCACAAAAACAATATTACCGCCTGATAAATAAGCGGTAATTTAGTAGACGCCATATCGTGTTGAGCGTCAAAATAAATTAGATTGATATAAATTAGTTTAGAAATAATCGACGAAGTCGTTGTGGGTTGGCGATGTACGAGCTGCAAATCTTCCTTCAAGCGATCTGTGTCAGTAGAGCTAACAGACCCTGAGATGGCTAGAGACTGAAAGTCTGATCGAAGTCAATGCTCTCATAACAAAAGTTGAACTTTTTCATTTCGTGCAACGGTGCCATCGTCAGGCTTGCGTGACCCTAGTCTTAGGCTTCCTATCGACTCTTTCTCGATTGTTCTAATATTGGCTGGTGCGATCCTCAGCATCAATTCATTACGTTACCTTGCATATAGGTATATATATATATATATATATATATATATAATTGTACTTCAGTAAAAATAACACATACACATATTTAGAACAAACTGATCTGCCTGCCACGTAATGGCTTCAAGAGGCAACTTATTAAAGCATGCCGATAGATACTATTTTATTACGTTCGTATATCAGCAAAATTGAGACTGCTCATTGAAACATATACAATAGGTCAGCGACTATATGGTGAATTTATTGATTCGTATCAACAACTGTCAATATGTAGGCTTTTGTCCTTTTTTTTCAAGTGGATTGGCACTGATGCCAAATAAGAAAACACCTATAACTGATTATTCCCGTATATGGAACAATAGGTATAACGGGTCGCCTTTGTAGTTGCCTCAGCTTCCAAATTGGTTGATCACTTTCTGATTTCTACAAAACGATATTCAACATCTATGCACAGTCGGTTATAGCTTGGGCATAACTACAGCCCATACTCGTTAACGCATTATTTTACTGAAACCTTCTATCCCGTGTTTATTGTATACACCTATTGCAAACTTCAAGTGTAATCATCAAATAGTATCTGTAAAAGCTGCGTTCTGAAAAGTTTATCTTCACTCTATTGTCTATAATTGGAATTTACCCTTCCTGGTATCAAAACTGGGCCAATAAGGTCGGACCCATCTTTTATACAAATTATTTTAATAAATAAATAAGAAATCGAATGACTACTCAACATACGTCGTACCCTTCTCAACATATTAGGTAATGTAAATAATTTCGAAGAATCACCACCGGTATTGTCTTCAGCTATCCAAATTGCTATCGAAAACGTCGATGGAGATTTTTTTTTTATAAGTTATGACGTAAGTTCTGTTTAAAATAGAACAAAGCAACTCAAAAACTGTCAATATTGATGGCGTATGAGATTGAATCGTGCTGCGAATGCTCATCACGATTATTAAGATGCTACTTCTAAATAATTCTGCTAGAATCTGCCCCTTTTCGCCGAATAAATATGATCCGAAGTCTGAATCAAAATAACATCCAGCCAACGACGCGGGGCGCTCACACACTTACCCATTTTCTATTCGTTAAAAGTATAATTATGGTACAAGTTCAGCGCTATTACCTCGAAAAGCCGCATTGTATCATCCTATCAACCTAAACACGTTTAGGCAGATGAAAGTAGAATTTGAATTTATTCTTAGAACAGCTCTTCAATAAATCAAAGACGTGTTTCTCGTAGATAGATTTACAGTATTGGTGCTTCTTTTTTACGGAAGTTACCATACGCCTCATATAGATGTGAGGCCGGATATATTGGTGTCTGTGAACTCTGCCACTATACGTTTACCATAGGTCGTTCTTCGATAAAGCGTCTATAAGAGAGATGGGAAAAGCACTACGATGAAGGTTGATGTCACCACTATAACAAAGATTGTCATGCCTCTTCGAGCATTCTGAACATTACATTAACAGCGTGTTGACTCTCTCTATTCGTTTACTTAGCCAGCATTGGTGAACTTCGGAGGATCTTCGTTTTTCGAATTGTCTTGCATGAAGGAAACAAGTCGTCGTCCGCTTCCAATCTCGTTCCTCATCGTTCTTCGCTATCTTTATGACGCCGGCGGCTGCGGCAGCAGAATTCGTTCTTGCTATTCTGCCTGGACTATTTTTCCTTTTAGAATCGGTGGTCCGTCGGTCATCATCATTTCTATTACTAGCAGCCGCGCCCTAGCGTTTCCGCTAGTGTAATTCCTATTCCGGGATCACTAAGGGCTACATCACTGGTGCTTGTCGGCCATGGCAGTCGTGCGACAGCGCGGCGTCGCTGCGCCTGTAGTCAGTCTCATAAGTGAAAGTCAAAAGAGCAGTGCTATATAAAAATAACCTAGAGAAAATCCGAGGGAAAGGTCCGATTGAATGAGGAAACAAGTCAGAGACTACGTTGAAGAATGAGAGAGCGTCAGAGAGAAGAAGACGAGAAATAAACTTCGAATCTGTCGAGGTATACCAGCACAATTATGGTTCGCATCGCGATACTAGCCAGCGAAGCTCGACTACGAAATGTGATCATCAACCCTTGGGGGGGGGGGATAAGGGGGTCCGTCTAGAGTCGAATGCTAGGGACCATTTGTGTATAGAGAGGCTGACCGCAAACATTAGATGTATACTGAACAGAGAGGGACGATGTTAATATCACACGACGGATACATTGGTAGAGTCTCGTGTAATTTCGAAGCGGAGAACTCGAAAAAGAGGGTAAACGACAACCGCACCGCCAGTTTCCCGTCCCCATTCCACGAGGACTAAGGATATCAATGTCGGAAGGTCCAGTAACATCGTTTAAAGAAAAAGAGAGATAAAGTTGGTATAAGGCAAACCGAGGACAATGACACCCGAACCTTGCCCCACTGTCCTGAGACACAATAAAATGGACGCTGCTGGCCTTTCTGTTGCTGCCCGGTACTGAGGCTATCACAATTACTATGACCGTTGCGACCGCCCGGCGACGATGACGCTGGTGAATGAGCGCTTTGAGATACATAGCGAAAGATAGATGGAATATATTGCGCATTTTTGGCCAGGAAACGCCTGGACCAGAAACTGCAGCATACTTCGTTGATAAGAGCATGGCTTGATGAGTCTGCTCGATGAGCAGTGGTCTTCGGGGCAGCGGTGATCGTTGGTCATTTGCTTGAACGAGGGTTGTGCACGATGGATGACCAGCTCATCCACTATGAGCCTGCAGCGCGGAGCCAACTTAAACTCGGACGGGAGATACGAGGGACGCTCGTGACGCTCGCTTCGCTGAGAAGTGTGCCAATAAATTTCCATATTGTGACCCTTAAATCAGGGTCCGAAAAGCACCTCGTTTTTTTTTTTTGCAAAACTTTCTGGAAGTGTGAATAAATAAGCGAAAGCCTTTCGGTCAGTCGGCTCTTATGTACTTTTGCTCTGTCACACTAGAGAACAAGTATATTTTATGAAGAGAAACGCCGAAACGCTTTTTTATATTAGTTTGTGTTAAATTTTGCGTACTAAAGGCGCAAGTTGACAAGTAGCTCGGATTTGTATGTGTTCCATGGAAAACTAGTTTACCGTTAGTTAATCATGGAGCAGCAGATATAACAGGGTAGCACAGGGTCTAGTTGTTCCCGAATTACTTCGCGTTTTGACTATACGCTTACCCTAGTGGCAGTTTCCGAATTCGTTTCAACAATGTATCTAGCTAAAGCGCCCTTTGTAGAAAAACGAACCCACGAAGTCCGATGTCGAAAAAGCCAATAGCGAGCGATCGATTTGGTACATATAGCATCACAATAATCGCTTCCGCAATAACGGTACAGTAAGCCCGTGTTCAACAGGTAGCCATTGGTTAGTGAAGTTTATTTGCTTCGGGCCTAACACAAAGACATACAGGGATAACTTGTTGACAGGCCTTCGCAATAGCTTTGGCGCAGCCTTTGGTCTATTTGACATTATTTATTTTCAAGCAGAACAACTAATATGCACGCCAACCGCTAGAATAGCTGGATTACGGGCTGTCTTCATTTTTTCTGTATGAAATGTAGCAGGCTTGTTGGCATATAGACGTCACCGGCACTACACGTTTACAGTCAAGGCATTACGTTGGCAGCTGTTCTAGAAATTTTTAGAAATATGTTAGCTATTATTACGTGTATTTTAAATACGTATCTTCGATTCATAGCGATAGTAAGATTAGACAAAAGCTATCGTGGTACGCTCCGACGTCAACAATTTCCCAAGGAACGGTGCACGAGTCATTTGTCTTTGTTTTATTATAGCCAGCCCAGGGTTATTGTAGTGGGTTGTCTAGCCACCCAAACCATTTCGCACCTCCTCGCTCGTGCATAGCTCGATCGCTTAAAAATAATTTTTACAATCAATTTCACAGAGCTTTCACAGAGCTGATGAGGTTGAACGGCTACAGGTAGCACGAAGCTGTAAAAGTTCCGGTTGCACGCTATAGGCATTTCTATAGAGAAGACTGATGCAAGATTACCAATTGAAATCAGTTAGAGAAATATTTATACCCTAACAACGCACTGCTATAACATTATGTGTTATACATTTTCAGATTTCCTATTTTAGCAGTTCTATTAAAAAATGCATATTTTTCTACTTAGCTTTTTGACTATATGTTTTTTATTGTCGTGATGCTAGTAACGGTAACGGCAATGCTCGCAAAAATAGGTCATCTCATTTATCTATTAGAGATTCAAGCCATCGATCGATGATTCAAATTCACGTTAATTAGTAAAACAAAACGCGGAATCCCTAACCAGATATCGTTTCCTAACTGGTTGTCCTACCACTCGTGGAAAGTACTATTATCATCTATATAACGCACGGATATGCCCATAAATATCGTTCGTGGTATTTTACGAGATTTAAAGTGGTGGGTCGTCATTCCGTCGTAATGGGTTGCTCGATCATTCTCGTGAGGGTGTGTGTTAGTTCCCCTGGGGGCTCCTGCCATCTCTAGCAGGTAGGCGCCTAGGTACCACCAACATCTCGCCCGCCCTACCCGGTCCGGATTCGTATTTGCAGTAGGCTGCAAGCAGGCCGATGCGCCTACTGCGCTAGTTCGATAACGGTAGAAATTGAGCAAGCGAAAAACGATCGATTCAGTTCCCAACGAAGGGTGGCTATGAAGGGATGACCCCGATCTGTCAGAATCAGCCATTATCCTGGGGCTACTTCCGACCGGTTCTCTCTGACAAAAGTGGCGAGTATAGGCAAACGAGGATAGCAAGCACACTACACTTTACGAAAAGTACATACAATTCTTGATACAGCCAAACTTATAAATGTGACAAGAACACGACATATGTTTTTCTAACTCGTTACAGAAGGGAATAATATCAGAAGTGAAAAAAACACAGGACCAAAGCGAATCACACACAGGCAGAATTCGAAAGAAAGTAAAAACAATTTCAGGAACAATACATTCATGAGCGAGAGATGGCTCTGCACTAGCTAATTAGCGAAAGATACAAACAATGGACTGCTATTGTAGCAGCTTTTTCCGAATCTGTGGATTATTAAGCTTATAAAAAATGTTTTTTTTTTTTTTAAATTGAATGTAGTATACTTCATTGACTCCTTTACTTACTTACTTACCGTGTGTTTCGTCTAATCAAGGACAGAAGGCAGTCATCGAAACAAACTGCTGACGACGTACTTCGATTGTATAGTTTTGTTAATTATAATTATTATCGCAGATTCTGTATTTGTTGGTACCATTGGGAGGGCTAATATCGTATTGGCGGACTTCGGTGTTATGATTTGCTGATCGACAGATCGACCTGAACCTATCCAGTCATGTATGTATAGTTAGACTTCGAATAAAGCATTGCGACTTTATCGATCTATAATATAAATAATGCGGTAGAAGTATGGCTCGAACAGGGTAAAAAATCCATTAATGGAATTTCAAACTATCAGTACTGGATCACCTTTTGAGACTTGACAACTACCATCGGTGATGAAGGCAGGGAGGACATTGTCTGAATGTTGGCTCACACATGTTAGAAAGCACCTCGCGAGGCGAAACAAAGTCAGGCCATCACGATTACCCAGAGGCAACCCAAGCGAATGAACGTGAATCGTTCCGGCCATTCTTGTCGGCCGGCCGAAAAACCTCGCTGTGTCATGGTCAGGATGACCGTTTAATAACAAATTGCCCATTTATTATATATCTCAACCCCCTGCAGGATGGCTTGCAGCCGACGGTAAAGACCATGGGAAGTAAAGGAACTAAGCGTGTTCGCCCAAAATACGACTCATCATGGTAACTGCTGCAATAGCCACAACTGCAGAAGAAGCCGCTGGGCAGAGCTTTGTCATATTAGAGATAGGGGCTGAGGGATTGCGGGTAACGTAATTCGAATTCGTAATTGGCCCTTGTCTCCTTTATCCACCTTTGGTTCGCGAGTGCAAGTCGTTGGCTAAACTATCGCTCTTTGCGCTGCTCCGTACAGCTACAGCGAATTTGGGGGCTGCGAGCTAGAGCTGGAGGCTGCAGTTGGTCACTCGGATGACAAAAGACATCAGAGGTTACTGGTTTACCACGAAGCTGAGTGAGCCCACCGACGATCTACTGCCGGTTGGGCTAGAGGGACGGGTTTCGCTAGTATCGTAGGGGTCAACCGCAACTTTGCTGTGTTATAGTCAGCCTGTGACTTAGTCTCCTGGTCAAGTAGCAACTGAGAAGGCACAGCTGAGGTTAAAATATCGCCCGTGACGGCTGCGGGCGGAGTGTCCGCAGAGGCAGAACGAGACAGTTCTTACGAGCCGACCAAAGAGTTCGCTAGTGAAACCGTCCGCTTCGCTTTAGCGAGTGCTGGGGTACTGTTCGGCGGCGGTGTCGGTGGGGTCCGCACAGCAATTGTGCATCGACCCTTCCACAGCCCTTAGTAACATCGGAAAGGAAGATTGTAACTCATATGGAGCGGTTAACGGAGGAAAAGTAAAAGTAGCGAAGGAAACAAAGTCGTCTGACCATCTGACCCCTTACCGTAATATCCTTTGTGTGGTAATATCAGGAAATTAGAGGAAACGCCCCCAGAGCCGGTAAATGTTCTAGAAAGATTTTATATTTTTCCCAATTATTCTAAATAAAACAAACAACGATGTTATTGTGTTTGGTCAAACTTGGCTTTCGAAATTCGCTTTTCGAAATTGTAGATTCTACTAGCTTTTAGATTAGCGATGTCTGGCTTACAGGGGTCCTCTTACTGAAGCTATTAGTCTAATTAGTCCTGAAACTGTATGACCCCTATTGCCCTTGTTCTAGAGATGCAAGATTGCAGGACGGCAATGTAGCATTACACAATCTTCACGTCTTCATACAAGTATGTATATAATTTGATTGCCATGATCATTGATACCTATCTATGTATTACCGGAATGCTGCAAAACCCCAGAGATCAACGGAATCTTTCTCCTGAATTAACCTACTGAAGATGCGATCGTGTGAATTGAGAACACGTGCGGATGCCATGCCTTCTTGGCGCCAGTCGCATTCGCATTCGCCCATTGCCGGCTGCTGTCTCACCCCCGCTGCTGTTTTTGCCCCACGCTCAACCTATCCGATTTTTGCGCTTGTATAGTTTTCACCCTGTCCCTTTCACGAAGTCTCACCATCGTCAAACCCTTTCCCTCGCGCTTGAGCGTACGGGGGCGGTCTCCTCAGCCGCCGTCTCTAGCTGCGTTCGCGGGCGCTTCCTCTTTGGTTCTTCATTCCACTGATTAATTTAGCCCTTGGTCCGCACTCTTTAGTCCCGCCCTCGGGCTCTAAGCTTCGCTCTTCGCCGGCTCTAGCTTGCCAAGCCGTTCCGTTCTTACCCTTTCGCATCTTGCAGCACTGCCACCCTGGGAGCGCTCCTCTAGCTGCTAGCTACTGCTGTGGCTGCTGCTACCGCTACCGCTGCTGCTGCTGCCACTAAAGCCCTGGAGAGCACCGGAGCCTAGAGGGCTCTTTCAAAACAGCAGGAACGTCGAGAGCGAGAACGACTCCCATACAAAGAAGAGCGCCCACCTCGCTCAGATCGTTACTTCCTCGCCGTCGTCCTGCCTGCCGCCGGGTTCTACTCTTTCATGGCGCATTTCTGGATCCAACTAGCAGGCTGACAGTGGCGGCGGTGGCGGCGGCAGCAGCAGCAGCAGCGGCGACGGCGGCAGGGTACAGCATGCGTGCTCCTGGCCTGCCATTTTACTCGCGATGTTCCTCCATCCTCCCCGTAGCCTCAGCCGTTCCCATTTCTCACACACATTGTTGGCGAAGCTCTGTCTACAGACTCTCGAAGTGTTCCAGGACTAGGACGATGACGACGACGATGATGACGACGACGACGACGACGACTACTTCGTATAGTACAAAGGCACAGAGAACGAGTGTCTCGATAGAACAAGTTGAGAGATGCTAGCTGAACGGGGCATCGCGACTGTTCAGTGCCGGCTAGCGTTGATTCTGCTGCTGCTGCTGGCGGATGAGGGTGGAGCAAGAAAGGGTGCGCGCGATTTACCAGCAACGATGTTCCCTGCCGACGGCCGGATGGATGTCTCCCACAGACGGCGGTAGACTCTTCTTGTTTGGCGCTGGCCGGTTCCACCAACAGCACAATTCACTACTGTTCGCTTGCTCCTCGATGCTGGGTCCGACGCACAACGAACGCGGCAAAAGCAGTCCAAAAGGCCACCGCCGTCGAAGGAAAGGGTAACATTAGGCAAGTTGTCTAGACTCGCCTTCGCCCGACGAAAAACGAACGAATGAACGGTCGGTCGGTCGGACGGCTGTGGCGGCTGCAGCGCCAGTAATAGCAGTAGGGTGGCAAAGGACAGGGACAGGAAAGAGGATGTGTGCTCCGCCGCCTGATATTAATGGCTTATCTGCGCAGCGAAGGCAGCGAAGGAAGAGGGCGGAGCCTGGCCGACTCCGCAGCGCTAATTGGAGCGAAGAGCGACCCGAAGCACGCCGAAGACGGACAGGAGAACCAACCAAATTGGCGCAAAGGAAGAAGCGTAAGAGCCCTCCCGGAGGAGGGACGCTACTGTGCGACTTGCGCTTTACGGGGAGGCCGGGCCTTGTTAATGACAGACAGTTGGCTGCTGCTGCTGCTTCCGCTGCCGCTACAGCCATCGTTGCCGTCACTGCAACACCACCGCCGCCACCGCGTACGCGAACTGGGGACCTTACGGCCGCTTCGACGCCCGAATCCCGAAACCGACCAACCAACGAACCGGCCCCCAATACAAGACGGGGCAAACTCCGAAGTCCCGTATCCAGCAGCGGCTGCAGCACACCCTTCTAATTACGCCCACAACGATGAAGGCGATGACATTATGTTGGCTAAAACGGAACTCCGGTACGTCGTACAATACTGCACAATGTGGACAAAAGAATTATCATAATAACAATATCAGCCATTGTCGCCTTTTCTTCTACGATAGACCTAGCAAGCATTAGTTTATCAACCGAGTACCGAATACTGTGTAGACGTCGACACCTTCGTGTGTAATACGTGCTTTGGCACGCAACGGCTGTAGTACATTGTGCGTGTTTACGGGGTAAGAAAGCCAGCAGCAAAAAGTAATAGGCTTCATTATAAAGACAAAGTAGCAGGATAATCCTAAAGTTGCCTACGCAAAACTCTCGTCGGCGAGCGCGTGCTGGCACAGGTATCTCCGGGCGGGCTGGTTTTATTGTTCGATTGAACAATGTATACTCCTATGCCACTTTCTTCGTGTCACTAAAATGCTTAGCTTAGTATTCGTGTACAGTTACAGATCCACGCATGTCTCTTCTATTCAAGTATATCGCATGCAAGCAGTGCAGCGGAGATCCATACAAACGTCAGCAGCGTGAAAGACTGGACACCACTGTGGCAGTCAACGAACCATTGCGGCGCCAAACGAGAGCGGAAGCAGGATGAGTGCGGTGCAACGCAGGGGGATTGCGAGCTGCCGGCCACTGCTAGGAGCGCCGAAAGGAAAGGGCGCAAGAAGTCTCATGGAAGAATGTATTCAAGATGGCCGCGTGTCCAGCGCCGCTGTGCCTCTGGGATATGATGGAGAGGCCAGTGGCAGGGATGGGCAATAACGCGCCCGGCCTCAGTGGAACAAGATGAGACAAGTAGGCAAAGCAAGCACGTGAGCGCTGAAGTAATCCTCCTAGAGGCTCCTCGTTCCCGTAACAGACAGCTTCCGCTAGCAACCCTCTGAGTTGGTCGTTTGCCCCTTGTGCAGCCAGCAGCAGAAGCGGCAGCACAAGTAGCGTTGTGCGCGTCAGGACAAAATGAAAGACGGGCTGATTGAAGGGTACGTGGCCCTAGGAGCTGAAGTGCATCTACAACGTTGGCAGAGAGCAGGATCTCTCTACGTTGTCTACACACATCACCTAACAAAAAATATCTTGCTAAGTAGGGCTGCTTGAGGGGCCTTTCGGCTATCCAGAGAAAAGGTAGACTATCAGCAGGCATAGTTGTAGTGGTCAGCGTAGCACTGTTCAGGAAACATACTTAGCTGAGAGGAATCCAACGGGTCTTGCTCGCTCTGGCCGTTACGCGACTGCTCATAGTAGACTCACACCAGCAGCAACGGTCGAGATAGGAGTAGTCGATTAACCGGAAAACACCGGACCGACTTTCATCAGCCTTTCCTTCACGTGGGGTTGTTGGCTTTTTTCTGCCTGGCAGTAGCTTTTCTTTACCTTCACAAAAGGACGACGGAATTGTCTGCTCCGATGGAGAAGACGAAGATGGGTCTACAGTAACAGTTGCAGCAGCCCAAGAAGGATGCACTCCATTGAATATAATACCTGCGCCGTCCCGTATGCTTATGAAGCTGTATGCTCGTGAAGCAGATCAACCTCGCCGGAATAAGTGCGATTGTTACACGAACATAGAAATAAGCACATCAATGAAATTGAAATGAATTTCTATTGAGAGTACATACCATATTATGAAGTATATGTAAAATGCCTTTAGCAAAAAAAGGAAAAAATAAATGGTAGTATATCTACTTCGATGTTATATAGTATAGAAGATACACCGTCTTGTGAAAGACAAACATATCGGATGACGCCTATTCTATTTAATTAAATAGTCCCATAAACGCCACAGACGAGTTACGGAAGCGTATCCGTACCATGAAATACCTAGCGTAACCATAAAATAATAGCATTAGCCAATGCCGCTAATAAGGGTTTCGTATGGACGTTTGAACGTTGGGTTTGGGATGTGATTGCGTCTGCATACGTTAGAGTTATTAGTAGTTTTTTATAGCGTCGACCTTAGGTATATGTGAACTACTTGAAGAATTTGAGCTTGATTTTTGAGTCCCTGGAAAGGATAATTTTTTTTGTTACTTACAGAAAGCAAATATATAT